>NC_090448.1:31136608-31442939 GCF_031143425.1 Pleurodeles waltl | reverse complement strand
AAATTTAAAAAAATGAAGAAAATATTCTATGAAACATCAAGTCTTAATGTACGTAAGGTACTTTCAAATAAAACCAATTATGTCTTAATGTTTTATGAGGCATGTTTCTTCACTTTCAATTCCTCAAATGCCTGTATTTTTCCGTTATAAATATGGCACAGTGTCTACAGGCCACTGGGAGAAAGGTGCCTGCTGTGTGTAAATTTCACACTTGGAAAGTTAACTCTTCAGTTTAATTTTCACCCATTTCACAGTGGCGCCTCTATACACAGCAGGATTTTGCTCCCACTGGCTGGCAGACACTGTGCCATATCTATAACTGAAAAATACAGCAATGAATTTAAGTGGGAGGAACTTAAAGTGCAGAAAAATGATCCATATTATGAACATTTTTGTATGATATTTTTCTGTACGTTAAATTTCTCCCATTTAAAAAACATAGCTGTATGTTTGTGTTATGCATGTAATGGTGCCACATATGAAGAAAGGTATGCTCTACGCCTCAAAAACATACAACACAGGCTCCCAGTCATCCATACACATACATCTCATTCATATGCAAACGTTCATGCATTCTGAAAGACCAGGCTCTAACTGGCACACATTACAGCCCTGTCATAGTGCCCCTAGTCAAGGTATTTTGTGCAAATCCATAATATCTGGCTCCATGGACATTAGGCTAAAAGTCAATAAAGCTTAGGGGTGGGGGAAGTCGGTAACAATGTGCAAGTTGCCTGGCCTTCAGTAGCTCACAATGATTTTCATTGATCAGAAGTAGCTCTCACTACAGAAAAGGTGACCCCTGTTCTAGGCTATCCTGAATCTGTGTACCAAAGAGCTTCCAACATCAAAAGATCTGCCCAGCAAACAGGCCTAGGTATAAGTAAAGAAGTCTGTGAATCTCAGTCATAGCAGTTGCCAGTAATTGGTCAAAGGCCACTCCAAAAGCTGTAGCAAGTACGGCATAGCTTTTTTTTTTTTTACCATATTCCAGCAGATAAGGCGAATCTGATCTGTCCATGATAGTTACTGGCAAGGCCAACCTAGGACAAACCAAAGAAAGAGGCCTGAGCAGGATAGAGGGGGTGGGGGTGGGGGGGAGAGAACAAATGGGGACTCCCAGGAGAAGTCCCAAGCTTGGGGTCAGACCCAGAGTTTCCGTAGCTTCTTAGATAAAGCGGAACACACAATACTGGTAGTTCATCACATACAGTTTTACCCAGAAGAGGAAAAATGTGACTAAGGCTTTTTATGCTTCTCCAAAGGAGGAGGAGGAGGAGTTAAACTTGCCTTCTGATCCCAACAAGGATCAGGAATCATGACCTTTCAATTCTGCAACCATTAATTTAGACCCTCGTTCTCCATTGGCCTGTGGGTGCATCTGGCAGCATGGGGAGCAGGTTTCTGAGCCATCGCCAAGCCCCAGACTTCAAATGCTTTATCGTGTTATCAGTCAAAAACATCCTTGTTTCTTTACCTGATGCAGGCACTGAAGCCGCACTTCGAACCAACTCTGCTCCAGAAGAATTAAAATTTAAAGGACAAATCACCAACATGTTGTGTTATGATAACATAAGCATGGAGTGGCACCTTTAGGGATCTATGTTACCAAAATCGGGTGCCGTATTGTTAACTTCCCGGCCGGAGTCACATGGTGGCACTCACTGCTTATTGGTTTGATCAGAATAATTTCCAGATCTGGTCTGCAACAGTCTGAACCTTTGGAAAAAAATTCTCCCTGAAAGGAAAATGTTACTTACCCAGTAGACATTTGTTCGTGGCATGTAGTGCTGTAAATTCACTTGCTTTGCATAAGTCCGCCATCTAGTGTTGGGCTTGGAGTGTTACAAGTTGTTTTTCTTTGAAGAATCTTTTCGAGTCACAAGATTAAGTGACTCCTCCTTTCGGTGACAGTGCGCATTGGCATCGAGCCCTTTGTTAGATTGTTTTCTCTCCGCTGTTGAATTGGGACGTGTATTCCTCTCGCTCCGGTATTTCCCGGCTCGCTCTGCTCTGAATTTACTGTTCTGTCTTTCTTTCAGCAACGGTATTGTATTTCGATTGCGTATTCTCTATCTAATGCATTCAAATTGAATTTCTGCGTCGGGGGTCTGTTTCATCGCCCTTTGGGGCACCAACGCGCATCTTGGGCCTACTACTCCACATGGTGTCGAGAAATGCAGGGCTAATGGAACACACTCCATTCTGATTTTGCCCTCAATGCCATTCGAAATTCCCGCTCACAATCATCATCAGGTGTGTAATCTTTGCTTGTCCCCGGACCACAGGGAAGAAACCTGCGTCATCGGTCGGTCTTTCTGCTCCAAGACCCTACGAGACTGAACCACGCGTCGACTGGAGATGTCACTGAAGACACCGGACGACACTCCTGATCTCTTCGGGGAGGAGCATGCGCAGGAGGAGATCCATCAAGTAGAGGCTTTTTCTATAGGAGATTTCGGACTTTGATGTTCACTCGGACATCAAAAGCGAGCCTTTCACCTCGGCCAACCCGAGTGTAATACCCCGAGCCCCCATGTTATGACTTTAAAGAAGACACATAAGGCGGTGGTCGGTCGACCACTGCCTTCGGGCCATGGTGGGATCTGAAAATTACTTTCGGATGCCCCACCTTCGGGTTTCGCACCGAAAATATTCAAGACAAAATGTCTTCGGCATTGACCTCTGGCGCCACACCTCCCTCGGCATCGAGATCGAGTCAAACCTTTGACCCGAGTGTATCGGCTCCGACCAAAAATCCCTCTATGTTTCAGAGCTGAATACTTCCATTCGACAAAAGGCTAAAAAAGTTTTGTAATCGAAAATCCCTCCTTGAAAAGACAAGTCTTTCCTCAGGCTCAACAATGGAGCCTATCCTTGAAACTATGGATGCTCACCAGCGTCAGATTCATATCCAAAAAGGAACAGGATGCATTATTGCTTCTCCTCCAGTTCCAATTAAGAGTAAACTTACTTTCCTGGAAACTTTGGACACTGCTCCTCCACCTAAGAAGCTCAACAAAGACAAGGCGCCAGTACAACCTAGGCCTTCTCCTCCACACTCTCCTGTACTTCCTCTTACTTCTCCTCCACAATCTCCTTCACCTATTGTGGAACCACAATTTTCTCCACAAGGTTCACCAACACCTCAGGGAGATAACATGGAAGGCATTCCACAAGACAGTCTCTTGTATATACAGCCACACATGCCATCAAACATACATTTTTGGAATCAGTTTACCCTTCCGAGGCTGGAAATGGATACAAGGGAAAGCAGTGGATTTTTCAAGTCCTTTCAGATAGCACTGCAGACATCGTGACATACACAGGGCATCACGAACAGTAAAATACAGAGCAAGGGTAATTCAGTGAGTGTGCGTCTCTCTTTCTAATGAAAAGGTTATCAAAGTCCTGGATTGGTTTTAGAGCATTACATCTCCTGAACACTTCTACAGTGGGATCCTCATATAACACAACAGCTGCAACAAAAGCAGATGAATCTAGACAACAAAACGTGTAAAAAACCTACACGTTCTGCAACAGAAATTGCACCTTATACTTCAGTCCAGCATTTTCTACAGCATCCTAGGTGGTACGCTTCCCTTGCACACCTACCTTGACTATGTGCTGTACACTGATGACATAGCCGCTATGCCTCAGGCCTACAGGCTGATCTGGAGTCAGACGCTTGTAACCTTTCTCCATGACCTGTAACAGAACACAGCATTTGTTAGATACATGACAAACACACCTCGGGCGTTTAACAGTAACCGTACGTGTTGGATCAATGACTTCTAATTTAGTAGCGAAAAGTTAAGTCACAGAAGTAACGGTGGATGGTTACTAGACTAGGTTGGGTAATTAAAATATTAAATATTAAAATAAATAAAGAAGAGAGGAATAAAACACTCCTGTTAAATAATCCAACATTAGTGCTAAATAAAATATTATCAAAGTAAATGAGAAGAAAAAAATGTAACAATGACAGCTAAATGCACATGGCTTTGCACATCTGCAGTGGTCAGTGGGAATGAGTTTGGTGTTCTAAACCCATTAGGGGTAGTAGCTCAGTTCATTCATCCACCGCTACAAACAGAACTTCTCCAACTTCATTTAATTTCCTTTTGTAGCAAGAACGAGATAATTACAAAGAACGGAACTGTACTGGAGATTGCAAATCTAACACCGCAACTGATTCGCGATCTCTTCGAAGGCGTGCTTTCTTCCTCTCCGCATGTTCCATCCTGTACTTTTACCAGCTGTGAATAGAACACCACATAATATGTATCCAAGGGGAGGCGTGCTTTCTTCCTCTCCGCATGTTCTATCCTGTACTTTTACCAGCTGTGAATAGAACACCACATAATATGTATCCAAGGGGAGGCGTGCTTTCTTCCTCTCCGCATGTTCCATCCTGTACTTTTACCAGCTGTGAATAGAACACCACATAATATGTATCCAAGGGGAGGCGTGCTTTCTTCCTCTCCGCATGTTCCATCCTGTACTTTTACCAGCTGTGAATAGAACACCACATAATATGTATCCAAGGGGAGGCGTGCTTTCTTCCTCTCCGCATGTTCCATCCTGTACTTTTACCAGCTGTGAATAGAACACCACATAATATGTATCCAAGGGGAGGCGTGCTTTCTTCCTCTCCGCATGTTCTATCCTGTACTTTTACCAGCTGTGAATAGAACACCACATAATATGTATCCAAGGGGAGGCGTGCTTTCTTCCTCTCCGCATGTTCTATCCTGTACTTTTACCAGCTGTGAATAGAACACCACATAATATGTATCCAAGGGGAGGCGTGCTTTCTTCCTCTCCGCATGTTCCATCCTGTACTTTTACCAGCTGTGAATAGAACACCACATAATATGTATCCAAGGGGAGGAGTGCTTGGTCCTTTGCAGGTTTTAGGGACAAGGTTACCAAGTGTGGAGGGTTTAGTTACACAATGCTACTCACAATAGAATTACATTTCTTGCTGGAATGTCTAGGTTATAGGATTTCCGGAGAACAATCAAAACAAAAACTTTCAAAATGGCAAAATAAACCAAAAACTAATTTGGAAAATGGGCAACTCTGCGTTTAGAAGACAAAGTATATTTTACCACAGCTGATAGTTAAAAAGTAAAACTGGATTATATAACTGTGAAGTGGTGCTGTGCTCATAATGTGAAGCAAAACTGTGTGTAACAACATATTGGAGAACATCATTTTTCAACAGAGACTTTTGGCTTCCTAAATATTACAGCCAGGGGTGAATAAAAAGTGTTCTTCTAGGTCAAATAAAGTGTCTTCAAACCCTAGGGCAATGAATGCATGGGGTCAACAGAACAGGAGTACCCCAAGGGTCCATACAACGCATATCAAGCTAGAACACTGTTCTGTAAGAATCCATCAGTAGCAGTGCAGACTCCTAGTTGAAGGATAGCTACTGTCTTTTACGACTCCTTCATGTATGAAGAGGCTTGAAGCACCGCACAACTGCATGTCTTATGTGCAGCACAGCAAACACTTTCCAATATTGCAGAAAGATTCTTGTAGAACAAGACATACACTAGATACTCAACATGATGTTTCTGAATGATTCATCCACTTTGCAAGTTATTGTTGCAGGTGATTATTAGAAATGTATAATCCAGGAACTTCTTGATGCCAAGTTAAATTGTCAGTAAAACTGAGCAACTGATTCCATACTGAAGTATTACACGAAAAAAATGTACCCAAGTTATCACCGAATACATGGTGTTCCCTGTCATTTACACAGAAGATTAGTATTTGGGCAGTAGTGTTTACAAACAGTATAACCCAAGTTCTATGTGGCTGTCTTACAAACTCCTGTAACAGGTTGTATGTGCTGCACTCGTGAATTATCTTAATTACTTAGTGTTAACAATGTTAAAATCGGAGTGCAAGGCCTTTAGGTAATAAAATGCCTTCACCCCGAATATATAGATTAATTTGAAGTAGCAGCTAAACTTTTTTATACCGCAGCCACAAAAATTTATTTTCTCCTTGAGTGATTAGTCCTATCCCTTTTAGAATGTACATAATATTTAGGCATCTGGAGAACTCACGACTGCAGCAGAATTATCTAAGATAGAGAAATTGGCTGATAAACATGAGGGAAATAACTTCATCAGGAAAGCGAGATATGTTCTACGAATTCCATTACCTTTTAAAAAAAAATATTAGATGGCTCAAAGCATGCAGTGTTAAATATACAAACTTTCCCTGCAGAAGAAATTGCAATATCAAAATATATACTCATGGAGGATAAATGTTACCAATCATATTTGTGCTTGGGCTTAAAGTAGGTACTTTTAGGCTCACTCAGAACATTAGTTTAAACTTCAAATCTTGATGGGAATGTTCTTTTTAGGCCACCAAAGGAATAGATAAACCAATCGCCATATTGAGCCTGAATTTGAATGCGAGTACAGGATTTGTCTGATCACAAAGTGACGAAGGTCACGTCCACCATGGACATCCTTAATTTTGGCCCATTATGAACAGCAGATAGACAAAAACAAATAACTCAAGCTCCAGACCACCAAGTGTTTTAAGGAGATTGCTCAAAGATGTTATCTGGATGCAAAGCTCCCGCAGGTTGCATTTCATATACTCAGCCTGCACACCTATGTCAGTCACCTACAGTAAGGAAAACCTTTGTAGTCTAACATTTCCGGACCCAACCACTAGACGGAGGAATGATGCACAGCAGGTGAATCCAGAAAAAAACTTCACACTAGACAACCTTCTATATTTCACAGTTGTCAAACAGCAGCCTGAAGAACCCATTACACTTCAGTAAACTAGGTGAAAGATGTAAGAGTCAAATATAGAAAAAACAGCAACAATAATAAAGGGTGGGATTTGGGAACATGATTCTGCAAACAGGGAATTCAACCTTAATATTCCCTGCAACTCCCCAAAAGCAGGAAACAGGGAGTCCATGACGGCACGCAAGCATAGACAGGGAAAACAGACCTGATTTCTTAAGTATTTCACAGTAGTGATGCAATGGGGGAATGGTGTGCAACCCCGATACCAATCTGAAATCTACAATCCGTTACAAACTCACATGCCAAGCGTAACCCTGCACAGTCCGGTCCTCTAACACACTGGTGCAGGCATCACATCGAGAGGGTATCTATAATAGGGCATTTGTGATACTGACACGAGGGTCCTAGAGTCTGCAGTAACTTCAGATTTGTCTGCAAACAAGTTCAACTGGATCTGTGCAGTTCACATAATCTCTAATCCTTTTCAAAATTAGAAACTTGCATTGACTACCTCAATGCAGACAGGGAGAGATTGCAACGCCAGAGCTTCTTGAAAAATAAATCACAACATCCAAAATGACTTTGATAGCTTAGTGTCTGAGCTCTAGTGTCATAACAGCACCACAGGTGAAAGGACCTGCCAAGCTCAACCATGGAAAGCTGCTGGGCAGGATCTGGCTCCCAAACCTGTGCAGGGGACTGGTTCTGCTCGGCAGCCTCCTGTGTGGACCTTCTGATCAGTACAGTAGGTGGGTGAACAACTATTCTAAAGCTATTAGTATCATACCAGCTTTGGGGTACTTTAGTTTGAGGAAGTCCCATGGTATCAGGGAAAATCTGTGGAAAAGTGATAGAAACATTCCTGAATAGTTGATCAAAAGGGTATGACCCTTGTCCCTAGCTGGTAACACAAGAGCAGAGATCTGGGCAATATCTTTGTCAGCAAAGAGATCCATTTTTGGAAATCTCAGTCACAGATGTTGTATAGCACTGTGTTGTTAAGGATCCACTCATGGTTTTCCTCACAATTTCGGTTAAGAGCATCCAAATCTGCATTTTCCATCCTTGAATGATTGTCTGCAGTGATTGCAGATTCCTGACCAAGAACCATCTTCCATATCGTGATTTTCCAGATTTTCCAGAGCAGGGTCTATGGACCTGGGGCCTCCCTATACGCAATACTAATGCGCTGTTGTATTGGCCTTTTGATCGAGCATTGAGTTCAGCCTAAAGGCTGAAATAACACCCTTTAGAACCAAATAGACCATATTGAGTTTCAAACATTTATGACACATCAATTCCTTTTAACCCAAGTTCCTTTAACCTAACAATTGCCCATATATCCACCACGATTGTCTGCATCAGAATCCCTGGATTCAAAGATTCCTTGCGGCACGTTTTTCAGATCTCACCATCAGGAAAACGATTAAACGGCTCCAAGAGGAATACAACCAATCTTCCCAGCTGCAATAGTATTGATTGATACAACTGGTCACCTGGATACTGCAGCAGCAACCCAAAGTGGAGAGGAGTATATGGGAACCAGAAAATACATAGTGCTGTCAATCCCAGAATAGTGAATACGAGGTGAGCAGTCTGTTGTGTCCTTTTTAATGAAAGGCACTTCAGACAGATAGAACAAAGTCTCTCCGCTGAAGAAAATCATTTTGCTTTCTGGGTATCCATAACCACTCTCATATAGTAGATATTTGCCATGAATCCATTCTTCTATATCCAGGTAAGCAAAAATCTTGTTTTGATACAACTGACATGCGTTTATAGAAAATTCTCAGTTCAGACTAGAGGCCAAAAGCCCGCACTTTAGATTGGTAACTGTCAATGCTGACACAAACTGAGGAATTTCGAATGCTTTTTAACTAGCGGCATGTAAAAAAAAAAAAAAGCATCTTTTGTTGTTTGAACTGTGGGTAGATCTGTGTAATGCTTGCATTCTGAGCATTTCTTTTGTGATCCATTTGGTTGACAGTTTCAAGTCCAGAATATCTCAGAATGAAAATGTCACTTACCCAGTGTACATCTGTTTGTGGCATCAGTCGCTGAGATTCACATGGTATGCATTAGCTCGCCATCTGGTGTTGGGTCGGAGTGTTACAAGTTGTTTTTCTTCGAAGAAGTGTTTTCGAGTCACTGGACCGAGTGGCTCCTCCTTCTGTGCTCATTGCGCATGGGCGTCGACTCCATCTTCGATTGTTTTCCCCGCAGAGGGTGAGGTAGGAGTTGTACTATAGTAATAGTGCCCGCGCAATGAAGTGTGTAAGTATGTACCTATTAAAGGTTTAAATAATATATATACAAATGTACAAAATTGAAGGTAACTTCTGAACTGCTACAGGCTTCCGGGGAGGTGGGTGGGCCCATGTGAATCTCAGCGACTGATGCCACGAACAGATGTACACTGGGTAAGTGACATTTTCAGTTCGATGGCATCTGTCGCTGTAGATACACATGTTCTGCATAGACTAGTAAGCAGTTATTTCCCCATAAGCGGTGGATTAGCCTGTAGGAGTAGAAGTTGTCTGAAATAGAGTTCTTAATACAGCTTGACCTACTGCGGCTTGTTGTGCGGATAGCACATCTATACAGTAGTGTTTGGTGAATGTGTGAGGCGTAGACCATGTGGCTGCCTTACATATTTCATGCATTGGGATGTTTCCTAAAAAGGCCATTGAAGCACCTTTTTTCCTGGTTGAATGTGCCCTGGGAGTAATGGGCAGTTGTCTTTTTGCTTTAAGGTAGCAGATTTGGATGCATTTAACAATCCATCTGGCTATACCTTGTTTTGATATTGGGTTACCTGCATGAGGTTTTTGGAATGCAATAAATAGCTGTTTAGTCTTTCTGATGTTCTTTGTTCTGTCAATGTAGTACATTAATGCTCTTTTGACATCTAATGTATGTAGTGCTCTTTCAGCCACAGAATCTGGCTGTGGGAAAAAAACAGGTAGTTCTACCGTTTGATTTAGATGGAACGGTGAAATAACTTTTGGTAAAAATTTTGGATTAGGTCGTAGGACGACCTTATTTTTATGTATTTGTATAAAAGGTTCCTGTGTTGTGAACGCTTGAATTTCACTTACTCTTCTCAGAGATGTAATGGCGATGAGAAAGGCAACTTTCCAGGTTAGGAATTGTATTCCGCAAGAGTGCATGGGTTCGAAAGGTGGGCCCATGAGTCTTGTTAGGACCACGTTTAGGTTCCATGAAG
The DNA here is from genome assembly GCF_031143425.1 of Pleurodeles waltl. Classification (NCBI taxonomy): domain Eukaryota; kingdom Metazoa; phylum Chordata; class Amphibia; order Caudata; family Salamandridae; genus Pleurodeles; species Pleurodeles waltl. The sequence goes on along the minus strand of NC_090448.1, from coordinate 31,432,922 downwards.
GAACAGGTGGTGTTCTTGGTGGTATAATTCTTTTAAGACCTTCTATGAATGCTTTGATGACTGGTATCCTATACAAGGAAGTTGAATAGGTAGTCTGCAGGTATGCAGATATTGCTGCAAGGTGTATTTTAATAGAAGAGAAGGCTAGCCTTGCTTTTTGTAAATGGAGCAAGTAATTTATTATATGTTTTGGAGTTGCGTTTAGTGGTTGTATCTGATTATGATGGCAGTAACAAACAAATCTTTTCCACTTACTTGCGTAGCAGTGTCTAGTGGATGGCCTTCTGGCCTGCTTTATGACCTCCATACACTCTTGGCTAAGTTGTAAGTGTCCGAATTCTAGGATTTCAGGAGCCAGATTGCTAGATTCAGCGATGCTGGATCTGGGTGTCTGATCTGTTGGTTGTGTTGCGTTAACAGATCTGGTTTGTTCGGCAGTTTGATGTGGGGTACTACAGAAAGATCTAGCAGTGTTGTGTACCAGGGTTGTCTTGCCCACGTTGGTGCTATTAAAATGAGTTTGAGTTTGTTTTGACTCAGTTTGTTCACTAGATAAGGGAGGAGAGGGAGAGGAGGAAAAGCGTAAGCAAATATTCCTGACCAGTTCATCCATAGGGCATTGCCTTGGGATTGCTTGTGTGGGTATCTGGACGCGAAGTTTTGGCATTTTGCGTTCTCTTTTGTTGCAAATAAGTCTATCTGAGGTGTTCCCCAGAGTGTGAAGTAGGTGTTCAGAATTTGTGGGTGGATTTCCCATTCGTGGACTTGTTGGTGATCTCGAGAGAGATTGTCTGCCAGTTGATTCTGGATCCCCGGAATAAACTGTGCTATGAGGCGAATTTGATGGTGGATTGCCCACTTCCATATGTTTTGAGCTAATAAGCTTAACTGTGTTGAATGTGTTCCTCCTTGTTTGTTTAGATAATACATCGTTGTCATGTTGTCTGTTTTGACAAGGATGTATTTGTGGGTTATGATTGGTTGGAAAGCTTTTAGTGCTTGGAAAACTGCTAATAATTCTAGATGATTTATATGCAGTTTTGTTTGATGTATGTTCCATTGTCCTCTTATGGTGTGTTGATTGAGATGTGCTCCCCACCCTGTCATGGAAGCATCTGTTGTTATTACGTACTGTGGCACTGGGTCTTGGAAAGGCCGCCCTTTGTTTAAATTTATACTGTTCCACCATAGAAGCGAGAGGTAAGTTTGGCGGTCTATTAACACCAGATCTAGAAGGTGACCCTGTGCTTGAGACCACTGTGAGGCTAGGCATTGTTGTAAGGGCCTCATGTGCAGTCTTGCGTTTGGGACAATGGCTATGCATGAGGACATCATGCCTAGGAGCTGTAGTATTGTTCTTGCTTGTATTGTTTGATTTGGAGACATGTGTTGAATGACTCTGTTGAAATTGTGAATTCTTTGTGGAGTTGGCGTTGCTACTCCTTTTGTCGTGTCTATTATGGCCCCTAGATATTGCTGTACTTTGCTTGGCTGAATGTTGGATTTTGCAAAGTTGACGGTGAACCCTAGTTTGTAGAGGGTTTGTATAACCTGATTTGTGTGGTTTGAGCATTGTGTGAGCGAACTGGTTTTGATTAGCCAGTCGTTTAGATACGGGAATACATGTATTTGCTGCCTTCTGATGTGTGCAGCGACTACTGCTAGGCATTTTGTGAATACCCTTGGAGCGGTTGTTAAACCGAAAGGCAATACTTTGAATTGGTAATGTATTCCTTTGAATACAAACCTTAGATATTTCCTGTGTGATTGATGTATTGGTATATGGAAATATGCGTCTTTGAGGTCTAGGGTTGTCATGTAGTTGTGTTTTTTGAGCAATGGTAACACTTCTTGTAGCGTGACCATGTGAAAGTGTTCTGATTTGATGAATGTGTTTACTACTCTGAGGTCCAGAATTGGTCTCAGTGTTTTGTCCTTTTTTGGTATCAAGAAGTACAGTGAATATACTCCTGTGTTTATTTGTGTGCTTGGTACTAATTCTATTGCATTTTTTTTGCAGTAATGCTTGAACTTCTATCTCTAGAAGCTGTGAATGGTGTTTTGATACATTTTGTGATTTTGGTGGTATGTCTGGAGGGAATTGCAGGAATTCTATGCAATAACCATGTTGGATAATTGCTAAGACCCAAGTGTCTGTAGTTATTTCCTCCCATGCTTCGTAATATTGACGTATCCTTCCCCCCACTGGTGGTGTGTGGGGGGGGGTGAGTGACGTGTGAGTCACTGCTTGTTGGTAGTGGTTTTGGGGCTTTGAAATCTTCCTCTATTCCTAGGGAATTGCCCTCCTCTATACTGGCCCCGAAAGCCTCCCCTGTACTGTCCCTGGTAGGTGGACGGTGCGGACTGTGAGGTACTGGCTTGTGTGGCCTGACCCCGAAACCCTCCTCTAAAAGGTGTTTTGCGGAAGGTGGTATAAGATCCTCTGCTCTGCGGGGAGTAGAGTGCGCCCATGGCCTTGGCAGTGTCAGTGTCCGTGTCCTTTTTGAGCTTTTCTATGGCTGTGTCGACCTCCGGACCGAACAGCATTTTTTCGTTTACTGGCATGTTAAGTACTGCCTGCTGAATTTCCGGCTTGAATCCAGACGTTCTGAGCCATGCGTGCCTACGGATGGTAACCGACGTATTAATGGTCCTTGCGGCTGTGTCTGCTGCATCCATAGAGGAGCGTATTTGATTGTTGGAAATGTTTTGACCTTCTTCAACAACCTGTTTTGCTCTTTTTTGTAGATCTTTTGGGAGATGTTCAATGAGATGCTGCATCTCATTCCAGTGGGCTCTGTCGTATCGCGCTAGCAGCGCTTGTGAGTTTGCGATGCGCCACTGGTTTGCTGCCTGGACAGCGACCCTCTTCCCGGCTGCATCAAACTTTCTGCTTTCTTTATCTGGGGGAGGTGCATCCCCAGAAGTGTGTGAATTTGCCCGTTTTCTGGCAGCCCCTACCACCACAGAATCTGGTGGCAGCTGAGAGGTGATGAATACAGGGTCCGTAGGAGGCGCCTTATATTTTTTGTCCACTCTAGGCGTTACTGCCCTGCTTTTGACTGGCTCTTTGAAGATCTCCTTTGCATGGCGAAGCATGCCTGGGAGCATAGGCAGGCTCTGGTAGGAGCTGTGGGTGGAGGAGAGGGTGTTAAATAAAAAGTCATCCTCTACTTGTTCAGAGTGTAGTTCCACATTATGGAACTGAGCTGCTCTAGCCACCACTTGTGAATAGGCTGTGCTGTCCTCAGGTGGTGATGGCCTAGTTGGGTATGTGTCTGGGCTGTTATCAGACACTGGTGCATCGTACAAGTCCCACGCGTCTTGATCTTGGTCATCGTGGCTCATGGCGGTGTGAGCTGGCGAATGTGACGGGGTGTAAGTTGGTGAAGCCGGAGTTACAGGTGGAGGCGAGGGAGGAGGTGTTACCGTCTTTGCTGTTTGTTGCTGAGGAGCCTCTCGTGCTACAAACTGAAGTGTTCTCTTTCTTTTGACAGGTGGAAGGGTACTGATCTTCCCTGTCCCCTGCTGAATAAAGATACGCTTCTGCGTGTGATCCACTTCAGTGGATTGCAGTTCCTGTTCGAATCTGTGTCTTTTCATTTGTGAAGACATAGAAAGTTCTTCAGTATAGGAGCCTGAAACTGGGTCTGTTGGTGCTCTTTTCGGCTCCGAAAACCCTGTTGTTTGTTTTTTCGGCTCCGAGGTGTAGGAAGTTGGCTCTGTATGTGCTATTTCAAAGTAAGGAATAGCATGTACAGAGTCCAAGGGTTCCCCTTAGAGGTAAAATAGTGGTAAAAATAGATAATACTAATGCTCTATTTTGTGGTAGTGTGGTCGAGCAGTAGGCTTATCCAAGGAGTAGTGTTAAGCATTTGTTGTACATACACATAGACAATAAATGAGGTACACACACTCAGAGACAAATCCAGCCAATAGGTTTTTGTATAGAAAAATATCTTTTCTTAGTTTATTTTAAGAACCACAGGTTCAAATTCTACATGTAATATCTCATTCGAAAGGTATTGCAGGTAAGTACTTTAGGAACTTCAAATCATCAAAATTGCATGTATACTTTTCAAGTTATTCACAAATAGCTGTTTTAAAAGTGGACACAGTGCAATTTTCACAGTTCCTAGGGGAGGTAAGTATTTGTTAGGTTAACCAGGTAAGTAAGACACTTACAGGGCTTAGTTCTTGGTCCAAGGTAGCCCACCGTTGGGGGTTCAGAGCAACCCCAAAGTCACCACACCAGCAGCTCAGGGCCGGTCAGGTGCAGAGTTCAAAGTGGTGCCCAAAACACATAGGCTAGAATGGAGAGAAGGGGGTGCCCCGGTTCCGGTTTGCTTGCAGGTAAGTACCCGCGTCTTCGGAGGGCAGACCAGGGGGGTTTTGTAGGGCACCGGGGGGGACACAAGTCCACACAGAAATTTCACCCTCAGCGGCGCGGGGGCGGCCGGGTGCAGTGTAGAAACAAGCGTCGGGTTCGCAATGTTAGTCTATGAGAGATCTCGGGATCTCTTCAGCGCTGCAGGCAGGCAAGGGGGGGGTTCCTCGGGGAAACCTCCACTTGATCGAGGGAGAGGGACTCCTGGGGGTCACTCCTCCAGTGAAAGTCCGGTCCTTCAGGTCCTGGGGGCTGCGGGTGCAGGGTCTCTCCCAGGTGTCGGGACTTAGGATTCAAAGAGTCGCGGTCAGGGGAAGCCTCGGGATTCCCTCTGCAGGCGGCGCTGTGGGGGCTCAGGGGGGGACAGGTTTTTGTACTCACAGTATCAGAGTAGTCCTGGGGTCCCTCCTGAGGTGTTGGATCGCCACCAGCCGAGTCGGGGTCGCCGGGTGCAGTGTTGCAAGTCTCACGCTTCTTGCGGGGAGCTTGCAGGGTTCTTTAAAGCTGCTGGAAACAAAGTTGCAGCTTTTCTTGGAGCAGGTCCGCTGTCCTCTGGAGTTTCTGGTCTTTTCGAAGCAGGGGCAGTCCTCAGAGGATGTCGAGGTCGCTGGTCCCTTTGGAAGGCGTCGCTGGAGCAGGATCTTTGGAAGGCAGGAGACAGGCCGGTGAGTTTCTGGAGCCAAGGCAGTTGTCGTCTTCTGGTCTTCCTCTGCAGGGGTTTTCAGCTAGGCAGTCCTTCTTCTTGTAGTTGCAGGAATCTAATTTTCTAGGGTTCAGGGTAGCCCTTAAATACTAAATTTAAGGGCGTGTTTAGGTCTGGGGGGTTAGTAGCCAATGGCTACTAGCCCTGAGGGTGGGTACACCCTCTTTGTGCCTCCTCCCAAGGGGAGGGGGTCACAATCCTAACCCTATTGGGGGAATCCTCCATCCGCAAGATGGAGGATTTCTAAAAGTTAGAGTCACTTCAGCTCAGGACACCTTAGGGGCTGTCCTGACTGGCCAGTGACTCCTCCTTGTTGCTTTCTTTGTTCCCTCCAGCCTTGCCGCCAAAAGTGGGGGCCGTGGCCGGAGGGGGCGGGCAACTCCACTAAGCTGGAGTGCCCTGCTGGGCTGTGACAAAGGGGTGAGCCTTTGAGGCTCACCGCCAGGTGTCACAGCTCCTGCCTGGGGGAGGTGTTAGCATCTCCACCCAGTGCAGGCTTTGTTACTGGCCTCAGAGTGACAAAGGCACTCTCCCCATGGGGCCAGCAACATGTCTCTAGTGTGGCAGGCTGCTGGAACCAGTCAGCCTACACAGCTAGTTGGTTAAGTTTCAGGGGGCACCTCTAAGGTGCCCTCTGTGGTGTATTTTACAATAAAATGTACACTGGCATCAGTGTGCATTTATTGTGCTGAGAAGTTTGATACCAAACTTCCCAGTTTTCAGTGTAGCCATTATGGTGCTGTGGAGTTCGTGTAAAACAGACTCCCAGACCATATACTCTTATGGCTACCCTGCACTTACAATGTCTAAGGTTTTGTGTAGACACTGTAGGGGCACAGTGCTCATGCACTGGTACCCTCACCTATGGTATAGTGCACCCTGCCTTAGGGCTGTAAGGCCTGCTAGAGGGGTGTCTTACCTATACTGCATAGGCAGTGAGAGGCTGGCATGGCACCCTGAGGGGAGTGCCATGTCGACTTACTCATTTTGTTCTCACTAGTACACACAGGCTTGTAAGCAGTGTGTCTGTGCTGAGTGAGGGGTCTCTAGGGTGGCATAAGACATGCTGCAGCCCTTAGAGACCTTTCTTGGCATCAGGGCCCTTGGTACTAGAAGTACCAGTTACAAGGGACTTATCTGAATGCCAGGGTGTGCCAATTGTGGATACAATGGTACATTTTAGGTGAAGGAACACTGGTGCTGGGGCCTGGTTAGCAGGGTCCCAGCACACTTCTCAGTCAAGTCAGCATCAGTATCAGGCAAAAAGTGGGGGGTAACTGCAACAGGGAGCCATTTCTTCACACGAGGTAACCTTCCTCTTCTTTTGTGCCGAAAAATTGTCGGCGCCACTGTCTCGGCGTCGATCCGTGTCGACACCGAACTTTCGGTGTCGATGCTTCTCTTTAGCACTCTCTCGGTCCCGAGGAGGCTGTGTGCCGGTGTCTCGACCGGAGTCGGACGATCTCGACACTGAATGGGCCTTTTTCGGTGCCGATTGTTGGTCACCGTGAATTTGGGTTGAGCCATGGCCGGTTGGCAGTGGCGTCCCCTGGGCCTTTTTGCCTTTTTTAATTTCTGATCTCGACGTCTTACTCACTGTTTTTGGATGGTCGAGTTCGTCGGAGTCTGAATCCTGGATGGAAAAGGATTCCTCCTGTTCCTCTTCTGTCTCGAACTGTCGATGCTCTTTTGGCGTGGACGCCATCTGCAGTCTTCTCGCTCGACGGTCGCGCAGAGTTTTTCGGGACCGGAACGCCCGACAGGCCTCACAGGATTCTTCGCTGTGCTCGGGTGACAGGCACAGGTTACAGACCGAGTGTTGGTCCGTATAAGGATATTTGTTGTGGCATTCAGGGCAGAATCGAAACGGGGACCGTTCCATCGGCGTTGTTCTCCACGCGGTCGGGCCGACTAGGCCCCGACGGTGTGCCGAAATCTACCCCGAAGGGCACCGAAGCGCTTCGATGTTCAATGCGTTGTCGTATGTGTTTATCTCGAACCGGATCGCAACGATACCGTCGAAAATCTTCAGTTTTCAGCTATCTTTCCGTTCCGAAACTCGGAGCGACAGGAACACGTCCGAACCCGATGGCGGAAAGAAAACAATCGAAGATGGAGTCGACGCCCATGCGCAATGAGCACAGAAGGAGGAGCCACTCGGTCCAGTGACTCGAAAACACTTCTTCGAAGAAAAACAACTTGTAACACTCCGACCCAACACCAGATGGCGAGCTAATGCATACCATGTGTATCTACAGCGACAGATGCCATCGAACTTCTTGTATCATTTATTAAATACAGGAATAAATCAGTTATAGTTTTGGGTGTTGGAGACCCTCGCCATAGCTTACTTTTTTAGAAGAATGCCGACCACCTGCTGTAAGAGATCCGGTTGAAATTGAGACTAAGGTCCTTGATGGTATTGCAAGTGGAGAAGATTTGAACCTCTGCGTACAGCCAAGTTGCGCCACACTTAACACCTATGTTTTGCCATTCTTGACAATGGTTTGAGATGCCCCGCCCTCTTTATCCCCCTAAAGTTACCAACAAAAGTGAAGGAAGTGAGTGCTCATGTTTTACACCCACAAGTCATATAAGTTGTTTTACCTTCTCTGAAAGAACATCAGATGCTACGACTTCTTCTGTTCTAGGGACAACCAAGAGATGGGAACCTTCTATTGGAAGCATCAATTTAGGATTGTCGGTATGTTCTGTAGTCTTCCATTTACTCAAAGCCGACTGATCTTAGGTTTGTCAGCATCCAATTTAATTCCCTGAATCTGCTCATCGGATCATCAGTATGGCTCCCAACCAATTTCCAGACAAGGGTAGCATGAGGATACTTTGCTGTACTTCAGATGTTAGGCCTGTTCGATCAAGTTAAGCGGACCCTTGCCCGGCCCTTACTACCAAGTCTGAGACTATAATAGCATTATTGAGCATTTACTGAAAATTAGCTTGTTTCTATGGAAATCTTTAATACATTTCACAAAAAACCTCAGAGTTCCGTCCTCCCAAAAGTGCAGCAACACAAGCCGCCTCCACGGACATAGTGCAAACCTTGCTCCCAACTCAATCATGCATCTTAATTTTCTTGTCTGTATAAACTGTTGAAGGAGCAGGTTGTTATGAGATTTATGGGTTTATGACAAATCCTCAAAATCAGGCTGTGGATCTGCACTGAGGAAAGGTCCATGTTTGGGGGCTACAGGTTTCCCAAAAGCATGAGGGAAAAGGTTTTGCTCTTGCTGACATGAGACAAAATGCCATAGAACCTCTACTCAGGTCCATGATCAACAGTAACATAGGTCGAGAGAACTCTTGTGATACAGAATGACCCGAGTTACAATAAGCGGTGTAGGCTTCAGGGTGTTTGGTTTCATTGGACTTAATGCCAACTCTCATGAAAGGCATTGATGACAGGCACAAGAGATATCCTTTAAGGTGCAGAATCTGTTAAAATAGCAGAATCGTGCCTATTGCTGAAGAAGAGGATGAAGAGGCCATTTTTCATGGAAGATGAACCACTGAAGTGTTCGGACATCTCCTAGAAGGGTGATAATCTCTAGTGTGATGTTTGGAATGACATCTTGAATGAGGACTAGAAAAGAGGCACTTCTGGTGATGTGTGCGCTTTTCTTGACAGAGAGGGGGTATATAGTGCAACTGCAGGCACTTAAACTGGAGCAGGTGTTTGGGGAGCTGGTGAAACTGGAGACCCAGGAGGAGCTCATAGGTGCCGGCTTAACCACAGAATTTGGAGACTCATCTAGGTGGACAGATGCACGAGAAGCAGGAGATGGAGAACTGTAGATGTCTCTCCTGCTAAAGGTATATCTCTAGAGTAGGAAAGTAAGCCTTTCAAGTACTGTGACTCAGGTGGCTTGTAGTCTCCTTGATTTTAATTTCCTGATCCAGAAGATGAAAGGTGCAGTCAAGTGTGGCTCAATGTAGCGCATTTCTTTGATAAATAGTGTAGGAAGTTGGCTCTGTATGCACTATTTCAAAGTAAGGAATAGTATGCACAGAGTCCAAGGGTTCCCCTTAGAGGTATGATAGTGGCAAAAAGAGATAATACTAATGCTCTATTTTGTGGTAGTGTGGTCGAGCAGTAGGCTTAAAGGAGTAGTGTTAAGCATTTGTTGTACATACACCCAGGCAATAAATGAGGAACACACACTCAGAGACAATTCCAGCCAATAGGTTTTTGTATAGAAAAATATATTTTCTTAGTTTATTTTAAGAACCACAGGTTCAAATTCTACATGTAATATCTCATTTGAAAGGTATTGCAGGTAAGTACTTTAGGAACTTTGAATAATCACAATAGCATATATACTTTTTACATAAAACACATTTAGCGGTTTTAAAAGTGGACACAGTGGAATTTTCACAGTTCCTGGGGGAGGTAAAGTAATGAAAATGTCACTTACCCAGTGTACATCTGTTCGTGGCATCAGTCGCTGAAGATTCACATGTTGTGCATAGCCCGCCATCTGGTGTTGGGTCGGAGTGTTACAAGTTGTTTTTCTTCGAAGAAGTCTTTCGAGTCACGGGACCGAGGGACTCCTCCTCTTTGTCTCCATTGCGCATGGGCGTTGACTCCATCTTCGACTGTTTTCCCCGCAGAGGGTGAGGTAGGAGTTGTTTGTTAGTAATAGTGCCCATGCAATGGAGTGAATAAGTATGTACCTATCTAAGATTTAATATATTTACAAATGTACAAAGTTGAAGCTAACTTCCAAACGGCTACAGGCTCCCGGGGAGGTGGGTGGGCACATGTGAATCTTCAGCGACTGATGCCACGAACAGATGTACACTGGGTAAGTGACATTTTCAGTTCGATGGCATCTGTCGCTGTAGATACACATGTTGTGCATAGACTAGTAAGCAGTTATCTCCCCAAAAGCGGTGGCTCAGCCTGTAGGAGTGGAAGTAGTCTGAAATAAGGTTCTTAGTACGGCTTGACCTACTGTGGCTTGTTGTGCGGATAACACGTCTACACAGTAGTGCTTGGTAAATGTGTGAGGCGTAGACCATGTGGCTGCCTTACATATTTCGTGCATTGGAATATTCCCTAGGAAGGCCATGGTAGCTCCTTTTTTTCTGGTTGAGTGTGCCCTTGGTGTAATGGGCAGTTGTCTTTTTGCTTTAAGGTAGCAGATTTGGATGCACTTAACTATCCATCTGGCTATACCCTGTTTAGATATTGGGTTTCCTGCATGAGGTTTTTGAAATGCAATAAACAGTTGTTTAGTTTTTCTGATGTTTTTAGAACTGTCGATGTAGTACATTAGTGCTCTTTTGACGTCTAATGTATGTAGGGCCCTTTCAGCTATGGAATCTGGCTGTGGGAAGAACACTGGTAGCTCTACCGTTTGATTTAGGTGGAACGGTGAAATAACCTTTGGCAAAAATTTAGGATTTGTCCTTAGGACTACTTTATTTTTGTGTAGTTGGATAAAAGGTTCTTGTATTGTAAACGCCTGAATTTCACTTACTCTTCTTAGAGATGTGATGGCGATGAGAAATGCAACTTTCCATGTTAGGAACTGTATTTCGCAAGAGTGCATAGGTTCAAAGGGTGGACCCATGAGTCTGGTTAAGACGATGTTAAGGTTCCATGAAGGAACGGGTGGTGTCCTTGGTGGTATAATTCTTTTGAGACCTTCCATAAATGCTTTAATGACAGGTATCCTAAATAGTGAAGTTGAATGGGTAATCTGCAGGTATGCAGATATTGCTGCTAGGTGTATCTTAATGGAAGAGAAGGCCAGGTTCGTTTTTTGTAAGTGTAGTAAGTAACCCACTACATCTTTTGGAGATGCGTGTAATGGTTGAATTTGATTATGATGGCAATAGCAAACAAATCTTTTCCATTTGCTTGCATAGCAGTGTCTAGTGGATGGTCTTCTGGCTTGCTTTATGACTTCCATACATTGTTGTGTGAGGTTTAAGTGTCCGAATTCTAGGATTTCAGGAGCCAGATTGCTAGATTCAGCGATGCTGGGTTTGGATGCCTGATCTGTTGGTTGTGTTGCGTTGCGTTAACAGATCTGGCCAGTTGGGCAATTTGACGTGGGGTACTACTGATAGGTCTAGCAGTGTTGTGTACCATGGTTGCCTTGCCCACGTTGGTGCTATCAGTATGAGTTTGAGTTTGTTTTGACTCAATTTGTTTACTAGATATGGAAGGAGAGGGAGAGGGGGAAAAGCGTACGCAAATATCCCTGACCAGTTCATCCATAGGGCATTGCCTTGAGACTGCCTGTGTGGGTATCTGGATGCGAAGTTTTGGCATTTTGCGTTCTCCTTCGTTGCAAATAAGTCTATTTGAGGTGTTCCCCAACGTTTGAAGTAAGTGTTTAGAATTTGGGGGTGAATTTCCCACTTGTGGACCTGTTGGTGATCTCGAGAGAGATTGTCTGCAAGTTGATTCTGGATCCCTGGAATAAACTGTGCTATTAGGCGAATGTGGTTGTGAATTGCCCATTGCCATATTTTTTTGTGCCAGCAGGCACAGCTGTGTCGAGTGTGTCCCCCCCTGTTTGTTTATATAATACATTGTTGTCATGTTGTCTGTTTTGACAAGAATGTATTTGTGAGTTATGATTGGTTGAAATGCTTTTAATGCTTGGAAAACTGCTAGTAGTTCGAGGTGATTTATATGCAGCTTTCTTTGATGTACGTCCCATTGTCCCTGTATGCTGTGGTGATTGAGGTGTGCTCCCCACCCTGTCATGGAAGCATCTGTCGTTATCACGTATTGTGGCACTGGGTCTTGGAAAGGCCGCCCTTTGTTTAAATTTATGTTGTTCCACCATAGAAGCGAGAGGTATGTTAGGCGGTCTATCAACACCAGATCTAGAAGCTGACCCTGTGCTTGAGACCATTGTGATGCTAGTCACAGTTGTAAGGGCCGCATGTGCAACCTTGCGTGTGGGACAATGGCTATGCATGAGGACATCATGCCTAGTAGTTGTAATATCATCTTCGCTTGTATTCTTTGTGTTGGATACATGCGTTGTATAATCTTTTGGAAATTTTGAACCCTTTGTGGACTTGGAGTGGCTATTCCCCTTGTTGTATCTATTGTCGCTCCTAGGTATTGTTGTACCTTGCACGGCAGAATGTGTGATTTCGCATAGTTGATGGTGAAACCAAGTTTGTAGAGGGTTTGTATGACCTGATCTGTGTGGTGTGAGCACCTTGTCAGTGAGTCGGTCTTGATTAGCCAGTCGTCTAGATACGGGAATACGTGTATTTGCTGCCTTCTGATGTGTGCAGCCACTACTGCTAGACATTTTGTAAAGACTCTTGGTGCGGTTGTTAAACCGAACGGCAATACTTTGAATTGGTAATGTATTCCCTTGAATACGAACCTTAGGTATTTCCTGTGCGACGGATGTATTGGTATGTGGAAATACGCGTCTTTGAGATCTAAGGTTGTCATGTAGTCCTGTTGCTTTAGCAATGGTAACACTTCTTGTAGCGTGACCATGTGAAAGTGTTCTGATTTGATGTAGGTGTTTAGTGTTCTGAGGTCTAGGATTGGTCTCAGTGTTTTGTCCTTTTTTGGTATTAGGAAGTACAGGGAATAAACTCCTGTGTTTATTTGTGTCTTTGGTACTAGTTCTATTGCGTTCTTTTGCAATAATGCTTGAACTTCTATTTCCAGAAGGTCTGAATGTTGTTTTGATAGATTCTGTGCTTTTGGTGGTATGTTTGGAGGGATTTGCATAAATTCTATGCAATAACCATGTTGGATAATTGCTAAGACCCAAGTGTCTGTAGTTATTTCCTCCCATGCTTGGTAATACTGACCTATTCTTCCCCCCACTGGTGTTGTGTGGAGGGGATGAGTGACATGTGAGTCACTGTTTGGTTGTTGGGGTTTTGGGGCTTTGAAATTTTCCCCTATTCCTAGGGAATTGTCCTCTGTATTGGCCCCGAAAGCCTCCCCTTTGGTACTGTCCCTGGTAGCTGGACGGTGTGGCCTGTGAGGTGCTGGCTTGTGTGTCCTGACCCCGAAACCCCCCTCTAAAGGGTGTCTTGCGGAAGGTGCTGTAAGTGCCTCTGCTCTGCGGGGAATAGAGTGCGCCCATGGCTTTAGCAGTGTCAGTGTCCTTTTTGAGTTTTTCAATCGCCGTGTCCACTTCTGGTCCGAACAGTTGTTTCTCATTGAATGGCATATTGAGCACTGCCTGCTGAATCTCTGGTTTAAAACCATGCGTGCCTTCTGATAGTCACAGATGTGTTAATTGTTCTTGCAGCTGTGTCCGCTGCATCCATAGAGGAGCGTATCTGATTATTAGATATGTTCTGTCCTTCCTCAACCACCTGTTTCGCCCTATTTTGTAGCTCTTTGGGTAGATGCTCAATGAGGTGTTGCATCTCGTCCCAATGGGCTCTGTCATAGCGCGCAAGTAGTGCTTGGGAGTTAGCGATGCGCCACTGGTTTGCAGCTTGAACTGCGACTCTCTTTCCGGCTGCATCAAACTTGCGGCTCTCTTTATCTGGGGGCGGTGCATCCCCAGATGTGTGGGAGTTGGCTCTCTTGCGAGCTGCTCCTACTACGACGGAATCTGGTGGCAGCTGTGTGGTGATGAAAACAGGGTCTGTGGGAGGTGCTTTATATTTCTTTTCCACTCTTGGTGTTATTGCTCTACTCTTGACCGGCTCCTTGAAGATTTCTTTTGCGTGCCGAAGCATTCCTGGGAGCATAGGCAGGCTTTGGTAGGAGCTATGGGTGGAGGAGAGGGTGTTGAATAAAAAGTCATCCTCGACTGGTTCCGAGTGTAGGGACACGTTGTGGAACTCTGCTGCTCTAGCCACCACTTGTGAGTATGCTGTGCTATCTTCCGGTGGTGAGGGCTTTGTAGGGTACGCCTCTGGACTGTTGTCCGACACTGGGGCGTCGTATAAGTCCCAAGCGTCTTGGTCCTGATCACCTTGGCTCATGGTGGTGTGAGCCGGGGAATGTGATGGAGTTTGTGCCGGTGAAACGTTAGTTACAGGTGGAGGAGAGGGTGGCGGAGTTACCTTTTGAGAGGGTGGCGGAGTTACCTTTTTCACCATTTTTGTTTGTGGTGCTTGGTCTGATTGAAACTCCAGTCTCCTTTTTCTCCTAATAGGGGGAAGGGTGCTTATTTTCCCTGTTCCTTCCTGTATAAAAATACGTTTCTGAGTGTGGTCCACTTCGGTGGATTGCAACTCTTCCTCAAATCTATGCTTTCGCATCTGAGAGGACAGTGAGTGCTCCTCTGAATAGGAACCGGTAGGTGGGTCGGTTGCGGGTTGTTTTGGCACCGAAACCCTGTCTGTACTCTTTTTCGGCTCCGAAGTGACCTTTTTCGGAGTCGAACCCTCTCGGCGTCGATCTTCCTCGGGGCCGCTATCTCTGCGTCGAGCAGTTTCGGCTCTGATATCTCGGCGTCGATGTTTTTCAGCAGCACTTTCTCGGTCCCGAGAAGGCTGCGTGCCGGTGTCTCGACCGGAGTCGGACGATCTCGGCACCATTTCGGCCTTTTTCGGTGCCGATGGTCGTTCACCGAATTTATGGGTCGAGCCATGGCCTGGTGGCAGTGGCGTCCCCTGGGCCTGGTCACTTTTGTGTGCTTGCTTCGACGTCTTACTCACAGTTTTTTGGTCGTCGAATTCTTCGGAGTCCGAATCATTGATCGAGAAGGTTTCTTCTTCCTCTTGTTCTTCGAACTCTCGGTGAGCTGTCGGCGTGGACGCCATCTGCAGTCTTCTGGCTCGACGGTCACGGAGTGTTTTTCGGGACCGGAACGCACGACAGGCCTCGCAAGTCTCTTCACTGTGCTCAGGCGACAGGCACAGGTTACAGACCAAATGTTGGTCTGTATACGGGTATTTGTTGTGGCATTTAGGACAGAAACGGAACGGGGTCCGTTCCATCAGCGTTGTTTTACACGCGGTCGGGCCGACCAGGCCCCGAAGGGGGATCGAAAACTACCCCGAAGGGTACCGGAGCTCTTCACTCTTCGATTCGGTGTCGATTCTAACTAAGCCGATCCCGAACGCAACAATACCGACGTAATTTTTCCGATATGTAGCTAACTTTCCGTTCCGAAACCCGGAGCGAAAGGAACACGTCCGAACCCGATGGCGGAAAGAAAACAATCGAAGATGGAGTCGACGCCCATGCGCAATGGAGACAAAGAGGAGGAGTCCCTCGGTCCCGTGACTCGAAAGACTTCTTCGAAGAAAAACAACTTGTAACACTCCGACCCAACACCAGATGGCGGGCTATGCACAACATGTGTATCTACAGCGACAGATGCCATCGAACTGTTAGTTTTTGCAGGTACGTAAACCACCTATGGGGTTAAGATTGGGGTCCAAGGTAGCCCACCGTTGGGGGTTCAGAGCAACCCCAAAGCCACCACACCAGCAGCTCAGGGCCGGTCAGGTGCAGAGTTCAAAGTGGTGCCCAAAACGCATAGGCTTCAATGGAGAGAAGGGGGTGCCCTGGTTCCGGTCTGCCCGCGTCTTCGGAGGGCAGACCAGGGGGGTTTTGTAGGGCAACGGGGGGGACACAAGTCCACACAAAAAGTACACCCTCAGCAGCGCGGGGGCGGCCAGGTGCAGTGTGCAAACAAGCGTCGGGTTTCCAATGGGAGTCAATGGGAGACCAAGGGGTCTCTTCAGCGGTGCAGGCAGGCAAGGGGGGGGGGCTCCTCGGGGTCACTCCTGCACTGGAGTTCCGATCCTTCAGGTGCTGGGGCTGCAGGGTCTTTTCCAGCCGTCGGGATTTTAGAGTCAGGCAGTCGCGGTCAGGGGGAGCCTCGGGATTCCCTCTGCAGGCGTCGCTGTGGGGGCTCAGGGGGGACAACTTTGGTTACTCACGGTCTTGGAGTCGCCGGAGGGTCCTCCCTGAGGTGTTGGTTCTCCACCAGTCGAGTCGGGGTCGCCGGGTGCAGTGTTGCAAGTCTCACGCTTCTTGCGGGGATTGCAGGGGTCTTTAAATCTGCTCCTCTGAAACAAAGTTGCAGTCTTTTTGGAACAGGGCCGCTGTCCTCGGGAGTTTCTTTTTCCTCTTGAAGCAGGGCAGTCCTCTGAGGATTCAGAGGTCGCTGGTCCTGGGGAAAGCGTCGCTGGAGCAGGTTTCTTTAGAAGGCAGGAGACAGGCCGGTAGGACTGGGGCCAAAGCAGTTGGTGTCTTCTTTCTTCTTCTGCAGGGGTTTTTCAGCTCAGCAGTCCTCTTCTTCTGTAAGTTGCAGGAATCTAAATTCTTAGGTTCAGGGAAGCCCTTAAATACTAAATTTAAGGGCGTGTTTAGGTCTGGGGGGTTAGTAGCCAATGGCTACTAGCCCTGAGGGTGGGTACACCCTCTTTGTGCCTCCTCCCAAGGGGAGGGGGTCACATTCCTATCCCTATTAGGGGAATCCTCCTTCTACAAGATGGAGGATTTCTAAAAGTCAGAGTCAGCTCAGGACACCTTAGGGGCTGTCCTGACTGGCCAGTGACTCCTTGTTTTTCTCATTATCTCTCCTGGACTTCCTGCCAAAAGTGGGGGCTGTGTCCAGGGGGCGGGCATCTCCACTAGCTGGAGTGCCCTGGGGCATTGTAACACGAAGCTTGAGCCTTTGAAGCTCACTGCTAGGTGTTACAGTTCCTGCAGGGGGAGGTGTGAAGCACCTCCACCCAGAGCAGGCTTTGTTTCTGTCCTCAGAGAGCACAAAGGCTCTCACCGCATGGGGTCAGAAACTCATCTCTCAGCAGCAGGCTGGCAGAGACCAGTCAGTCCTGCACTGAACAATTGGGTAAAATACGAGGGGTATTTCTAAGATGCCTTCTGTGTGCATTTTTTAATAAATCCAACACTGGCATCAGTGTGGGTTTATTATTCTGAGAAGTTTGATACTAAACTTCCCAGTATTCAGTGTCGCCATTATGGAGCTGTGGAGTTCGTTTTTGACAGACTCCCAGACCATATACTCTTATGGCTACCCTGCACTTACAATGTCTAAGGTTTTGCTTAGACACTGTAGGAGCATAGTGCTCATGCACATATGCCCTCACCTGTGGTATAGTGCACCCTGCCTTAGGGCTGTAAGGCCTACTAGAGGGGTGACTTACCTATGCCACAGGCAGTGGGAGGTTGGCATGGCACCCTGAGGGGAGTGCCATGTCGACTTAGTCATTTTCTCCCCACCAGCACACACAAGCTGGCAAGCAGTGTGTCTGTGCTGAGTGAGGGGTCCCTAGGGTGGCATAAGACATGCTGCAGCCCTTAGAGACCTTCCCTGGCATCAGGGCCCTTGGTACCAGGGGTACCAGTTACAAGGGACTTACCTAGGTGCCAGGGTTGTGCCAATTGTGGAAACAATGGTACATTTTAGGTGAAAGAACACTGGTGCTGGGGCCTGGTTAGCAGGGTCCCAGCACACTTCTCAGTCAAGTCAGCATCAGTATCAGGCAAAAAGTGGGGGATAACTGCAACAGGGAGCCATTTCTTTACAAATAGTTTTTTTGATGCCACAGATTATTCCATGTTTAAAACAAATGTCTCTGTCTCTTCAAGCAACGAGCAAGCCCTCAACGGCAGAGAGGCTCTTAATGTTAACCTCCTCAACATCATACTCTTCAAAGCTGTCCTTAACTTGTTGAAATCTTTTTTTAATCTACGTCTGGTTCAGCCTGCCCCCAGTCTCGAAACATTTCTCATTCTTTCTTCAATGTTTCCTTTAAAAAAGGTTTGTGAAGGTTTTTTTGACGCTTTTAATAATCTTGTGATATTTAAAATTATAATTGGATTTCTATACAGAGTTTGGCTAATATAGCATCTCGATACTTTGTTTTCAATTTTAAAATGAAGCTACATATTTCGTATAATTTTTTTTTTTTTTTTTTTAAAGTGCTTCTTGATCCCATGCTCAGGCAAGGGCAATTGGTGCGTATGAAAACCAATAGAGACCCTCTGAAGTGAGATTGCTAAACTCCAAACAAGTGGGAAAATAGTCATCCACCCCATAAGAATTCTGGGAATTACCAATAGGTGGAGAGAATTAACAAATTAATAGGTGCCACTTAGCCAAAATTCTTAACAACAAAGGACCGCTCTTCATGGTCCAACAGAAAGACTGGCAAGGAAATGAAGATGGCTGCAACATGAGAATTTAGATGTGGGGCTTTCTTAGACTGCCAGCCCAGATTCTTCATCTTTAACCTGTGATGAAGGGGCTCCCTTAGTTCGATGCCTCTGATGCGAGTAACTAACCATGCTCGGTGGATGGAGGGTCATGGTCAATGGTGTTTTATGTAGCAGAGGCTTCCAGCACTATAAATTTCTTAACACAACAGACAACCAAAGATACATTCATCAGAGTATTTAAAACACTGCAAATGTCATAGTCTTTGCCCCTTAATCCTTACATGATGCTATTTCTGAACTGCTTTCCTAGTGTCATTAATGTACACCAATACAAACATTTGGAACCAAGGAGTGGAGATGTGCTCTAACTTCACATCCCTTACTGAATTGCAAAGAGGTTTTACACGTTAAGCATTCTATGGTTATAAAGGTTTTAGACCAGTGATTAGAAGATAATGGAGGTCAACTATAAAGGAAAAGTTCAGTTTACCTCCCTGAAGTCTGACTGTTCAATGAAGATGGCGGAGGAAAACGGGACTTTGTGGAAGCCTTTGGACTCGTCTGCAGGGAAGTTTGGCACAGACACCTCTAATGCCTGTTTGGAAACAGAGAAAATTCGCTGTTAGTAAAAAGATGGACTGTGAAGCAGAAATGTGTGTATCTGGTAATTTACTGTTTTGCAGTGATTCATTCTTATACACAAGGGTTGATTGCTAGTTCACTATTATACACAAGCACTGTAACTGGCTGCAATCTTCCAGCAATGAGTGTCTGTTCTGCTCTACTTCAGACTGAAAGGAAAACAATGTCAATGGAATGCAAATAATTCAGCACTCTTAGTCTGAGTAATGAATTTATTAAAGCACTTCCCAAGTTTCATAGACAGGAACAACATGAGCTTTTATTTCAAATGCAACAACACATTTGTAATTCTTAAAATAATCACAGCAGTAGAATAATAATGATTACTGAAACAGAGAGAATGCACAACTTCAACAATGATATATATCATATTCATTGTTGAAGTTGTGCATTCTCTCTGTTTCAGTAATCATTATTATTCTACTGCTGTGATATATAGATATATATAAAATGTTATTTACCCAGTAGACATCTGTTCGTAGCATGTAATGCTGCAGATTCACATGCTTTGCATAAGTCCGCCATCTAGTATTGGGCTCGGAGTGTCACAAGTTGTTTTTCTTCGAAGAAGGTCTTCGAGTCACGAGATCGAGTGGTGACTCCTCTCGGTGATACTGCACATGGGCACAGAGCCCTTTATTAGATTGTTTCCCTGCAGGAGGGTGAAGTAAAGAGTGTAGAAATGTATATGTACATATATAGTGAAAAGAGATGTCTATACATATTTACAAATATAGTACTACAATGGCTACAGGCTTCCGGGGAGGACGCATGTGAATCTGCAGCACTACATGCCACAAACAGATGTCTACTGAGTAACATTTTCCATTCAATGGCATGTGTAGTTGCAGATACACATGCTTTGCATAGACTGTAAAACAGTCCCCTCCCAAAATAAGCAGTGGCTAGCCTGTAGGGGTTGGAGTAGTTTGAAATAGTGTTTTAAGCACTGCTTGACCAACGTTTGCTTGCTAGCGAGATAACACATCCACAAAGTAGTGTTTAGTAAAAGTGTGTGGTGTGGACCATGTGGCTGCTTTACATATATCTGCCATTGGTATATCTCCCAAGCATGCCATTGAAGCTCCTTTATTTTTTAGTGGATTGTTGTAAGGAAATGCCTCCTTGGCATGGTTGCCCCCTGACTTTTTGCCTTTGCTGATGCTATGTTTACAATTGAAAGTGTGCTGAGGCCTGCTAACCAGGCCCCAGCACCAGTGTTCTTTCCCTAACCTGTACTTTTGTATCCACAATTGGCAGACCCTGGCATCCAGATAAGTCCCTTGTAACTGGTACTCCTAGTACCAAGGGCCCTGATGCCAAGGAAGGTCTCTAAGGGCTGCAGCATGTCTTATGCCACCCTGGAGACCTCTCACCCAGCACAGATACACTGCTTGCCAGCTTGTGTGTGCTAGTGAGGACAAAACGAGTAAGTCGACATGGCACTCCCCTCAGGGTGCCATGCCAGCCTCTCACTGCCTATGCAGTATAGGTAAGACACCCCTCTAGCAGGCCTTACAGCCCTAAGGCAGGGTGCACTATACCATAGGTGAGGGTACCAGTGCATGAGCATGGTACCCCTACAGTGTCTAAACAAAACCTTAGACATTGTAAGTGCAGGGTAGCCATAAGAGTATATGGTCTGGGAGTTTGTCAAACACGAACTCCACAGCACCATAATGGCTACACTGAAAACTGGGAAGTTTGGTATCAAACTTCTCAGCACAATAAATGCACACTGATGCCAGTGTACATTTTATTGTAAAATACACCCCAGAGGGCACCTTAGAGGTGCCCCCTGAAACTTAACCGACTATCTGTGTAGGCTGACTAGTTTTAGCAGCCTGCCACAAACCGAGACATGTTGCTGGCCCCATGGGGAGAGTGCCTTTGTCACTCTGAGGCCAGTAACAAAGCCTGCACTGGGTGGAGATGCTAACACCTCCCCCAGGCAGGAATTGTCACACCTGGCGGTGAGCCTCAAAGGCTCACCTCCTTTGTGCCAACCCAGCAGGACACTCCAGCTAGTGGAGTTGCCCGCCCCCTCCGGCCAGGCCCCACTTTTGGCGGCAAGGCCGGAGAAGATAATGAGAAAAACAAGGAGGAGTCACTGGCCAGTCAGGACAGCCCCTAAGGTGTCCTGAGCTGAAGTGACTAACTTTTAGAAATCCTCCATCTTGCAGATGGAGGATTCCCCCAATAGGGTTAGGATTGTGACCCCCTCCCCTTGGGAGGAGGCACAAAGAGGGTGTACCCACCCTCAGGGCTAGTAGCCATTGGCTACTAACCCCCCAGACCTAAACACGCCCTTAAATTTAGTATTTAAGGGCTACCCTGAACCCTAGAAAATTAGATTCCTGCAACTACAAGAAGAAGGACTGCCTAGCTGAAAACCCCTGCAGCGGAAGACCAGAAGACGACAACTGCCTTGGCTCCAGAAACTCACCGGCCTGTCTCCTGCCTTCCAAAGATCCTGCTCTAGCGACGCCTTCCAAAGGGACCAGCGACCTCGACATCCTCTGAGGACTGCCCCGGCTTCGAAAAGACAAGAAACTCCCGAGGACAGCGGACCTGCTCCAAGAAAGGCTGCAACTTTGTTTCCAGCAGCCTTGAAAGAACCCTGCAAGCTCCCCGCAAGAAGCGTGAGACTTGCAACACTGCACCCGGCGACCCCGACTCGGCTGGTGGAGATCCAACACCTCAGGAGGGACCCCAGGACTACTCTGATACTGTGAGTACCAAAACCTGTCCCCCCTGAGCCCCCACAGCGCCGCCTGCAGAGGGAATCCCGAGGCTTCCCCTGACCGCGACTCTTTGAATCCAAAGTCCCGACGCCTGGGAGAGACCCTGCACCCGCAGCCCCCAGGACCCGAAGGACCGGACTTTCACTGGAGAAGTGACCCCCAGGAGTCCCTCTCCCTTGCCCAAGTGGAGGTTTCCCCGAGGAACCCCCCCCTTGCCTGCCTGCAGCGCTGAAGAGATCCCGAGATCTCTCATAGACTAACATTGCGAACCCGACGCTTGTTTCTACACTGCACCCGGCCGCCCCCGCGCTGCTGAGGGTGAAATTTCTGTGTGGGCTTGTGTCCCCCCCCGGTGCCCTACAAAACCCCCCTGGTCTGCCCTCCGAAGACGCGGGTACTTACCTGCAAGCAGACCGGAACCGGGGCACCCCCTTCTCTCCATTCTAGCCTATGTGTTTTGGGCACCACTTTGAACTCTGCACCTGACCGGCCCTGAGCTGCTGGTGTGGTGACTTTGGGGTTGCTCTGAACCCCCAACGGTGGGCTACCTTGGACCAAGAACTGAACCCTGTAAGTGTCTTACTTACCTGGTAAAACTAACAAAAACTTACCTCCCCCAGGAACTGTGAAAATTGCACTAAGTGTCCACTTTTAAAGTAGCTATTTGTCAATAACTTGAAAAGTATACATGCAATTTTTATGATTTGAAGTTCCTAATGTACTTACCTGAAATACCTTTCAAATAAGATATTACATGTTAAATTTGAACCTGTGGTTCTTAAAATAAACTAAGAAAAGATATTTTTCTATACAAAAACCTATTGGCTGGATTTGTCTCTGAGTGTGTGTACCTCATTTATTGTCTATGTGTATGTACAACAAATGCTTAACACTACTCCTTGGATAAGCCTACTGCTCGACCACACTACCACAAAATAGAGCATTAGTATTATCTATTTTTACCACTATTTTACCTCTAAGGGGAACCCTTGGACTCTGTACATGCTATTCCTTACTTTGAAATAGCACATACAGAGCCAACTTCCTACATTGGTGGATCAGCGGTGGGGTACAAGACTTTGCATTTGCTGGACTACTCAGCCAATACCTGATCACACGACAAATTCAAAAATTGTCATTAGAAATTGATTTTTGCAATTTGAAAAGTTTTCTAAATTCTTAAAAGACCTGCTAGGGCCTTGTGTTAGATCCTGTTTAGCATTTCTTTTAGAGTTTAAAAATTTGTAAAAGTTTGAATTAGATTCTAGAACCAGTTGTAGATTCTTAAAAAGTATTCCAACTTTTAGAAGCAAAATGTCTAGCACAGATGTGACTGTGGTGGAACTCGACACCACACCTTACCTCCATCTTAAGATGAGGGAGCTAAGGTCACTCTGTAAAATAAAGAAAATAACAATGGGCCCCAAACCTACCAAAATACAGCTCCAGGAGCTTTTGGCAGAGTTTGAAAAGGCCAACCCCTCTGAGGGTGGCAACTCAGAGGAAGAGGATAGTGACTTGGAGGAAAATTCCCCCCTACCAGTCCTATCTAGGGAGAACAGGGTCCCTCAAACCCTGACTCCTAAAATAATAGTCAGAGATGCTGGTTCCCTCACAGGAGAGACCAACACCTCTGAAATCACTGAGGATAGCCCCAGTGAAGAGGACATCCAGTTAGCCAGGATGGCCAAAAGATTGGCTTTGGAAAGACAGATCCTAGCCATAGAGAGGGAAAGACAAGAGATGGGCCTAGGACCCATCAATGGTGGCAGCAACATAAATAGGGTCAGAGATTCTCCTGACATGTTGAAAATCCCTAAAGGGATTGTAACTAAATATGAAGATGGTGATGACATCACCAAATGGTTCACAGCTTTTGATAGGGCTTGTGTAACCAGAAAAGTGAACAGATCTCACTGGGGTGCTCTCCTTTGGGAGATGTTCACAGGAAAGTGTAGGGATAGACTCCTCACACTCTCTTGACAAGATGCAGAATCTTATGACCTCATGAAGGGTACCCTGATTGAGGGCTTTGGATTCTCCACTGAGGAGTATAGGATTAGATTCAGGGGGGCTCAAAAATCCTCGAGCCAGACCTGGGTTGACTTTGTAGACTACTCAGTGAAAACACTAGATGGTTGGATTCAAGGCAGTGGTGTAAGTAATTATGATGGGCTGTACAATTTATTTGTGAAAGAACACCTGTTAAGTAATTGTTTCAATGATAAACTGCATCAGCATCTGGTAGACCTAGGACCAATTTCTCCCCAAGAATTGGGAAAGAAGGCGGACCATTGGGTCAAGACAAGGGTGTCCAAGACTTCAACAGGGGGTGACCAAAAGAAAGGGGTCACAAAGACTCCCCAGGGGAAGGGTGATGAGACAACCAAAACTAAAAATAGTAAAGAGTCTTCTACAGGCCCCCAAAAACCTGCACAGGAGGGTGGGCCCAGAGCCTCTTCACAAAACAATGGGTACAAGGGTAAAAACTTTGATCCCAAAAAGGCCTGGTGTCATAGCTGTAAACAGCATGGACACCAAACTGGAGACAAGGCCTGTCCCAAGAAAGGTTCCACTCCAAACTCCCATCCAGGTAACACTGGTATGGCTAGTCTCCAAGTGGGATCAACAGTGTGCCCAGAGCAAATCAGGGTCCACACTGAAGCTACTCTAGTTTCTGAGGGTGGGGTGGATTTAGCCACACTAGCTGTCTGGCCACCTAACATGCAAAAATACAGACAGCAACTCTTAATTAATGGGACTAGAATAGAGGGCCTGAGGGATACAGTTGCCAGTGTCACCATGGTGACAGAGAAACTGGTTTCCCCTGGCCAATACCTGACTGGAAAAACTTACACAGTCACCAACGCTGACAATCAGAGAAAAGTACATCCCATGGCAATGGTTACTTTAGAATGGGGAGGGGTCAATGGCCTGAAACAGGTGGTGGTCTCCTCAAATATCCCAGTGGACTGTCTGCTTGGAAATGACCTGGAGTCCTCAGCATGGGCTGAGGTAGAACTAAAAACCCATGCAGCAATGCTGGGTATCCCTGAACTGGTGTGTGTGAAAACAAGAGCACAATGCAAGGCACAGGGTGAACAAGTAGAGCTGGAGTCTGGAAGAATGGCCCAGCCTACCAAGAGAACAGGAAAATCAGTTGGGAAACCAACTACAACACAGCAAAAGAAAGGGAACCTCTCTTCTCAGGAAGAAGTTCTGCCCTCTGAGGGAACTGAGCCTTTGGAGCTTGAACCTTACCAGGTTGAGCTCTTAGGCCCAGGGGGACCCTCAAGGGAGGAGCTGTGTAAGGGACAAGAAACCTGTCCCTCTCTTGAAGGCCTTAGGCAGCAAGCTGCTGAAGAGTCCAAAGGCAAGAAAAATGGAACACATAGGGTCTATTGGGAAGATGGACTCCTGTACACTGAGGCCAGAGACCCCAAACCTGGTGCCACTAGGAGAGTGGTAGTGCCTCAGCTGTTCAGGAAGTTCATCCTAACATTGGCCCATGACATTCCCCTTGCTGGACATTTGGGACAAACCAAGACGTGGGAGAGGTTAGTCAACCACTTCTACTGGCCCAATATGTCCAACATGGTTAAGGAGTTTTGCCTCTCCTGCCCCACCTGTCAAGCCAGTGGTAAGACAGGTGGGCATCCAAAGGCCCCCCTCATTCCACTTCCAGTGGTGGGGGTTCCCTTTGAAAGAGTGGGTGTGGACATAGTTGGTCCACTAGAACCTCCCACAGCCTCAGGAAATATGTATATCCTGGTAGTAGTGGATCATGCTACCAGGTATCCTGAAGCTATTCCCCTTAGGTCGACTACTGCCCCTGCAGTAGCCAAGGCCCTCATTGGTATCTTTACCAGAGTGGGTTTCCCTAAGGAGGTGGTGTCTGACAGAGGTACCAACTTCATGTCAGCATACCTAAAGCACATGTGGAATGAGTGTGGGGTGACTTATAAATTCACTACACCATACCATCCACAAACTAATGGCTTAGTTGAGAGATTCAACAAGACATTAAAGGGCATGATCATGGGGCTCCCAGAAAAACTCAAAAGGAGATGGGATGTCCTCTTGCCATGTCTGCTTTTCGCTTACAGAGAGGTGCCACAGAAGGGAGTAGGATTCTCACCCTTTGAACTTCTGTTTGGTCATCCTGTAAGGGGACCACTTGCTCTTGTTAAAGAAGGCTGGGAGAGACCTCTCCATGAGCCTAAACAAGACATAGTGGACTATGTACTTGGCCTTCGCTCTAGAATGGCAGAGTACATGGAAAAGGCAACCAAAAACCTTGAGGCCAGCCAACAGCTCCAGAAGTTTTGGTATGACCAAAAGGCTGCACTGGTTGAGTTCCAACCAGGGCAGAATGTCTGGGTTCTGGAGCCTGTGGCTCCCAGGGCACTCCAGGACAAATGGAGTGGCCCTTACCCAGTACTAGAAAGGAAGAGTCAGGTCACCTACCTGGTGGACCTGGGCACAAGCAGGAGCCCCAAGAGGGTGATCCATGTGAACCGCCTTAAGCTCTTCCATGACAGGGCTGATGTGAATCTGTTGATGGTAACAGATGAGGATCAGGAGGCAGAGAGTGAACCTCTCCCTGATCTTCTGTCATCAGACCCAAAAGATGGCACAGTAGATGGAGTGATCTACTCAGACACCCTCTCTGGCCAACAGCAAGCTGATTGTAGGAGAGTCCTACAACAGTTTCCTGAACTCTTCTCCTTAACCCCTGGTCAGACACATCTGTGTACCCAT
Organism: Pleurodeles waltl; assembly: GCF_031143425.1. Taxonomy (NCBI): domain Eukaryota; kingdom Metazoa; phylum Chordata; class Amphibia; order Caudata; family Salamandridae; genus Pleurodeles; species Pleurodeles waltl. The sequence goes on along the minus strand of NC_090448.1, from coordinate 31,406,565 downwards.
GATGTGGACACAGGAGACAGCATGCCTGTCAAGAACAAAATCTTTAGACAATCTGACCATGTTAAGGAAAGCATCAAGGTGGAAGTCCACAAGATGCTGGAATTGGGAGTAATTGAGCGCTCTGACAGCCCCTGGGCTAGCCCAGTGGTCTTAGTCCCCAAACCTCACACCAAAGATGGAAAGAAAGAGATGAGGTTTTGTGTGGACTACAGAGGGCTCAATTCTGTCACCAAGACAGATGCTCATCCAATTCCAAGAGCTGATGAGCTCATAGACAAATTAGGTGCTGCCAAATTCCTAAGTACCTTTGACTTGACAGCAGGGTACTGGCAAATAAAAATGGCACCTGGAGCAAAAGAGAAAACAGCATTCTCCACACCTGATGGGCATTATCAGTTTACTGTTATGCCCTTTGGTTTAAAGAATGCCCCTGCCACCTTCCAAAGGTTGGTGAATCAAGTCCTTGCTGGCTTGGAGTCCTTTAGCACAGCTTATCTTGATGATATTGCTGTCTTTAGCTCCACCTGGCAGGATCACCTGGTCCACCTGAAGAAGGTTTTGAAGGCTCTGCAATCTGCAGGCCTCTCTATCAAGGCATCCAAATGCCAGATAGGGCAGGGAACTGTGGTTTACTTGGGACACCTTGTAGGTGGAGGCCAAGTTCAGCCACTCCAACCCAAGATCCAGACTATTCTGGACTGGGTAGCTCCAAAAACCCAGACTCAAGTCAGGGCATTCCTTGGCTTGACTGGGTATTACAGGAGGTTTGTGAAGGGATATGGATCCATTGTGACAGCCCTCACTGAACTCACCTCCAAGAAAATGCCCAAGAAAGTGAACTGGACTGTGGAATGCCAACAGGCCTTTGACACCCTGAAACAAGCAATGTGCTCAGCACCAGTTCTCAAAGCTCCAGATTATTCTAAGCAGTTCATTGTGCAGACTGATGCCTCTGAACATGGGATAGGGGCAGTTTTGTCCCAAACAAATGATGATGGCCTTGACCAGCCTGTTGCTTTCATTAGCAGGAGGTTACTCCCCAGGGAGCAGCGTTGGAGTGCCATTGAGAGGGAGGCCTTTGCTGTGGTTTGGTCCCTGAAGAAGCTGAGACCATACCTCTTTGGGACTCACTTCCTAGTTCAAACTGACCACAGACCTCTCAAATGGCTGATGCAAATGAAAGGTGAAAATCCTAAACTGTTGAGGTGGTCCATCTCCCTACAGGGAATGGACTTTATAGTGGAACACAGACCTGGGACTGCCCATGCCAATGCAGATGGCCTTTCCAGGTTCTTCCACTTAGAAAATGAAGACTCTCTTGGGAAAGGTTAGTCTCATCCTCTTTCGTTTGGGGGGGGGTTGTGTAAGGAAATGCCTCCTTGGCATGGTTGCCCCCTGACTTTTTGCCTTTGCTGATGCTATGTTTACAATTGAAAGTGTGCTGAGGCCTGCTAACCAGGCCCCAGCACCAGTGTTCTTTCCCTAACCTGTACTTTTGTATCCACAATTGGCAGACCCTGGCATCCAGATAAGTCCCTTGTAACTGGTACTCCTAGTACCAAGGGCCCTGATGCCAAGGAAGGTCTCTAAGGGCTGCAGCATGTCTTATGCCACCCTGGAGACCTCTCACCCAGCACAGACACACTGCTTGCCAGCTTGTGTGTGCTAGTGAGGACAAAACGAGTAAGTCGACATGGCACTCCCCTCAGGGTGCCATGCCAGCCTCTCACTGCCTATGCAGTATAGGTAAGACACCCCTCTAGCAGGCCTTACAGCCCTAAGGCAGGGTGCACTATACCATAGGTGAGGGTACCAGTGCATGAGCATGGTACCCCTACAGTGTCTAAACAAAACCTTAGACATTGTAAGTGCAGGGTAGCCATAAGAGTATATGGTCTGGGAGTTTGTCAAACACGAACTCCACAGCACCATAATGGCTACACTGAAAACTGGGAAGTTTGGTATCAAACTTCTCAGCACAATAAATGCACACTGATGCCAGTGTACATTTTATTGTAAAATACACCCCAGAGGGCACCTTAGAGGTGCCCCCTGAAACTTAACCGACTATCTGTGTAGGCTGACTAGTTTTAGCAGCCTGCCACAAACCGAGACATGTTGCTGGCCCCATGGGGAGAGTGCCTTTGTCACTCTGAGGCCAGTAACAAAGCCTGCACTGGGTGGAGATGCTAACACCTCCCCCAGGCAGGAATTGTCACACCTGGCGGTGAGCCCCAAAGGCTCACCTCCTTTGTGCCAACCCAGCAGGACACTCCAGCTAGTGGAGTTGCCCGCCCCCTCCGGCCAGGCCCCACTTTTGGCGGCAAGGCCGGAGAAGATAATGAGAAAAACAAGGAGGAGTCACTGGCCAGTCAGGACAGCCCCTAAGGTGTCCTGAGCTGAGGTGACTCTAACTTTTAGAAATCCTCCATCTTGCAGATGGAGGATTCCCCCAATAGGGTTAGGATTGTGACCCCCTCCCCTTGGGAGGAGGCACAAAGAGGGTGTACCCACCCTCAGGGCTAGTAGCCATTGGCTACTAACCCCCCAGACCTAAACACGCCCTTAAATTTAGTATTTAAGGGCTACCCTGAACCCTAGAAAATTAGATTCCTGCAACTACAAGAAGAAGGACTGCCTAGCTGAAAACCCCTGCAGCGGAAGACCAGAAGACGACAACTGCCTTGGCTCCAGAAACTCACCGGCCTGTCTCCTGCCTTCCAAAGATCCTGCTCCAGCGACGCCTTCCAAAGGGACCAGCGACCTCGACATCCTCTGAGGACTGCCCCGGCTTCGAAAAGACAAGAAACTCCAGAGGACAGCGGACCTGCTCCAAGAAAGGCTGCAACTTTGTTTCCAGCAGCCTTGAAAGAACCCTGCAAGCTCCCCGCAAGAAGCGTGAGACTTGCAACACTGCACCCGGCGACCCCGACTCGGCTGGTGGAGATCCAACACCTCAGGAGGGACCCCAGGACTACTCTGATACTGTGAGTACCAAAACCTGTCCCCCCTGAGCCCCCACAGCGCCGCCTGCAGAGGGAATCCCGAGGCTTCTCCTGACCGCGACTCTTTGAATCCAAAGTCCCGACGCCTGGGAGAGACCCTGCACCCGCAGCCCCCAGGACCCGAAGGACCGGACTTTCACTGGAGAAGTGACCCCCAGGAGTCCCTCTCCCTTGCCCAAGTGGAGGTTTCCCCGAGGAACCCCCCCCTTGCCTGCCTGCAGCGCTGAAGAGATCCCGAGATCTCTCATAGACTAACATTGCGAACCCGACGCTTGTTTCTACACTGCACCCGGCCGCCCCCGCGCTGCTGAGGGTGAAATTTCTGTGTGGGCTTGTGTCCCCCCCGGTGCCCTACAAAACCCCCCTGGTCTGCCCTCCGAAGACGCGGGTACTTACCTGCAAGCAGACCGGAACCGGGGCACCCCCTTCTCTCCATTCTAGCCTATGTGTTTTGGGCACCACTTTGAACTCTGCACCTGACCGGCCCTGAGCTGCTGGTGTGGTGACTTTGGGGTTGCTCTGAACCCCCAACGGTGGGCTACCTTGGACCAAGAACTGAACCCTGTAAGTGTCTTACTTACCTGGTAAAACTAACAAAAACTTACCTCCCCCAGGAACTGTGAAAATTGCACTAAGTGTCCACTTTTAAAACAGCTATTTGTCAATAACTTGAAAAGTATACATGCAATTTTTATGATTTGAAGTTCCTAATGTACTTACCTGAAATACCTTTCAAATAAGATATTACATGTTAAATTTGAACCTGTGGTTCTTAAAATAAACTAAGAAAATATATTTTTCTATACAAAAACCTATTGGCTGGATTTGTCTCTGAGTGTGTGTACCTCATTTATTGTCTATGTGTATGTACAACAAATGCTTAACACTACTCCTTGGATAAGCCTACTGCTCGACCACACTACCACAAAATAGAGCATTAGTATTATCTCTTTTTACCACTATTTTACCTCTAAGGGGAACCCTTGGACTCTGTGCATGCTATTCCTTACTTTGAAATAGCACATACAGAGCCAACTTCCTACAATTGTGCTCAAGGAGTTACTATTAACTGTATTTTAGCTTGAAGATAGCAAGTTTGAATACACTTTACTATCCATCCGGCTAACCCTTGTTTTGAAATAGGATTACCGTTGTGAGGTTGCTGAAAAGCCACAGAGAGTTATTTAGACTTTCTAAAATATTTTGTTCCATCTATATAGTACATGAGAGCTCTTAACATCAAGGGTATGAAGAGCTCTTACAGCAACTGAATCTGGCCGTGGAAAGAAGAATGGCAATTCCACTGACTGATATGAAACGGTGAAACTACTTTTGATAGGAATTTTGGGTTTGTCCTGAGGACTATTTTGTTTTTGTGAATTTCAAAGAAAGGTTCTTCTAAACTAAATGCTTGAATTTCACAAACTCTTTTTAAGGAAGTAATTGCTACTAAGAAAGCAACGTTCCATGACAAAAACTGTAGAGCGCAAGAATGCATGGGTCCAAATGGTGGGCCCATAAGTCCGGAGTACAATGTTAAGATTCCAGGCAGGAGCTGGTGGAGCTCTAGGTGGAATGATCCTTTTAAGGCCTTCCATAAAAGCTTTTATAACAGGTATCCTAAACAGGGAAGTATGCGGTCTGTTTTGGAGGTAAGCAGCTATTGCTGTTACATGGATTTTAATAGAGGAGTATGCGAAGTTTGCTTTTTGTAAGAGTAGCAAATAGCAAACAATATCCTGTACTGAAGCTTTAAGTGGGTTAATGTTTTTGGGCTGACAATGATAGACAAAATGTTTCCATTTAGCTGCATAACACGGTCTAGCTGTAGGTTTGCGTGCTTCGTTTAGAATATCCATACATTCAGATGGAAGCTGTAAATAGCCAAATTCTATGACTTCAGGAGCCAAATCACCAGGTTGAGCATACTAGGATTGGGATGCCTGATTTGAACTTTGTTTTGAGTCAATCGGTCTGGTCTGTTTGGGAGCTTGTGATGTGGCACTACAGAAAGATCCAACAGTGTTGTGTACTAATGTTGATGTGCCCACGTGGGAGCTGAGTATCATAGTGAGGGAGGTGTGACGGATCTTGTTGACCAGAAATGGAATTAGTGGGAGAGGGGGGAAAGCATAAGCAAATATCCCTGACCAACTGATCCATGGAGCATTTCACTTGGATTGAGGGTGTGAGTACCGGGATAAAAAAGTTTGGGCATTTTGCATTTTCGCCTGTGGTGAAGAGGTCTGTTCCCTACATTCGGAAGTAATGTTCAATCACTTGTGGCTGAATTTCCCATTTGTATGTTTGTTGCTGCGTCCTGCGTAAGAGGTCCGCTCGTTGACTGTGTATTCCTGGGATACACACTGCTAGTGGTTGAATGTGATTGTGAATTGCCCATTTCCAAATTGTGTGTGATAGAAGGAACAACTGAGATGAGTGTGATTCCCCCCTCCTGTTTTTGCAGAAAATACATTGTGGTCATGTTGTCTGTCCTTATTAACACTGTCTTGTGTGTGATTTGGGTTTGAAAAGCTTTGAGTGCGAGGAACACTGCTAGTAATTCCAAATGGTTTATGTGATAAGTTTGTTGGATTGAGTCCCAATCCCCTTGTATAGTGAGGTTGTTGAGATGGGCTCCCCAACCCATCATTGATGCATCCGTTGTGATTATGGTCTGAGGTACAGGGTCCTGAAAGGGCCGCCCTTTTGATAGGTTGGTGTAATTTCACCATTGCAGAGAGCGGTCAGTCTGGCAGTCCAACAACACTAAATCCTAAATGTGACCCTGTGCCCGAGACCATTGTTGAGAAAGACACTGCTGTAGTGGTCTCATGTGCAGTCTTGCATTGGGTACTATTGCTATGCATGAGGCCATCATTCCCTAGAGTTTCATGACCAACTTCACTGTGTAAGTGTGCTTGTATTGCAGATGAGATATGAGATTGTGAAATGCTTGAATTCTCGCTGGCTTTGGGTACGCTAATGCTGACTGAGTGTTCAGAACTGCTCCTAGATAAGGTTGTATTTGGGCTGGCTGCAGGTGAGATTTCTGATACTGATTCTGATTTGTGCACAGGTATAGCCATAGATATTGGGCGACAATATAGTTCACAGAGTTTTAATATTTATGGTAGTCCAAGGCAGGTGCATTTGTAAGGTTTAACCCGCCATCAATTCAGTAGCAGAGATTTCTGATAATTGATTGTGAATACTAGGTTGTGTGGTGTCCACTGTATTCTGTGTATGCTGTGGACAGATCTGAATTGTAGTGGCTTCTATGAGCCAGTCGTCGAGAAACGGAAAGACATGTATATGTTGTCTTCTGAGGAATGCTGCAACCACTGCTAGGCATTTGGTGAATACCCTTAGTGCTGCTGTTACTCCGAAGGGTAGTACTTTGCCTTGGTAGTGCCTTCATGCTATAACAAATCTTACATAGTTTCGATGTGCTGGATGTATGAGAATGTGGAACTAATCAACTTTTAGATCTAATGCGGTCATGTAATCTTGTGTCTGTAGCAGGGGAATGATCTCTTGTAGAGTGACTATGTGAAAGTGTTCTGAAAGAGTATACTGATTAAGGGGTCTGAGATCTAAGATTGGTCTGAGAGTATCATCTTTCTCTGGTATGAGGAAGTATGGTGAATACACTCCCGACCCTTGTTGGGATAGAGGTACCATCTCTATGGCACCTTTGAGTAGTAGTGATTGTACCTCCTGTTTTAATAAATTTAATGTTCCAGAGTAAGTTTGTGCGAGTGAGGGGGGACTGTTTGGTGGAGTAGAGATACGTTCTAGGCAATAACCATGTTGGATAATTGATAGAGCCCATTGATCTGTAGTAATGTTGTGCCATTGTGGGTAAACATTTTCCAGTCTTCCTCCCATAGGAGATGCATGCTTTGTAAAAAGTCACTGTTAGGTTGAGGTGGAAGAACCTCTTGTGGCGGTCGATTTAGCTTTCCCTCTATAATTATTTCCTCTGTAAGAGCCCCTGTTGTAGAAATGTGGCCCTTGTTTCTGTTGGGATGTGGATGGCTCTGAAGTTGATGGTTTGAAACCATCCCTAAACTGCGGTCTGAAAAGTTCCCCGAGGAGGTGAAGTGTGTAGCGCACCCATAGCTTTAGCTGTATCAGAGTCCTTTTTTAGCTTTTCTATTGTGGTACCAACTTCTGGCCCAAATAGGTGTTGCTTATTAAAGGGCATATTCAACACTGCCTGTTGTATTTCTGGCTTAAACCCTGAAGCCCTTAACTATGTGTGCCTTCTAATGATGACACTGGTGTTGAAACCCCTTGCGGCTGTATCTGCTGCATCTATAGCGGATCTGATTTGGTTATTGGAAATAGCCTGCCCCTCCGTTACTATCTGTTGTGCCCATTTTGGGTGTTCTGGTGGAAGGTATTGCAACAAATCTTCCATTTGGTCCCAATGAGCTCTATCGTATCTTGCTAAAAGTGCCTGAGTTTGCAACAGGTGTTGCAAGCTGTTTGCTCGGTGCTGAATGCAGTTTGGCCTTTTGCTTCAGCGCCGTACCCCAGGGTTGGTCATCCGATTGTATTTTTTGGGTCCGATCATGGCTGGCAAGCGGTGGGGGACCCAAGACCAGTGCCGAAGTCTTTACGATTGTCTTTGGGTGATGGGAGGGAGCAGATGTACTCACGTACTGCGACGGTAGGATGGATTGGCAGTCAACATCGGAATCTCGATCCAAATCAGAGTCTGCTATGGAAACAGTCGCGTGGTGTGCCAATTCCTCTTGTGTGTGTTCTTTCCCAAAGATGTCGGGCGTTTTTTTTCTGACTACTTGGATGCCATCTCCAAATCGACGTGCTCTTCGATCCCTAAGAGTCTTCTTAGAACGAAAGGACCGGCAAGCGTCACAGTTCTCTTCTCTGTGATCTGGAGAGAGACAGATTGCACATGGAGTGCTGTTCGGTGTATGGAACCTTGGCGTGACACAGAGTGCAAAAGCGAAACAGAGTCCGTTCCCTCAGCCTAACATTGTTCGACTACCACGCGTCGATGGAGGCCCAAGAAGGACGAAGTCGCCCCTACGGGGCGTGTAATCGACCCAGACGATTATAAATCGGATCAAATGTAAGATTGGAAAACCCTGATCAAAAACTATACCGACGTTTATAGAAGAGAGAAGTTCAGATAGTACCGAACCGAGATCTACTGGAGCGAGAGGAAACATGTATTAACCCGATGGCGGGAAGAAAACAATCTAATAAAGGACTTGATGCCCATGCACAGTAGAAAAAAAACTTGTACACTCCGAGCCCAACACTAGATGGCAGACTTATGCAAAGCATGTGTATCTCCAGCTATACATGCCATCAAACATATGGAAAATGTCACTTACCCAGTGTACATCTGTTCGTGGCATTAGTCGATGCAGATTCACATGCTGTGCACATCCCGCCATCTGGTGTTGGGCTCGGAGTGTTACAAGTTGTTTTTCTTCGAAGAAGTCTTTTCGAGTCACGAGACCGAGGGACTCCTCCCATTTCGACTCCATTGCGCATGGGCGTCGACTCCATCTTAGATTGTTTTCCCCGCAGAGGGTGAGGTAGGAGTTGTGTATGCTAGTAATAGTGCCCATGCAATGGAGTGAATGCGTATGTACATAATGAAGTTTCAAGTAATATATTTACAAATGTACAAATGTTTAAGATCTACTTCTAAACGGCTACAGGCTCCCGGGGAGGCGGGTGGGCGCATGTGAATCTGCAGCGACTAATGCCACGAACAGATGTACACTGGGTAAGTGACATTTTCCGTTCAATGGCATGTGTAGCTGCAGATACACATGCTGTGCATAGACTAGTAAGCAGTTATCTCCCCAAAAGCGGTGGTTCAGCCTGTAGGAGTTGAAGTAGTTTGAAATAAAGTTCTTAGTACAGCTTGGCCTACTGTGGCTTGTTGTGCGGATAGCACGTCTACACAGTAGTGCTTGGTAAATGTATGAGGCGTAGACCATGTTGCTGCCTTACATATTTCGTGCATTGGAATATTCCCTAGGAAGGCCATGGTAGCACCTTTCTTTCTAGTTGAGTGTGCCTTTGGTGTAATAGGCAGTTCTCTTTTAGCTTTAAGATAGCAGGTTTGAATGCACTTAACTATCCATCTAGCAATGCCTTGTTTTGAAATTGGATTTCTTGTATGAGGTTTTTGAAAGGCGATAAATAGTTGTTTTGTCTTTCGAATTAGTTTTGTTCTGTCAATGTAGTACATTAGTGCTCTTTTGATGTCTAATGTATGTAGTGCTCTTTCAGCTATTGAATCTGGCTGTGGGAAGAACACTGGTAATTCTACCGTTTGATTCAAGTGGAACGGTGAGATTACTTTTGGTAAAAATTTAGGATTGGTCCGTAGAACAACTTTATTCTTGTGTATTTGAATAAATGGTTCTTGAATGGTAAATGCTTGAATTTCACTCACTATTCTTAGAGATGTGATGGCAATTAAAAATGCTACTTTCCACGTTAAGTATTGCATTTCACAAGAGTGCATGGGCTCAAAAGGTGGACCCATGAGTCGTGCTAAGACAATGTTGAGGTTCCATGAAGGAACTGGTGGTGTTCTTGGTGGTATAATTCTCTTTAGGCCTTCCATAAACGCTTTTATGACTGGTATCCTAAACAATGAAGTTGAGTGCGTAATTTGCAGGTAAGCTGAAATTGCCGTAAGATGTATTTTAATGGAAGAGAAAGCTAGTTTCGATTTTTGCAAATGTAGTAAGTATCCTACTATCTCTTTTGCAGATGCGTGTAAAGGTTGAATTTGATTATTATGGCAGTTATAAACAAATCTTTTCCACTTATTTGCATAGCAGTGTCTAGTGGTAGGTTTTCTAGCTTGTTTTATGACCTCCATACATTCCTGTGTGAGGTCTAAGTGCCCGAATTCTAGGATTTCAGGAGCCAAATTGCTAGATTCAGCGATGCTGGATTTGGATGTCTGATCTGTTGTTTGTGTTGTGTTAACAGATCTGGTATGTTTGGCAGTTTGACATGAGGTACTACTGATAGGTCTAGTAGTGTTGTGTACCAAGGTTGCCTTGCCCATGTTGGTGCTATTAGTATAAGTTTGAGTTTGTTTTGACTCAACTTGTTTACTAGATATGGAAGAAGTGGGAGAGGGGGGAAAAGCGTACGCAAATATCCCCGACCAGTTCATCCATAGTGCATTGCCCCGAGACGGATGTTGTGGGTACCTGGATGCGAAGTTTTGGCATTTTGAGTTTTCTTTTGTTGCAAATAGATCTATTTGTGGCGTTCCCCACATTCTGAAGTAAGTGTTCAGTATTTGGGGGTGAATTTCCCATTCGTGGATCTGTTGGTGATCCCGAGAGAGATTGTCTGCTAACTGATTCTGAATCCCTGGAATAAATTGTGCTATTAGGCGAATGTGGTTGTGAATCGCCCAATGCCATATTTTTTGTGTTAGGAGACACAACTGTGTCGAGTGTGTTCCTCCCTGTTTGTTTAGGTAATACATTGTTGTCATGTTGTCTGTTTTGACAAGAGTGTATTTGTGGGTTATTATGGGTTGAAATGCTTTGAGCGCTAGAAACACAGCTAACAGTTCTAAGTGGTTTATATGAAACTGTCTTTGCTGAATGTCCCATTGTCCTTGGATGCTGTGTTGATTGAGGTGTGCTCCCCACCCTGTCATGGATGCATCTGTCGTTATTACGTATTGTGGCACTGGGTCTTGAAAAGGCCGCCCTTGGTTTAAATTTATACTGTTCCACCATTGAAGCGAGATGTATGTTTGGCGGTCTATCAACACCAGATCTAGAAGTTGACCCTGTGCCTGTGACCACTGTGATGCTAGGCACTGTTGTAAGGGCCGCATGTGCAACCTTGCGTTTGGGACAATGGCTAGGCATGAGGACATCATGCCTAGGAGTTTCATTACTAATTTGACCTGTATCTTTTGGTTTGGATACATGGCTTGTATTACATTGTGGAATGTTTGGACTCTTTGTGGACTTGGAGTGGCAATTCCTTTTACTGTGTTGATTGTTGCTCCTAGGTATTGCTGTGCTTGACACGGCAGAAGGTGTGACTTTGAGTAATTGATTGAGAAACCTAGTTTGTGTAGGGTTTCTAGGACATAATTTGTGTGTTGTGAACACTGTATTTGCGTGTTGGTTTTGATTAACCAATCGTCTAGGTACGGGAACACATGTATTTGCTGCCTTCTGATATGTGCAGCTACTACTGCTAGACATTTTGTAAAAACTCTTGGCGCAGTCGTTATTCCGAATGGCAACACTTTGAATTGGTAATGTATCCCTTGGAATACAAACCTTAGATACTTTCTGTGTGAAGGATATATTGGTATATGGAAATATGCATCCTTTAGATCCAGTGTTGTCATGTAGTCTTGTTGTTTGAGCAGTGGGATTACTTCTTGTAATGTAACCATGTGAAAGTGGTCTGATTTGACGTATGTATTTAATATTCTGAGATCTAGTATAGGTCTTAGAGTTTTGTCTTTTTTGGGTATCAGAAAGTACAGTGAGTAAACTCCTGTGTTTAGTTCTTGTTTTGGTACTAATTCTATTGCCTCTTTTTGGAGCAATGCTTGAACTTCTAATCCTAGAAGATTTATATGTTGTTTTGACATACTGTGTGTTTTCGGTGGGACTGTTGGAGGGAATTCGAGAAATTCTATGCAATAACCATGCTGGATAATTGCTAGTACCCAAGTATCTGTTGTTATCTCCTCCCAATGTTTGTAAAATTGGCTTAGTCTTCCCCCCACAGGTGTTATGTGATGGGGATGTGTGACTTTTAAGTCACTGCTTATTTTGAGGACTTTTGGGGCTTTGAAATTTCTCTATTTTTTTTTGTTGTCCCCCTCTATATTGCCCCCGAAAACGTCCCCGCTGATATTGGCTTTGGTAAGTGGGCCTTGTTTGTGATGTTGTGGTTTCTGTAGGTTGTCCTCGAAACCCTCCCCTAAAAGGTGTTTTGCAAAATGTGCCTCTGCTTTGCGGGGAGTAGAGTGCGCCCATGGCTTTTGCTGTATCAGTGTCTTTCTTGAGTTTATCAATAGCAGTGTCGACTTCCGGCCCAAACAACTGCTGTTCATTAAATGGCATATTTAGCACGGCTTGTTGAATTTCCGGCTTGAAACCTGACGTGCGCAGCCATGCGTGCCTTCTTATTGTTATTGCAGTATTTACTGTCCTTGGAGCCGTATCTGCTGCATCCATTGAAGACCGTATCTGATTATTAGAGATACTTTGTCCTTCTTCCACAACTTGTTGTGCTCTTTTTTGGAACTCCTTGCGTAAGTGTTCTATCAAATGTTGCATCACATCCCAGTGAGCTCTATCATATCTTGCCAAAAGTGCTTGCGAATTGGCAATGCGCCATTGGTTTGCTGCTTGTGCTGCAACCCTTTTGCCCGCAGCATCAAATTTGCGACTCTCTTTGTCTGGAGGTGGTGCGTCCCCCGAGGTATGAGAGTTCGCTCTCTTACGAGCTGCCCCGACAACTACTGAGTCCGGTGTTAACTGGGTTGTAATATAAACAGGCTCTGTTGGCGGTGGCTTGTACTTTTTCTCCACCCTTGGAGTTATGGCTCGGCCTTTAACAGGATCCTGAAAGATTTGTTTTGAATGTTTTAGCATTCCTGGGAGCATAGGTAGTCTTTGGTATTGGCTATGAGTGGAGGATAGCGTATTAAACAAAAAGTCATCCTCAATTGGTTCGGAATGCAAGGTGACGTTATGGAAAGCAGCTGCCCTTGCGATCACCTGTGTGTAAGATGTACTGTCCTCAGGAGGGGACGGCCTGGCAGGGTACGAGTCTGGGCTATTGTCCGATACTGGAGCATCGTAAAGGTCCCATGCATCGGGATCATTTTGACTCATGGCAGTATGAGTCGGGGAGTGCATCAGTGGAGGAGTTGCTACTGGTGATGTGTGCACTGATGGTGGTGGAGACGGTGGTGGAGCTGTTTTCTTTGCCACCTTTGCCTGTGGCTCCTTGTCCTTTTTTTTGAAAGGCAAGTTTTCTTTTTATTTTAATTGGGGGAAGAGTGGTTATCTTCCCTGTGTCTTGATGAATGTGGAGCCTCCTTTGAGTATAGTCTGGCTCTACAGCTTGAAGTTCCTCTCCAAATCTAGGTTTTTGCATTTGGAAGGACAATCCCTGTTCCTCTGTATAGGAACCTGTTTTCGGCTCCGAGGCTGGATGTTTCGGAACCGAAACTTTTTCGGACGTCTTTTTAGGCTCCGAAGAAACCTTTGTAATTTTCGGCGTGGTGGTTTCTCAGTGCCGAATTTGTTCGGTGCCGCTGTCCCGGTGCCGAAATTTCTCTGAGCCGATGTCTCTGGTCCGAGATTGCTGTGTGGCGGTATCTCGACCGGAGTCGGATGACTTCGACACCAGCGTGCCCTTTTTCGGTGCCTTGGCTCGGTCACCTATTTTTTGGGTTAAGCCATGGCCTGTTGGCGGTGGCGTCCCCTGGGCTTTTGTTGACTTCTCGTGAGTCTTATGTTTCGACGTCTTACGGTTTTCGGTATTTCTTCGGCCTCGAGCTCTTCCGAGTCAGACTCTTGGATGGAGAAAGCTTCCTCTTCCTCCTCGAAAAGGTCTTGTCCTGTCGGCGTCGACGCCATCTGCAGTCTTCTGGCTCTTCGGTCTCTTAACGTCTTTCTGGACCGAAACGCTCGACAGGGCTCACAAGTATCTTCCTTGAGCTCTGGGGACAAGCACAAGTTACAGACCAGATGCTGATCCGTATACAGATACTTGTTATGGCATTTTGGACAGAAGCGGAATGGGGTCCGTTCCATCAGCCTTGAAGTCGCACGTGGCCGGGCCGACCAGGCCCGAAGGGGGAATCGAAAAAAACCCGAAGGACCACCGGAGCTCTTCAAAATTCGGTGTCGATCTGTTGTAACTAACCCGATACCCAACGCAAACAATACCGACGTTTTTTCCGAGATTCTAACAAATTTTCCGACCCGAAACACGGAGCGAAAAGGAACACGTCCGAACCCCATGGCAGAAAAAGAACAATCTAAGATGGAGTCGACGCCCATGCGCAATGGAGTCGAAATGGGAGGAGTCCCTCGGTCTCGTGACTCGAAAAGACTTCTTCGAAGAAAAACAACTTGTAACACTCCGAGCCCAACAGCAGATGGCGGGATGTGCACAGCATGTGTATCTGCAGCTACACATGCCATCGAACATATAAAAACACACACACACATATAATGACCACGTATTCATGCATGCACACCGAAAAGCTAAAAATAAGAATTAAAAAGGCATCACCATGGGGCTTGACACAGACATCATCCCTTCATCTGCCAACTTCAGGTCGTGGAACCTGGGCAACCGAGGCATGGGGAGAGCACTACCCACAAAGATTATCTTCTAAGCAATACGTTCCCCCTCAAAATGAGTTCCTTCTAGCTCTGGTTGTTAAGCTTCCTCCCCTTATACACTTTAAACAAACTGGAGAGGAGAATTCTAGAAACCGCCCCTCCCATCGAGGAAGTTGTTGTTTAAACACTGGCCGTACCAGGTCAGTTGTTAAAGAGAACACGCTAGAGATTGGCCAACTCACTGTGTTTTTCCAAGTCCGAGCTGTTCCCTGCCTTACCATAAACATTCTCAGCCTGGAACATTTTTTCATCTCTACTCCCCCCTGTTTTGTGCCAGTGTTCAGTGAGAAAGAGCAAAAACATGTTGCACAAGCTGTGCGCGGAAAAATACCCGCACCACCAATGAGGTGGTGTGTGTAGCTAAGCTGAGCACCAAAATGAAGTCAGTGGTCAAGATGGAGGTGGTGGTTAAATACAGATAGCATTACAGTGTCCAACGCACACAGCCATTTCAATGATCATTTTGTACGTCATAACATGCACAAATACTAATATTTTACCCTATTAACTCCTTAAATGCAGGGGATGGGGCGCTCAGATCTTCCTCAATACTTGGGTAGTGCAGAACACCTGACCGCCTCTTCTCACCCACTGCTGGGAAAAAGCTTTTGCAGTAGCCCAAAGCTGTTTTTGTGAATGACTAACGGTCTATGTGGCGTGATGCCACAACTGTAACAAGTGCCTACCCTGGGTCGCATCAAGATTGCTGACCCACGATCTTCAGGAAACCTGGCGGTAGCTGAGTGCTACTTTATCCTGCTGTGGTAGGTCCAAGATAGAGTCCATGGTTTACTGTATAAAACCTCTAAGACCCTGTCTTTTCCTCAGGCCCACCATCGGCTTTCAAGCTTGGTTGATGACCGCTGGCGACACCAAACCTACTTTCATTGATGTTTGAGTGTGGCCATGCAGCTGTGGAGGAGAAGGGTGCAATGTCACCTCCAGGTCGCTCAACATCATGCGGATGCTACAATCATGGCACTATGGGCTGACTCACTCTGCCCTCCCAGGCTCTAACTCCAGTTGTTGCATCACAGGCTTTGCTAGTGATTCTCCTCCTGAATCCCCCCGCACCCCCCCACCTAGTGTGGGGGAAAAGGACTTGCTCCAGTGCCAAACCAGGCAGGATGTGCTTTTTGGAGCATTTCACTGTAGAACTGCAGACCACATATATGAATGCAATATCCCTAGATCAGGGTTTCCCAAATGTGTCGCGACCAACCCACGTGTTGGTGGGCCATGAAAGTCCAGGCAATAAATAAAGATGCCTTTAAATTCTGAATTTATTGTGTTACATTTGATGCGCTTCAAAGACTGTCTTCTGACTTGTTGCTTATTTTTTATTTTTTGCATGGGGACCGGGTTTATAAACTATCACTTTGCAGGCAGAGAAAGAAAAGTAAAGTGAATTATGTGACAATCCTTCTGGGGTACAGGGAGTGTGAAAGTAAAGGCTGTATGGGATGTCATTGTTTTTAATACAACAAAATGTAAATACCTGTAAATGAACTGAACACATTCAACACTTAGGAAAGCAGAAATGAAGCACATTTTTAGTAAATCTGAAGTGTGATGGAAGCAGAGATGGTAATAGGATCAAATCAAGAGACTACTTGGTGACACAGAAATTAATATTCACTGAAACCCGATTTCCACACATCATGTGTGTAAAATGTAGTTTTACAAGTAAAACCAGGTCTGCACAAATGTAGTGGTCAATTCAATGGAAAATGTGCTGCCACACAGCGCTCTGGTTAACACAATAAAATTGCGCACTTGTTGTCCATTAAAGCTAGGTGGGTCGTGAAGGTTTATAGTTCTAAAAAGTGGGTCATGGGTCTATAAAACTTGTGAAGCATTGTTTATATTCGAAGAAAGGGCTGTCAACGTTCAGTCAAAATAAAGACTGTGAAAGTTAGATCTCTTTAATGAGAAGCGATGTGCTCAGCCTTAAGATCATTCCTATATAAGTATATTTTAACTTTTTAGTATGCAGCCTGTAAAGCATGGAACACAAGGGGTGAGATGCGATGCTGCTGACCCCACGCCTGGATCATGTGCCTGTGGGCAAAAGAGTCCTGGCAGGAATGGCAGCTGCACAATGGTCCTAGGAAGGGAAGCCTAGCTAAGGGTGATCTGATCCTCCCCCAATGCATGAACCACAGCCAAGAAGTTATTTTCCCCTGATGGTAACCTTCATGGGAAGCTTTACCCTTGTCTCAAGCAAAATGTAATGCAATAAACCGAAAGTGCGTATTTATTAATTTGCTCTTATGTGAAGTGTTCCTATACATGGCTCGGCACAAAGTACTGAATGAGTATCAGACTCTGGGTGGGTCTCCCGAGTTTAGTTATTTATCACAGGGGCTTGCAGCAAGTCTTTTTCCAAGGCATATAGACGCATTCCTTTGCATCCCATAGTAAAATGAAAATAAACATCAAATGCATGCAATAAGCATAACACGCCCCCTTGGACAGACTACCCCAAGGTTCTTAGGGGAACGATCTACAGTCTTTTTTGCTAAAATTATGCAAGGTCTTTAGAACCATGTTTGGCTGAAGACCTTGATTATGTTTTTTTTTTTTTTTTTTTAAATACCATCAGAACCACCTGGACATAGAACAGGGGTCAGTTGGCATCTTCAAACTTCGATGATGGTGACTGGCACCGAAGGAGAATTTATTAAAGTTCCTGAGACAGCTGGAAATGCCATTAGTTGCACAGCTTCCAAAGAAACTAACACCCGCAGGAATCTGCAGTATGAGCACCAATGAAAGCGGTGTAAACTAAGCAAAGAGCTGATCGTCGAGTAAGAGGACGCAACTGTAGTCAATTATGGATTCTGCGTCTTAGGAGCAAACAGGAGATCCACTATCAAAAAGGATTTAGGCACTCTAGATGCTGTTTTAATGTTTTTGACAACTTGACCATCACAAGAGACTTTTACCGCAGACAGACAGACATTTTCCCCTTTAAAGCCACTTTGGATGGAATGCTGGCATCTCCAGAAGCTTTCATTGTGGCACCTTCTTCATGTAAGTACTTGGGACACTTGGCATCAAAACATCTCCTAATGCGGGAACATGGTCAGGAGAGAGGGTGATGTGAAACGACTCTGCTCTGATGCTGCTTTCCCCATTTCACAGTCTTTGAAGTGAAAGTCTAGCAAATGTCCTACTGCACAAACACGTGCTGAGGTTACCAGCAGTGGATGCACTCTGGTAGTGCTTAGTTGGCAAATCATTTCTTTTGGCCTCATGTACTGAAGGCTTTGAAGGGAGACTTGTCTCCTTTTCAGAAGAGTCTAATGTGTTTAATGTAGTGGTGTATGGTTCCTTGGTTAGATTGGGTTGAAATGTGGATGAGTTGACAAACAGGTGTTATAGCACTCTGTCCCACCTGTGATTTCTTGTTTATCTGGATGTCCACACAATAGTGTTTCATGAAGGTGGGGGGGAATCACCAGCCACAGCCATACAGATGTCGCCAATGGGTACGTATGTTAGGAATGCTAGGGTTGCGCCCTTCTTCCTGATTGAGTGTGCCCTGGGAGCGTGTGGGTAAAGCTTTTCCTGCCATTGTGGAGCAGGTTTGGATAGTTCTGCTATCCATCATGCGATTGTCCCCTTCGTTACAGGTGTGCCCTTGCTTGCCCTGGCAAAGGGGACAAAGTTTGTTTCCTTTCCAAATTGTATTTGTCTCTTGTAGTTAGTAAATTAGTGCTCTTCGCACGTCCAATTTGTGCAGTGTCCGTTCGGTCTGCGACTTTGGAACCTGGAAAAAAGCAAGTAGTTTGATGCTTTGGTTAACATGGAATTGCAAAACCACCTTTGGTAGAAACTGTGGGTTTGTGCTCAGGACAACCTTGTCCTTGTGAATTTGAAGTTATGGTTCTTTGATTGTGAGTGCTTGTAGCTCCCCAACTCTGCAAAAGGATGTGATCGCTATGAGGAATGCTACCTTAACGGTTAAAAACTTCAACTCAGTTTTGTGCATTTGCTTAAATGGCTCAGTCATCAGCGGTGCGAGTACTATGCTCAGGTTCCACAATGGCATCAGTGTTGTTCTTGATGGTGCCACTCACTGTGATCCCACAGGAGTCTTTTCACTTCAGTAGTGCGTTGAGGCTGTTCCATTGTGGGATGCGTCCGTCGTTATGGTCACTTTGGCAGCTGGTAGTTTGAAAGGAATCCCTGTCCTCTCACATTTGTTGGATTCCACCATTCTATTTGTGTAGGAAGTTGGCTCTGTATGTACTATTTCAAAATAAGAAATAGCATGCACAGAGTCCAAGGGTTCCCCTTAGAGGTAAGATAGTGGCAAAAAGAGATAATACTAATGCTCTATTTTGTGGTAGTGTGGTCGAGCAGTAGGCTTATCAGAGGGTAGTGTTAAGCATTTGTTGTACATACACACAGGCAATAAATGAGAAACACACACTCAGACAATTCCAGGCCAATAGGTTTTTATATAGAAAAATATATTTTCTTAGCTTATTTTAAGAACCACAGGTTCAAGATTTACAAGGAATACTTCAAATGAAAGGTATTTCACTCAGGTAGCTTAGGAACTTTGAATCAACACAATATCATGTACAGTTTTAGCAAAAATTGCAATAAGCTATTTTAAAACTAGACAGTGCAATTTTCAACAGTTCCTGTGGGAGGTAAGTTTTGGTTAGTTTTGCAGGTAAGTAAAGCACCTACAGGGTTCAAAGTTGGGTCCAAGGTAGCCCACCGTTGGGGGTTCAGGGCAACCCCAAAGTTACCACACCAGCAGCTCAGGGCCGGTCAGGTGCAGAGGTCAAAGTGGTGCCCAAAACGCATAGGCTTCAATGGAGAAGGGGGGTGCCCCGGTTCCAGTCTGCCAGCAGGTAGGTACCTGCGACTTCGGAGGGCAGACCAGGGGGGTTTTGTAGGGCACCGGGGGGGGGGGGGGGGGGGGGGGACAATTCAGCACAAAAAGTACACCCTCAGCGGCACAGGGGCGGCCGGGTGCAGAGTGCAAACAGGTGTCAGGTTTGCAATTGGTTTCAATGGGAGACCCAGGGGTCTCTTCAGCGAAGCAGGCAGGCAAGGGGGGGGGGGCTCCTCGGTGTAGCCACAACCTGGGCAAGGGAGAGGGCCACCTGGGGGTCGCTGCTGCACTGGAGGTCGGATCCTTCAGGTCCTGCGGCTGCGGGTGCAGGGTCTTTACCCGGCGTCGGGTTCTTTGAAGCAGGCAGTCGCGGTCAGGGAGAGCCTATGGATTCCCTCTGCAGGCATCGCTGCGGGGGCTCAGGGGGGTCAACTCTGGTTACTCATGGGCTCATAGTCGCCGGGGAGACCTCCCTGTAGTGTTGGTTTTCTGCAGGTCGAGCCGGGGGCGTCGGGTGCAGAGTGGAAAGTCTCACGCTTCCGGCGGGAAACGTGTGGTCTTTAAAAGTTGCTTCTTTGTTGCAAAGTTGCAGTTTTTGTGGAACAGGGCCGCTGTCCTCGGGAGTTCTTGGTCCTTTTAGATGCAGGGTAGTCCTCTGAGGCTTCAGAGGTCGCTGGACCCTGGGGGGACACGTCGCTGTTGCAGTTTTTCTCGAAGTGGGGAGACAGGCCGGTAGGGCTGGGGCCAAAGCAGTTGGTGTCTCCGTCTTCTCTACAGGGCTTCAGGTCAGCAGTCCTTCTTCGTCTTCAGGTTGCAGGAATCTAGTTTCCTAGGTTCTGGGGAGCCCCTAAATACTCAATTTAGGGGGGTGTTTAGGTCTGGGAGTGTCCTTGAGGGTGGCTACACCCTCTTTGTGCCTCCTCCCTGAGGGGAGGGGGGCACATCCCTATTCCTATTGGGGGAATCCTCCAAAATCAAGATGGAGGATTTCTAAAGGCAGTGGTCACCTCAGCTCAGGACACCTTAGGGGCTGTCCTGACTGGTGGGTGACTCCTTGTTTTTCTCATTATCTCCCCTGGACTTGCCGCCAAAAGTGGGGGCTGTGTCCAGAGGGCGGGCATCTCCACTAGCTGGAGTGCCCTGGGGCATTGTAACACGAAGCCTGAGCGGCTCACTGCTAGGTGTTACAGTTCCTGCAGGGGGAGGTGTGAAGCACCTCCACCCAGAGCAGGCTTTTGTTTCTGTCCTCAGAGAGCACAAAGGCCCTCACCACATGGGGTCAGAAACTCGTGTCTCAGCAGCAGGCTGGCACAGACCAGTCAGTCCTGCATTGAACAATTGGGTAAAATACAGGGGGCATCTCTAAGATGCCCTCTGTGTGCATTTGTTAATAAATCCAACACTGGCATCAGTGTGGGTTTATTATTCTGAGAAGTTTGATACCAAACTTCCCAGTATTCAGTGTAGCCATTATGGAGCTGTGGAGTTCGTTTTTGACAGACTCCCAGCCCATATACTTAATATGGCCACAACTGTACTTACAATGTCTAAGAATAGACTTAGACACTGTAGGGGCATATTGTTCATGCAGCTATGCCCTCACCTGTGGTATAGTGCACCCTGCCTTAGGGCTGTAAGGCCTGCTAGAGGGGTGACTTACCTATGCCACAGGTAGTATTTTGTGTGCATGGCATCCTGAGGGGGATGCCATGTCGACTTTGCCTTTTTCTCCCCACCAACACACACAATCTGCAATGGCAGTGTGCATGTGTTAGGTGAGGGGTCCCTTAGGGTGGCACAACATATGCTGCAGCCCTTAGGGACCTTCCCTGGTCACAGGGCCCTTGGTACCACTGGTACCTTTTACAAGGGACTTATCTGCGTGCCAGGGGTGTGCCAATTGTGGAAACAATGGAACATTTTAGGTGAAAGAACACTGGTGCTGGGGCCTGGTTAGCACGGTCCCAGCACACTTCTCAGTCAAGTCAGCATCAGTATCAGGCAAAAAGTGGGGGGTAACTGCAACAGGAAGCCATTTCCTTACAATTTGGTTTTGCACCCTTTGTGTGACAACCACTAGATCTTCACAGCTCCCCATGGCTTGTGACCATCTGTTGCAGAGCCTTTCCTGTATGGGTCGCATATGAAGTCTCACCTGCAGTATGAGGGAGAAGCATGACGCCATCATGCCTATCAATCTCCTGACTGTCCTCAGTCAGGGTGCCCCTTCTGGTATATGCACGGTTGCTCTGCTGTTGCTGTCCCTCTTGGGGACTTGGTAAGCCTGTGCCGTTCTTCAATCCATGGTTGTTCTCATAAATACCTTCAACTGCTCCGGAAGTGGTGATGTCTCGTGGTTTACGGTGAACCCTAGGCACTGTAGAGTGGTGATGACTGTTTGCATGTCTTGATGGCATTTTTTAATCAAATTTGCTTTTACTAGACAATCGTCAAGGTATGAGTAGACCTGCATGCCCTGTCTTTGCAAATGTGCTGCCCCTGCCGCTAGGCATTTCATAAACACCCTTGGTGAGGATTTTATGCCAAAGGGTAGCATTCTGAACTGATAGTGTACCTTGTCCACGACAAACCTGAGGTAGTTCTTATGCCTCCCGTTCACTGGTATGTGCAGGTAGGCGTCATTTAGGTCTAAGGCGGACACGTAATCTCTTCTTTAGGAGTGGGATTATTTCTTGTAGATATGTCATTTTGAAGTGTGGCGTTTGTATTAACTTGTTTAGATATCGGAGGTCTAGGATTGATCTCTGTGCCAAGTCTTGTTTTTGGTACTAGGAAGTACGTGGAGTAGACTCCACCACCTGCCTTCCTTGGAGGAAGGCTCTCTATTGTTCATTTTTGGAAACGTTCCTTGACCTTTTCTTGCAATTGTGCAAGTTCCTGCTCCCTTGAGGTTCTTGCTCTTGGAGGAACCATGTGGCAGTGGTCTGGTGAGTTCTATGCAATAACCATGCCTTATTATGTTTGCGATCCAATTGTCTGAGGTGGGAACCTGGACACCGAAAGAGGTGATTGAGCTCTACTCCAGGAGGAATCCTGCTATTCTGCCCGCCACTGGTGTTCTGTGGTGTAGATGTGGAGAAAGGGAGTTGCGTGTTTGTTGATCCCCCTCTTCTTGGGGACTATCCTCTTCCTCTTGTTCTCCCTCGTAAGGGCTGCCTTGCTGGTTGTTGCCAAAGCTGGTGTGCCGCATCACCAGCTGGACAAAACTCTGTTGTTGCTGGCGGTGCTGGTTAGGTATTGGAAAGCTTGCCCTGCCCGTTGATGTCCTGGTGGCCGCCCTCATCTTCTAAAGGATCCTCTGAACTGCAGTGCCCCCAATGCCTTTGCAGAGTCATCATCCTTTCTGATTTGCTGCAGTGCTTTGTCTACTGCCTGTCTGAAGGGGGCCTCACCCGTGAAAGGCATATTGACGACTGATGTCTGCGCCTCCAGTTTAAAGCCAGAGACCTTCCCTCAGGCATGCCTCTTGAGTGTGGTGCCCATGCGCGGTGTCTGCCGGGTCCAGTGCAGATTTAAGGCAGGAGCCTGCAATCTTTCTTCCTTCCTGGATTATGGACTTGGCTTACTAATGGAACTCCTCTGGGAGGTGTTGCCTCAGCCCCTCAATCGTTTGCCAATAGAACTGGATCCCTGTCTTCTGGGTGCCAACCATGATGTAGTGTGCTAGTCCTTGTCGGAGTCTTGTTTTGAGTGTCTTTGGCACATATTCAGTGCAGGCCTCTCAATCCTCGACCTTCTGGACGCACAGGAACCTCCAGGGAGCCGTCTGACATTACTCAGGGGATGACACCCACAGAAGAAAAGAGACAATACCAGACCCAATAACTAGATGGCGGAAATAAATGCACAGCATGTGAACCCACAAAAGGATTCGTGCTGTGGAACTCCTGTTCTATTAACAAGGTGATTTAGAATCCAAATAAATCAAAAATATAGATGTAGAAATAGGGAGCATGTGTCATGCAAGTAGGGATACTCACCCCTGCAGCAGGGAAATTTGTGATGGTGACTTTCAGCGGCTCTAGTACGGCCATGACCCTGGGGGCCGTTTCATTCAGTACGTCTCGCACGCATGCCTCCAGAAGATGTGGCTCCATCGTTGTCTGAGCCACAGTGACCCCAACCTAGACAAAAGAAGAAAACTGTACAAATCAGGAAGGCCATTTGCAGTGGCAAACAATCTGTATTCTCTGTTAAAGGGATTGGGGGGGGAATGGCACCATTTTAATTGCTAAACAATAAAACTCTTTGACCATGGGATTTTAGAATAGGAAAGGTATCCATTAAAGTGAGCTCACTACAGGAGTATTAATCTCATTAATAGTTGCAGCTATCTCCCTTCACCCCTCTCCTCCAAAAGTCTGTGGGCCAATATTCACATCATTGGACAATAATGTCATGCTGGAGAAGGGAAAGCTATTCATTGCCAACTATCTCTAGCACTGTTTTTGTTTATCAGAAACATTCTCACCCAACCATCAAGGAAGACTGATGAAAACACATCCCAAGTCAGGGTTAACCTGGTGCCCCCGTCCCAGGCTTCAAACCATCCCCTTGTGTAAATGCATCCTCACCACATCTCACCATTCACTCTGTATTCAGAAAACAAGTTTGAGAACATTTATGCATTAGCAGAGATGGAGCAGGGTGCATTCTCCATCCAGTAGAGCTTATGGATTAGCCCTTAAAGTTCTAAGGGGCTTGTGAAACAGACTTTCGTTTTATAAAATGTAGTTCCAACTAGTGAACTTCCTTGTTTAATTATGGTTCAAGACATCAGATTTATTTCAGTATGGCTCATAAATTCTGTTGGTGCATCCAGCATATGTGTAACACATTGTACCATCTTATACTTTGCTGGCTTTTCCTAGCAATAAAAAAAATGGAGCTCAATGTTATAAAAAACAAAAAAATAGTTGGAAATCGCTGTTGGTAATGACTGAAGGTGCACTGACACAAACTGCATTGAAAGGTGACAAATCCCCCAAAAAGTGAAGTCAAACAAAAGTCCTTTTTTTGTTTTGAAGAGAACTGAAGTCAAAAGGCAGAGCCCATGTGCAGGAACCTTTGCCTCCACAGACCAAAAAAAAAGTTACTGCCCCAACCACCCCAGAAGTGAAGGGGCAGATGCACTAAAATGGCAGCACTCAATTTCACTTTGAAGAAGTGCTTAGAGATCCCTCATTTGGGCAGAGATGCTCTATGTGTGAAGATCTCAGGGCGGAGAACTGATGCGAGACAGTAGGTGGAAAAAAGTCAGGGCACAAGATGCAAGAAGGAGCAGCATTTGTCAATGTTCATTGCATCAGATGTAAAGGAGGTAAAATACACTTAGGGGTAAGTAAAGGGCAATCCCATAGCTTAGACAAAAGGAAACTGTAACAAGTGTCCCTGCCTAATTAAAGAAAGGAAATATTGTTATCCCTTAAATCTTGGGGTGAGGTAGTATACAGAAGTCGCTGCTTTAATTAACTGACCGGATTGATGCAGCACTTCTTCCAAACCAAGTTTGTTACCTACTGTATGCCCAGCAT
This sequence comes from Pleurodeles waltl, assembly GCF_031143425.1. Taxonomy (NCBI): domain Eukaryota; kingdom Metazoa; phylum Chordata; class Amphibia; order Caudata; family Salamandridae; genus Pleurodeles; species Pleurodeles waltl. The sequence continues at coordinate 31,381,721 of NC_090448.1, read as the reverse complement.
GAAACTTTAACAGAGATGCCATAAGAGGAATATCCTCAAATAAGATCAGGTTAGGGCCTCAATGCTCGACGATGCTCAAGGTGGGGGAAGAGTGGTGGGCTGTGTGGTACTCCACAGCCACAATTACCTCCAGGTGAGGTGAAAGAGGGGAGGAAAATGTGTATGGAAGAAGCCAGTGAAAAAGGACTTCATGAGCAAAAGGGCGGGCTTGCCAGCATATGCAACTGTGGGCAACTGACCCAGATTGTCAAGGCCGGAATGTGTTAAATGTTGCAATAGGTCATCCTGCACAGGCCTGGCCAGCCCCACCACCCTCCAATCTCTGCCTAGCTTACCGTCCTTCTCTTCTGCTGCTCTTTCTATCATAAACCCCTTCTACTACTCTCTACTTAAGGTCTCTTGCTCAAAGTTCTCCATTCACTGTCCTCCATTTCATTCTCTACCTCGACTTTCTTTACCCTTCCACGTCCTCCCCTAGAACTTCCATGGTCCAACTTCCTGGCCTTTCATCTCTCCCTTTCCTCGTATCTACTTTACTTCTACCCGACTCTACACACAACTCGACTGCCTTCAAATTCAAGGTCACTCCAACTCAGGTTTTTCTCCCATTCCAAATTTCCAAAACCACCTACATCATAGTGCACCTTACGCCAACCTCCTAAACCTTCTGCCATCTTCCTCCTTATCGCTCCCTCAGGACATTTGCCTGTTGTGTTGTCCTTTATTCTCAATTTGCTTTCCTCTGTGTACCACACTGTGACCGGCTTTGACAGCTATTATCTTTTCAACATTTTGCCTTCATTGGTTACTTGTTGTTTCCAAGTAAGAGATTAACCCCAACCCCCGCATGTTGTTCTCTTGTAGAGCACATGGACGTCTATTCAGATCAGTCGCGCTCAAGTGAATAAATAAATATGTTGAACAAAATTAGGGACTGACCGAGCCATTATCCACAGCCATCTGGAGAGAGGTACCATCAACCTACATCTGCCCACATTAAAGTACCGAAATTCAAAATATCCATAAATTGGAACAACATCAAAATAAACTGATTGAAAGCACATCAAATGAAGGACAAATATGCCAGAGCTCTCAAACTTTGCACACTAATGAAACAGTAAGGGTGAGCTCCAGTCATCTTCGTAAACAGCTGGTCCCTAGACGTTCACCAAAGCCGGATCCAGGGATGCTGCATCGCAGTAAGTTATTGTCTAACCCCAAAACGTCACCACGGCTATACAAATAAATATGAGAGATTAGAGACTTTGAGTAGATGAAAAAAGATAGTGGCTTGTTCTATGTTGCCTCAGACTGTTTTCAACAGTCAATTTGTGGGGCCTTGCTTGCCTGGACATTGAGTTTGACAGACATTATCAAGAGCTATCGAGTGCGGATGGAAACTGGATTTATGTCTTTTAACCAGTTGTTACACGTCTCCAAACAATTATATCTTCCCAGATTTACATCACATGCAGGTGTAGGTTTCAGATCCCAACATCTTTCCAAATATGCTCTGTTCACGCGAGTGACTCAAACATTTTACCCTGGCACAGAAGTTATTGATGGCCTCAGCTGGAAATCCTCGTCGCCGTAGAGCTGTGAGTGTGAACAGCCGGGGGTCATCCCAGTCCCTGTAAACAAGGACAAACCTTTGTGAGTGAAAATGTCTAGCAGACGTCTCCAAAAAGATGGTGGGAAGTCATAGCAGGGCTATATAGCCAGGACTTGTGTGAGAGGTGAAATAGCACAAAACACAACAGTCTGCACTTTGGAGGTCTCACTGTTTGCTATGGCATCCCTGCTTGTCTCTGCAACCATGAAGAGGTGACCACAGAGGGGTTTTAGGAATGCACTGCAGGCTAGGGTGACCGACATAGGAGTTTAAATCCCTTCACCAGCTGTCTTAATAAACCTTGCACTCTGTGCATACATACATACATGCATACATGCCTGCCTTTTGTACCTGTGTGGGTTCATATCAACTCTGCTGGTTACAGGATAACCTTGGCAACTTTGCTTTCCATCTTTCAAGGCTGATAAAATGAGCACCATATACACGTTGAGTAATAAAATGGCTATAATTTAAATAGACAATTTGTTTGTGGTATGCACTCTATAAAAGCACTTCGGGTTCTGTTACAGTGGCTTACTTTCCTACTGTTGGTTACCGTTTTCCTTCACTAGTACAATATTGCTCAGCTAGTTGTAACTCCAAACAGCTTTCAAGTACTCTTGAAACAGTGGCATAAAAACAGGGTTTGTAATAACTCAAGCTTTCAGTACATTTAGGGTGGGCAATTCCAGTAGCATAACTTTTGGTTCTAGAATCACAAACCTTCCACCCAAATGCTCATGAAACAGATTTACTTGCTTTAATCTCCGAGGAAGGTATGCAGAATGGAGAGAATCTGACAACATTAAATCACCAGGAAACAGATGTGTAGAAATAAAAGACAATGTGTAGTGGGACGACTGAAAATTCAGAGGAAAAGGTAACTAAGGAGATCAGTCACTCTACGCCTGCGTGCCAGTGGAGGTGTACAGGGAAGTATGGAGACGTATAGACAACAAAGAGGTGTGAACCCACAACATTCTCTGAACCAGAGTCTCCTTAGAAGAAGTATATTGAGACCCCCAACAGTTATTGGCTGTCAGTGGTATGGTATCTCCACTATGTACTAGCAGGCGGTAGCTTTATCATAGAGCCTTACTGTAAGGAAATGCCTCCTTGGCATGGTTACTGTAAAGAAATGGCTCCCTGTTGCAGTTACCCCCCACTTTTTGCCTGATACTGATGCCGACTTGACTGAGAAGTGTGCAGGGACCCTGCTAACCAGGCCCCAGCACCAGTGTTCTTTCACCTAAAATGTACCATTGATTCCACAATTGGCACACCCTGGCATCCAGATAAGTCCCTTGTAACTGGTACCTCTGGTACCAAGGGCCCTGATGCAAGGGAAGGTCTCTAAGGGATGCAGCATGTATTATGCCACCCTAGAGACCCCTCACTCAGCACAGACACACTGCTTACAAGTCTGTGTGTGCTAGTGAGAACAAAATGAGTAAGTCGACATGGCACTCCCCTCAGGGTGCCATGCCAGCCTCTCACTGCCTATGCAGTATAGGTAAGACACCCCTCTAGCAGGCCTTACAGCCCTAAGGCAGGGTGCACTATACCATAGGTGAGGGTACCAGTGCATGAGCATGGTACCCCTACAGTGTCTAAACAAAACCTTAGACATTGTAAGTGCAGGGTAGCCATAAGAGTATATGGTCTGGGAGTCTGTTTTACACGAACTCCACAGCACCATAATGGCTACACTGAAAACTGGGAAGTTTGGTATCAAACTTCTCAGCACAATAAATGCACACTGATGCCAGTGTACATTTTATTGTAAAATACACCACAGAGGGCACCTTAGAGGTGCCCCCTGAAACTTAACCAACTATCTGTGTAGGCTGACTGGTTCCAGCAGCCTGCCACACTAGAGACATGTTGCTGGCCCCATGGGGAGAGTGCCTTTGTCACTCTGAGGCCAGTAACAAAGCCTGCACTGGGTGGAGATGCTAACACCTCCCCCAGGCAGGAGCTGTAACACCTGGCGGTGAGCCTCAAAGGCTCACCCCTTTGTCACAGCCCAGCAGGGCACTCCAGTTTAGTGGAGTTGCCCGCCCCCTCCGGCCATGGCCCCCACTTTTGGCGGCAAGGCTGGAGGGAACAAAGAAAGCAACAAGGAGGAGTCACTGGCCAGTCAGGACAGCCCCTAAGGTGTCCTGAGCTGAGGTGACACTTTTAGAAATCCTCCATCTTGCAGATGGAGGATTCCCCCAATAGGGTTAGGATTGTGACCCCCTCCCCTTGGGAGGAGGCACAAAGAGGGTGTACCCACCCTCAGGGCTAGTAGCCATTGGCTACTAACCCCCCAGACCTAAACACGCCCTTAAATTTAGTATTTAAGGGCTACCCGGAACCCTAGAAAATTAGATTCCTGCAACAACAAGAAGGACTGCCTAGCTGAAAACCCCTGCAGAGGAAGACCAGAAGACAACAACTGCCTTGGCTCCAGAAACTCACCGGCCTGTCTCCTGCCTTCCAAAGAACTCTGCTCCAGCGACGCCTTCCAAAGGGACCAGCGACCTCTGAATCCTCTGAGTACTGCCCTGCTTCGAAAAAGACAAGAAACTCCCGAGGACAGCGGACCTGCTCCAAAAAGACTGCAACTTTGTTTCAAGAAGCAGCTTTAAAGAACCCTGCAACTCCCCGCAAGAAGCGTGAGACTTGCAACACTGCACCCGGCGACCCCCGACTCGGCTGGTGGAGAACCAACACCTCAGGGAGGACCCCCGGACTACTCTAAGACTGTGAGTACCAAAACCTGTCCCCCCTGAGCCCCCACAGCGCCGCCTGCAGAGGGAATCCCGAGGCTTCCCCTGACCGCGACTCTCTGAAACCTAAGTCCCGACGCCTGGAAAAGACCCTGCACCCGCAGCCCCCAGGACCTGAAGGACCGGACTTTCACTGCAGAAGTGACCCCCAGGAGTCCCTCTCCCTTGCCCAAGTGGAGGTTTCCCCGAGGAAGCCCCCCCCTTGCCTGCCTGCAGCGCTGAAGAGATCCCTTGATCTCTCATTGACTTCCATTGCAAACCCGACGCTTGTTCTAACACTGCACCCGGCCGCCCCCGCGCCGCTGAGGGTGAAATTTCTGTGTGGGCTTGTGTCCCCCCCGGTGCCCTACAAAACCCCCCTGGTCTGCCCTCCGAAGACGCGGTGTAGGAAGTTGGCTCTGTATGCACTATTTCAAAGTAAGGAATAGTATGCACAGAGTCCAAGGGTTCCCCTTAGAGGTAAGATAGTGGCAAAAAGAGATAATACTAATGCTCTATTTTGTGGTAGTGTGGTCGAGCAGTAGGCTTATCCAATGAGTAGTGTTAAGCATTTGTTGTACATACACATAGACAATAAATGAGGTACACACACTCAGAGACAAATCCAGCCAATAGGTTTTTATATAGAAAAATATATTTTCTTAGTTTATTTTAAGAACCACAGGTTCAAATTCTACATGTAATATCTCATTCGAAAGGTATTGCAGGTAAGTACTTTAGGAACTTCAAATCATCAAAATTGCATGTATACTTTTCAAGTTCTTCACAAATAGCTGTTTTAAAAGTGGACACTTAGTGCAATTTTCACAGTTCCTAGGGGAGGTAAGTATTTGTTAGGTTAACCAGGTAAGTAAGACACTTACAGGGCTTAGTTCTTGGTCCAAGGTAGCCCACCGTTGGGGGTTCAGAGCAACCCCAAAGTCACCACACCAGCAGCTCAGGGCCGGTCAGGTGCAGAGTTCAAAGTGGTGCCCAAAACGCATAGGCTAGAATGGAGAGAAGGGGGTGCCCCGGTTCCGGTCTGCTTGCAGGTAAGTACCCGCGTCTTCGGAGGGCAGACCAGGGGGGTTTTGTAGGGCACCGGGGGGGGACACAAGTCCACACAGAAATTTCACCCTCAGCGGCGCGGGGGCGGCCGGGTGCAGTGTAGAAACAAGCGTCGGGTTCGCAATGTTAGTCTATGAGAGATCTCGGGATCTCTTCAGCGCTGCAGGCAGGCAAGGGGGGGGTTCCTCGGGGAAACCTCCACTTGGGCAAGGGAGAGGGACTCCTGGGGGTCACTTCTCCAGTGAAAGTCCGGTCCTTCAGGTCCTGGGGGCTGCGGGTGCAGGGTCTCTCCCAGGCGTCGGGACTTTAGGTTCAAAGAGTCGCGGTCAGGGGAAGCCTCGGGATTCCCTCTGCAGGCGGCGCTGTGGGGGCTCAGGGGGGACAGGTTTTGGTACTCACAGTATCAGAGTAGTCCTGGGGTCCCTCCTGAGGTGTTGGATCGCCACCAGCCGAGTCGGGGTCGCCGGGTGCAGTGTTGCAAGTCTCACGCTTCTTGCGGGGAGCTTGCAGGGTTCTTTAAAGCTGCTGGAAACAAAGTTGCAGCCTTTCTTGGAGCAGGTCCGCTGTCCTCGGGAGTTTCTTGTCTTTTCGAAGCAGGGGCAGTCCTCAGAGGATGTCGAGGTCGCTGGTCCCTTTGGAAGGCGTCGCTGGAGCAGGATCTTTGGAAGGCAGGAGACAGGCCGGTGAGTTTCTGGAGCCAAGGCAGTTGTCTTCTGGTCTTCCGCTGCAGGGGTTTTCAGCTGGGCAGTCCTTCTTGTAGTTGCAGGAATCTAATTTTCTAGGGTTCAGGGTAGCCCTTAAATACTAAATTTAAGGGCGTGTTTAGGTCTGGGGGGTTAGTAGCCAATGGCTACTAGCCCTGAGGGTGGGTACACCCTCTTTGTGCCTCCTCCCAAGGGGAGGGGGTCACAATCCTAACCCTATTGGGGGAATCCTCCATCTGCAAGATGGAGGATTTCTAAAAGTTAGAGTCACTTCAGCTCAGGACACCTTAGGGGCTGTCCTGACTGGCCAGTGACTCCTCCTTGTTTTTCTCATTATTTTCTCCGGCCTTGCCGCCAAAAGTGGGGCCTGGCCGGAGGGGGCGGGCAACTCCACTAGCTGGAGTGTCCTGCTGGGTTGGCACAAAGGAGGTGAGCCTTTGAGGCTCACCGCCAGGTGTGACAATTCCTGCCTGGGGGAGGTGTTAGCATCTCCACCCAGTGCAGGCTTTGTTACTGGCCTCAGAGTGACAAAGGCACTCTCCCCGTGGGGCCAGCAACATGTCTCGGTTTGTGGCAGGCTGCTAAAACTAGTCAGCCTACACAGATAGTCGGTTAAGTTTCAGGGGGCACCTCTAAGGTGCCCTCTGTGGTGTATTTTACAATAAAATGTACACTGGCATCAGTGTGCATTTATTGTGCTGAGAAGTTTGATACCAAACTTCCCAGTTTTCAGTGTAGCCATTATGGTGCTGTGGAGTTCGTGTTTGACAAACTCCCAGACCATATACTCTTATGGCTACCCTGCACTTACAATGTCTAAGGTTTTGTTTAGACACTGTAGGGGTACCATGCTCATGCACTGGTACCCTCACCTATGGTATAGTGCACCCTGCCTTAGGGCTGTAAGGCCTGCTAGAGGGGTGTCTTACCTATACTGCAGAGGCAGTGAGAGGCTGGCATGGCACCCTGAGGGGAGTGCCATGTCGACTTACTCATTTTTGTCCTCACTAGCACACACAAGCTGGCAAGCAGTGTGTCTGTGCTGAGTGAGAGGTCTCCAGGGTGGCATAAGACATGCTGCAGCCCTTAGAGACCTTCCTTGGCATCAGGGCCCTTGGTACTAGAAGTACCAGTTACAAGGGACTTATCTGGATGCCAGGGTCTGCCAATTGTGGATACAAAAGTACAGGTTTAGGGAAAGAACACTGGTGCTGGGGCCTGGTTAGCAGGCCTCAGCACACTTTCAATTGTAAACATAGCATCAGCAAAGGCAAAAAGTCAGGGGGCAACCATGCCAAGGAGGCATTTCCTTACACACATACAGAGCCAACTTCCTACATTGGTGGATCAGCGGTGGGGTACAAGACTTTGCATTTGCTGGACTACTCAGCCAATACCTGATCACACGACAAATTCCAAAAATTGTCATTAGAAATTGTTTTTGCAATTTGAAATTTTTCTAAATTCTTAAAAGACCTGCTAGGGCCTTGTGTTAGATCCTGTTTAGCATTTCTTTTAGAGTTTAAAAGTTTGGTAAAAGTTTGAATTAGATTCTAGAACTAGTTTTAGATTCTTAAAAAGTATTCCAACTTTTAGAAGCATAATGTCTAGTACAGAGATTAATGTGGTGGAACTCGACACCACACCTTACCTCCATCTTAAGATGAGGGAGCTAAGGTCACTCTGTAAACTAAAGAAAATAGTAATGGGCCCCAGACCTTCCAAACTACAGCTCCAGGAGCTGTTGGCAGAGTTTGAAAAGGCCAACCCCTCTGAGAATGGCAACTCAGAGGATGATGATAGTGACTTGGAGGGTGATTCCCCCCCCACCAGTCCTATCTAGGGAGAACAGGGCCTCTCAAGCCCTGACTCCACAAATAATAGTCAGAGATGCTGGTTCCCTCACAGGAGGGACCAACAACTCTGAAATCACGGAGGATAACTCCAGTGAAGAGGACATCCAGTTAGCCAGGATGGCCAAAAGATTGGCTTTGGAAAGACAGATCCTAGCCATAGAAAGGGAAAGACAAGAGATGGGCCTAGGACCCATCAATGGTGGCAGCAACATAAATAGGGTCAGAGATTCTCCTGACATGTTGAAAATCCCTAAAGGGATTGTAACTAAATATGAAGATGGTGATGACATCACCAAATGGTTCACAGCTTTTGAGAGGGCTTGTGTAACCAGAAAAGTGAACAAATCTCACTGGGGTGCTCTCCTTTGGGAAATGTTCACAGGAAAGTGCAGGGATAGACTCCTCACACTCTCTGGAAAAGATGCAGAATCTTATGACCTCATGAAGGGCACCCTGATTGAGGGCTTTGGATTCTCCACTGAGGAGTACAGGATTAGATTCAGGGGGGCTCAAAAATCCTCGAGCCAGACCTGGGTTGACTTTGTAGACTACTCAGTAAAAACACTAGATGGTTGGATTCAAGGCAGTGGTGTAAGTAATTATGATGGGCTGTACAATTTATTTGTGAAAGAACACCTGTTAAGTAATTGTTTCAATGACAAACTGCATCAGCATCTGGTAGACCTAGGACCAATTTCTCCCCAAGAATTGGGAAAGAAGGCGGACCATTGGGTCAAGACTAGGGTGTCCAAAACTTCCACAGGGGGTGACCAAAAGAAAGGGGTCACAAAACCTCCCCAGGGGAAGGGTGGTGAGACAGCCAAAAACAAAAATAGTAAAGAGTCTTCTACAGGCCCCCAAAAACCTGCACAGGAGGGTGGGCCCAGAGCCTCTTCACAAAACAATTCTGGGTACAAGGGTAAAAACTTTGATCCCAAAAAGGCCTGGTGTCGTAGCTGTAGTCAGTCTGGACACCAAACTGGAGACAAGGCCTGTCCAATGAAAGATACCACTTCTAACTCCACTCCAGCTAAAACTGGAATGGCCAGTCTCCAAGTGGGATCAACAGTGTGCCCAGAGCAAATCAGGTGTCACACTGAAGCTACATTAGTCTCTGAGGGTGGGGTGGATTTAGCCACACTAGCTGCCTGGCCTCCTAACATGCAAAAATACAGGCAGCAGCTCTTAATTAATGGGACAAGTGTAGAGGGCCTGAGGGATACAGGTGCCAGTGTCACTATGGTGACAGAGAAACTGGTTTCCCCTGGCCAATACCTGGCTGGACAAACTTATCCAGTCACCAACGCTGACAATCAGACTAAAGTACATCCCATGGCTATGGTAACTTTAGAGTGGGGAGGGGTCAATGGCCTGAAACAGGTGGTGGTCTCCTCAAATATCCCAGTAGACTGTTTGCTTGGAAATGACCTGGAGTCCTCAGCATGGGCTGAGGTAGAACTGAAAACCCATGCAGCCATGCTGGGTATCCCTGAACTGGTGTGTGTCAAGACAAGGGCACAGTGCAAGGCTCAGGGTGAAAAAGTAGAGCTGGAGTCTGGAAGAAAGGCCCAGCCTACCAAGAGGAAAGGAAAGTCAGCTGGGAAACCAGCTGCAACACAGCAAGAAAAAGAGAACCTCTCTTCTCAGGAAGAAGTTCTGCCCTCTGAGGGAACTGAGCCTATGGAGCTGGAACCTTATCAGGTTGAGCTCTTAGGCCCAGGGGGACCCTCAAGGGAAGAGTTGTGTAAGGGACAAGAAACCTGTCCCTCTCTTGAAGGCCTTAGGCAGCAAGCTGCTGAAGAGTCCAATGGCAAGAAAAATGGAACACATAGGGTCTATTGGGAAGATGGACTCCTGTACACTGAGGCAAGAGATCCCAAACCTGGTGCCACTAGGAGAGTGGTAGTGCCTCAGGGTTTCAGAGAGTTTATTCTGACCTTAGCCCATGATATTCCCCTTGCTGGGCATTTGGGACAAACCAAGACGTGGGAGAGATTAGTCAACCACTTCTACTGGCCCAACATGTCCCAGAAGGTTAAGGAGTTTCGCCTCTCCTGCCCCTCCTGTCAAGCCAGTGGTAAGACAGGTGGGCATCCAAAGGCCCCCCTCATTCCATTTCCAGTGGTGGGGGTCCCCTTTGAAAGAGTGGGTGTGGACATAGTTGGTCCACTAGAACCTCCCACAGCCTCAGGAAATATGTACATCCTAGTAGTAGTGGATCATGCTACTAGGTATCCTGAAGCTATTCCCCTTAGGTCGACTACTGCCCCTGCAGTAGCCAAGGCCCTCATTGGTATCTTTACCAGAGTGGGTTTCCCTAAGGAGGTGGTGTCTGACAGATGTACCAACTTCATGTCAGCATACCTAAAACACATGTGGAATGAGTGTGGGGTGACTTATAAGTTCACTACACCATATCATCCACAAACTAATGGCCTTGTTGAGAGATTCAACAAGACATTAAAGGGCATGATCATGGTGCTCCCAGAAAAACTCAAAAGGAGATGGGATGTCCTCCTGCCATGTCTGCTTTTCGCTTACAGAGAGGTGCCTCAGAAGGGAGTAGGATTCTCACCCTTTGAACTTCTGTTTGGCCACCCTGTAAGGGGACCACTTGCTCTTGTTAAAGAATGCTGGGAGAGACCTCTTCATGAGCCTAAACAAGACATAGTGGACTATGTACTTGGCCTTCGCTCAAGGATGGCAGAGTACATGGAAAAGGCAAGTAAAAACCTTGAGGCCAGCCAACAACTCCAGAAGTTGTGGTATGACCAAAAGGCTGCACTGGTTGAATTTCAACCAGGGCAGAAAGTCTGGGTTCTGGAGCCTGTGGCTCCCAGGGCACTCCAGGACAAATGGAGTGGCCCTTACCCAGTACTAGAGAGGAAGAGTCAGGTCACCTACCTGGTGGACCTGGGCACAAGCAGGAGCCCCAAGAGGGTGATCCATGTGAACCGCCTTAAGCTCTTCCATGACAGGGCTGATGTAAATCTGTTGATTGTAACAGATGAGGACCAGGAAGCTGAGAGTGAACCTGTAAGGAAATGCCTCCTTGGCATGGTTGCCCCCTGACTTTTTGCCTTTGCTGATGCTATGTTTACAATTGAAAGTGTGCTGAGGCCTGCTAACCAGGCCCCAGCACCAGTGTTCTTTCCCTAACCTGTACTTTTGTATCCACAATTGGCAGACCCTGGCATCCAGATAAGTCCCTTGTAACTGGTACTTCTAGTACCAAGGGCCCTGATGCCAAGGAAGGTCTCTAAGGGATGCAGCATGTCTTATGCCACCCTGGAGACCTCTCACTCAGCACAGACACACCGCTTGCCAGCTTGTGTGTGCTAGTGAGGACAAAACGAGTAAGTCGACATGGCACTCCCCTCAGGGTGCCATGCCAGCCTCTCACTGCCTATGCAGTATAGGTAAGACACCCCTCTAGCAGGCCTTACAGCCCTAAGGCAGGGTGCACTATACCATAGGTGAGGGTACCAGTGCATGAGCATGGTACCCCTACAGTGTCTAAACAAAACCTTAGACATTGTAAGTGCAGGGTAGCCATAAGAGTATATGGTCTGGGAGTCTGTCAAACACGAACTCCACAGCACCATAATGGCTACACTGAAAACTGGGAAGTTTGGTATCAAACTTCTCAGCACAATAAATGCACACTGATGCCAGTGTACATTTTATTGTAAAATACACCACAGAGGGCACCTTAGAGGTGCCCCCTGAAACTTAACCGACTATCTGTGTAGGCTGACTAGTTCTAGCAGCCTGCCACAAACCGAGACATGTTGCTGGCCCCATGGGGAGAGTGCCTTTGTCACTCTGAGGCCAGTAACAAAGCCTGCACTGGGTGGAGATGCTAACACCTCTCCCAGGCAGGAATTGTCACACCTGGCGGTGAGCCTCAAAGGCTCACCTCCTTTGTGCCAACCCAGCAGGACACTCCAGCTAGTGGAGTTGCCCGCCCCCTCCGGCCAGGCCCCACTTTTGGCGGCAAGGCCGGAGAAAATAATGAGAATAACAAGGAGGAGTCACTGGCCAGTCAGGACAGCCCCTAAGGTGTCCTGAGCTGAGGTGACTCTAACTTTTAGAAATCCTCCATCTTGCAGATGGAGGATTCCCCCAATAGGGTTAGGATTGTGACCCCCTCCCCTTGGGAGGAGGCACAAGGAGGGTGTACCCACCCTCAGGGCTAGTAGCCATTGGCTACTAACCCCCCAGACCTAAACACGCCCTTAAATTTAGTATTTAAGGGCTACCCTGAACCCTAGAAAATTAGATTCCTGCAACAAGAAGAAGGACTGCCCAGCTGAAAACCCCTGCAGCGGAAGACCAGAAGACGACAACTGCCTTGGCTCCAGAAACTCACCGGCCTGTCTCCTGCCTTCCAAAGATCCTGCTCCAGCGACGCCTTCCGAAGGGACCAGCGACCTCGACATCCTCTGAGGACTGCCCCTGCTTCGAAAAGACAAGAAACTCCCGAGGACAGCGGACCTGCTCCAAGAAAAGCTGCAACTTTGTTTCCAGCAGCTTTAAAGAACCCTGCAAGCTCCCCGCAAGAAGCGTGAGACTTGCAACACTGCACCCGGCGACCCCGACTCGACTGGTGGAGATCCGACACCTCAGGAGGGACCCCAGGACTACTCTGATACTGTGAGTACCAAAACCTGTCCCCCCTGAGCCCCCACAGCGCCGCCTGCAGAGGGAATCCCGAGGCTTCCCCTGACCGCGACTCTTTGAACCTAAAGTCCCGACGCCTGGGAGAGACCCTGCACCCGCAGCCCCCAGGACCTGAAGGACCGGACTTTCACTGGAGAAGTGACCCCCAGGAGTCCCTCTCCCTTGCCCAAGTGGAGGTTTCCCCGAGGAACCCCCCCCTTGCCTGCCTGCAGCGCTGAAGAGATCCCGAGATCTCTCATAGACTAACATTGCGAACCCGACGCTTGTTTCTACACTGCACCCGGCCGCCCCCGCGCCGCTGAGGGTGAAATTTCTGTGTGGACTTGTGTCCCCCCCGGTGCCCTACAAAACCCCCCTGGTCTGCCCTCCGAAGACGCGGGTACTTACCTGCAAGCAGACCGGAACCGGGGCACCCCCTTCTCTCCATTCTAGCCTATGTGTTTTGGGCACCACTTTGAACTCTGCACCGGACCGGCCCTGAGCTGCTGGTGTGGTGACTTTGGGGTTGCTCTGAACCCCCAACGGTGGGCTACCTTGGACCAAGAACTAAACCCTGTAAGTGTCTTACTTACCTGGTGAAACTAACAAAAACTTACCTCCCCCAGGAACTGTGAAAATTGCACTAAGTGTCCACTTTTAAAACAGCTATTTGTCAATAACTTGAAAAGTATACATGCAATTTTGATGATTTGAAGTTCCTAAAGTACTTACCTGCAATACCTTTCGAATGAGCTATTACATGTAGAATTTGAACCTGTGGTTCTTAAAATAAACTAAGAAAAAGATATTTTTCTATACAAAAACCTATTGGCTGGATTTGTCTCTGAGTGTGTGTACCTCATTTATTGTCTATGTGTATGTACAACAAATGCTTAACACTACTCCTTGGATAAGCCTACTGCTCGACCACACTACCACAAAATAGAGCATTAGTATTATCTCTTTTTACCACTATTTTACCTCTAAGGGGAACCCTTGGACTCTGTGCATGCTATTCCTTACTTTGAAATAGCACATACAGAGCCAACTTCCTACATTGGTGGATCAGCGGTGGGGTACAAGACTTTGCATTTGCTGGACTACTCGGCCAATACCTGATCACACGACAAATTCCAAAATTGTCATTAGAAATTGATTTTTGCAATTTGAAAAGTTTTCTAAATTCTTAAAAGACCTGCTAGGGCCTTGTGTTAGATCCTGTTTAGCATTTCTTTTAGAGTTTAAAAGTTTGTTAAAAGTTTGAATTAGATTCTAGAATCAGTTTTAGTTTCTTAAAAAGTATTCCAACTTTTAGAAGCATAATGTCTAGCACAGATGTGAATGTGGTGGAACTCGACACCACACCTTACCTCCATCTACAGATGAGAGAGCTAAGGTCACTCTGTAAACTAAAGAAAATAACAATGGGCCCCAAACCTACCAAAATACAGCTCCAGGAGCTTTTGGCAGAGTTTGAAAAGGCCAACCCCTCTGAGGGTGGCAACTCAGAGGAAGAGGATAGTGACTTGGAGGACAATTCCCCCCTACCAGTCCTATCTAGGGAGAACAGGGTCCCTCAAACCCTGACTCCAAAAATAATAGTCAGAGATGCTGGTTCCCTCACAGGAGAGACCAACACCTCTGAAATCACTGAGGATAACCCCAGTGAAGAGGACATCCAGTTAGCCAGGATGGCCAAAAGATTGGCTTTGGAAAGACAGATCCTAGCCATAGAGAGGGAAAGACAAGAGATGGGCCTAGGACCCATCAATGGTGGCAGCAACTTAAATAGGGTCAGAGATTCTCCTGACATGTTGAAAATCCCTAAAGGGATTGTAACTAAATATGAAGATGGTGATGACATCACCAAATGGTTCACAGCTTTTGAGAGGGCTTGTGTAACCAGAAAAGTGAACAGATCTCACTGGGGTGCTCTCCTTTGGGAAATGTTCACAGGAAAGTGTAGGGATAGACTCCTCACACTCTCTGGACAAGATGCAGAATCTTATGACCTCATGAAGGGTACCCTGATTGAGGGCTTTGGATTCTCCACTGAGGAGTACAGGATTAGGTTCAGGGGGGCTCAAAAATCCTCGAGCCAGACCTGGGTTGACTTTGTTGACTACTCAGTGAAAACACTAGATGGTTGGATTCAAGGCAGTGGTGTAAGTAATTATGATGGGCTGTACAATTTATTTGTGAAAGAACACCTGTTAAGTAATTGTTTCAATGATAAACTGCATCAGCATCTGGTAGACCTAGGACCAATTTCTCCCCAAGAATTGGGAAAGAAGGCGGACCATTGGGTCAAGACAAGGGTGTCCAAGACTTCAACAGGGGGTGACCAAAAGAAAGGGGTCACAAAGACTCCCCAGCAGAAGGGTGATGAGACAACCAAAACTAAAAATAGTAAAGAGTCTTCTACAGGCCCCCAAAAACCTGCACAGGAGGGTGGGCCCAGAGCCTCTTCACAAAACAATGGGTACAAGGGTAAAAACTTTGATCCCAAAAAGGCCTGGTGTCATAGCTGTAAACAGCATGGACACCAAACTGGAGACAAGGCCTGTCCCAAGAAAGGTTCCACTCCAAACTCCCATCCAGGTAACACTGGTATGGCTAGTCTCCAAGTGGGATCAACAGTGTGCCCAGAGCAAATCAGGGTCCACACTGAAGCTACTCTAGTTTCTGAGGGTGGGGTGGATTTAGCCACACTAGCTGTCTGGCCGCCTAACATGCAAAAATACAGACAGCAACTCTTAATTAATGGGACTAGAATAGAGGGCCTGAGGGATACAGGTGCCAGTGTCACCATGGTGACAGAGAAACTGGTTTCCCCTGGCCAATACCTGACTGGAAAAACTTACACAGTCACCAACGCTGACAATCAGAGAAAAGTACATCCCATGGCAATGGTTACTTTAGAATGGGGAGGGGTCAATGGCCTGAAACAGGTGGTGGTCTCCTCAAATATCCCAGTGGACTGTCTGCTTGGAAATGACCTGGAGTCCTCAGCATGGGCTGAGGTAGAGCTAAAAACCCATGCAGCAATGCTGGGTATCCCTGAACTGGTGTGTGTGAAAACAAGAGCACAATGCAAGGCACAGGGTGAAAAAGTAGAGCTGGAGTCTGGAAAAATGGCCCAGCCTACCAAGAGAACAGGAAAGTCAGTTGGGAAACCAACTGCAACACAGCAAAAGAAAGGGAACCTCTCTTCTCAGGAAGAAGTTCTGCCCTCTGAGGGAACTGAGCCTTTGGAGCTTGAACCTTATCAGGTTGAGCTCTTAGGCCCAGGGGGACCCTCAAGGGAAGAGCTGTGTAAGGGACAAGAAACCTGTCCCTCTCTTGAAGGCCTTAGGCAGCAAGCTGCTGAAGAGTCCAAAGGCAAGAAGAATGGAACACATAGGGTCTATTGGGAAGATGGGCTCCTGTACACTGAGGCCAGAGACCCCAAACCTGGTGCCACTAGGAGAGTGGTAGTGCCTCAGCTGTTCAGAGAGTTCATCCTAACATTGGCCCATGACATTCCCCTTGCTGGACATTTGGGACAAACCAAGACGTGGGAGAGGTTAGTCAACCACTTCTACTGGCCCAATATGTCCAACATGGTTAAGGAGTTTTGCCTCTCCTGCCCCACCTGTCAAGCCAGTGGTAAGACAGGTGGGCATCCAAAGGCCCCCCTCATTCCACTTCCAGTGGTGGGGGTGCCCTTTGAAAGAGTGGGTGTGGACATAGTTGGTCCACTGGAACCTCCCACAGCCTCAGGAAATATGTATATCCTGGTAGTAGTGGATCATGCTACCAGGTATCCTGAAGCTATTCCCCTTAGGTCGACTACTGCCCCTGCAGTAGCCAAGGCCCTCATTGGTATCTTTACCAGAGTGGGTTTCCCTAAGGAGGTGGTGTCTGACAGAGGTACCAACTTCATGTCAGCATACCTAAAGCACATGTGGAATGAGTGTGGAGTGACTTATAAATTCACTACACCTTACCATCCACAAACTAATGGCTTAGTTGAGAGATTCAACAAGACATTAAAGGGCATGATCATGGGGCTCCCAGAAAAACTCAAAAGGAGATGGGATGTCCTCCTGCCATGTCTGCTTTTCGCTTACAGGGAGGTACCACAGAAGGGAGTAGGGTTCTCACCCTTTGAACTTCTGTTTGGTCATCCTGTAAGGGGACCACTTGCCCTTGTTAAAGAAGGCTGGGAGAGACCTCTCCATGAGCCTAAACAGGACATAGTGGACTATGTACTTGGCCTTCGCTCTAGAATGGCAGAGTACATGGAAAAGGCAACCAAAAACCTTGAGGCCAGCCAACAGCTCCAGAAGTTTTGGTATGACCAAAAGGCTGCACTGGTTGAGTTCCAACCAGGGCAGAAGGTCTGGGTTCTGGAGCCTGTGGCTCCCAGGGCACTCCAGGACAAATGGAGTGGCCCTTACCCAGTACTAGAGAGGAAGAGTCAGGTCACCTACTTGGTGGACCTGGGCACAAGCAGGAGCCCCAAAAGGGTGATCCATGTAAACCGCCTTAAGCTCTTCCACGACAGGGCTGATGTCAATCTGTTGATGGTAACAGATGAGGATCAGGAGGCAGAGAGTGAACCTCTCCCTGATCTTCTGTCATCAGACCCAAAAGATGGTACAGTAGATGGAGTGATCTACTCAGACACCCTCTGTAAGGAAATGCCTCCTTGGCATGGTTGCCCCCTGACTTTTTGCCTTTGCTGATGCTATGTTTACAATTGAAAGTGTGCTGAGGCCTGCTAACCAGGCCCCAGCACCAGTGTTCTTTCCCTAACCTGTACTTTTGTATCCACAATTGGCAGACCCTGGCATCCAGATAAGTCCCTTGTAACTGGTACTTCTAGTACCAAGGGCCCTGATGCCAAGGAAGGTCTCTAAGGGCTGCAGCATGTCTTATGCCACCCTGGAGACCTCTCACTCAGCACAGACACACTGCTTGCCAGCTTGTGTGTGCTAGTGAGGACAAAACGAGTAAGTCGACATGGCACTCCCCTCAGGGTGCCATGCCAGCCTCTCACTGCCTATGCAGTATAGGTAAGCCACCCCTCTAGCAGGCCTTACAGCCCTAAGGCAGGGTGCACTATACCATAGGTGAGGGTACCAGTGCATGAGCATGGTACCCCTACAGTGTCTAAACAAAACCTTAGACATTGTAAGTGCAGGGTAGCCATAAGAGTATATGGTCTGGGAGTTTGTCAAACACGAACTCCACAGCACCATAATGGCTACACTGAAAACTGGGAAGTTTGGTATCAAACTTCTCAGCACAATAAATGCACACTGATGCCAGTGTACATTTTATTGTAAAATACACCACAGAGGGCACCTTAGAGGTGCCCCCTGAAACTTAACCGACTATCTGTGTAGGCTGACTAGTTTTAGCAGCCTGCCACAAACCGAGACATGTTGCTGGCCCCATGGGGAGAGTGCCTTTGTCACTCTGAGGCCAGTAACAAAGCCTGCACTGGGTGGAGATGCTAACACCTCCCCCAGGCAGGAATTGTCACACCTGGCGGTGAGCCTCAAAGGCTCACCTCCTTTGTGCCAACCCAGCAGGACACTCCAGCTAGTGGAGTTGCCCGCCCCCTCCGGCCCGGCCCCCACTTTTGGCGGCAAGGCCGGAGAAAATAATGAGAATAACAAGGAGGAGTCACTGGCCAGTCAGGACAGCCCTTAAGGTGTCCTGAGCTGAGGTGACTCTAACTTTTAGAAATCCTCCATCTTGCAGATGGAGGATTCCCCCAATAGGGTTAGGATTGTGACCCCCTCCCCTTGGGAGGAGGCACAAAGAGGGTGTACCCACCCTCAGGGCTAGTAGCCATTGGCTACTAACCCCCCAGACCTAAACACGCCCTTAAATTTAGTATTTAAGGGCTACCCTGAACCCTAGAAAATTAGATTCCTGCAACAAGAAGAAGGACTGCCCAGCTGAAAACCCCTGCAGCGGAAGACCAGAAGACGACAACTGCCTTGGCTCCAGAAACTCACCGGCCTGTCTCCTGCCTTCCAAAGATCCTGCTCCAGCGACGCCTTCCGAAGGGACCAGCGACCTCGACACCCTCTGAGGACTGCCCCTGCTTCGAAAAGACAAGAAACTCCCGAGGACAGCGGACCTGCTCCAAGAAAAGCTGCAACTTTGTTTCCAGCAGCTTTAAAGAACCCTGCAAGCTCCCCGCAAGAAGCGTGAGACTTGCAACACTGCACCCGGCGACCCCGACTCGACTGGTGGAGATCCGACGCCTCAGGAGGGACCCCAGGACTACTCTGATACTGTGAGTACCAAAACCTGTCCCCCCTGAGCCCCCACAGCGCCGCCTGCAGAGGGAATCCCGAGGCTTCCCCTGACCGCGACTCTTTGAACCTAAAGTCCCGACGCCTGGGAGAGACCCTGCACCCGCAGCCCCCAGGACCTGAAGGACCGGACTTTCACTGGAGAAGTGACCCCCAGGAGTCCCTCTCCCTTGCCCAAGTGGAGGTTTCCCCGAGGAATTCCCCCCTTGCCTGCCTGCAGCGCTGAAGAGATCCCGAGATCTCTCATAGACTAACATTGCGAACCCGACGCTTGTTTCTACACTGCACCCGGCCGCCCCCGCGCCGCTGAGGGTGAAATTTCTGTGTGGACTTGTGTCCCCCCCGGTGCCCTACAAAACCCCCCCTGGTCTGCCCTCCGACGACGCGGGTACTTACCTGCAAGCAGACCGGAACCGGGGCACCCCCTTCTCTCCATTCTAGCCTATGTGTTTTGGGCACCACTTTGAACTCTGCACCTGACCGGCCCTGAGCTGCTGGTGTGGTGACTTTGGGGTTGCTCTGAACCCCCAACGGTGGGCTACCTTGGACCAAGAACTGAACCCTGTAAGCGTCTTACTTACCTGGTAAAACTAATCAAAACTTACCTCCCCTAGGAACTGTGAAAATTGCACTAAGTGTCCACTTTTAAAACAGCTATTTGTCAATAACTTGAAAAGTATACATGCAATTTTGATGATTTGAAGTTCCTAAAGTACTTACCTGCAATACCTTTCGAATGAGCTATTACATGTAGAATTTGAACCTGTGGTTCTTAAAATAAACTAAGAAAAGATATTTTTCTATATAAAAACCTATTGGCTGGATTTGTCTCTGAGTGTGTGTACCTCATTTATTGTCTATGTGTATGTACAACAAGTGCTTAACACTACTCCTTGGATAAGCCTACTGCTCGACCACACTACCACAAAATAGAGCATTAGTATTATCTATTTTTACCACTATTTTACCTCTAAGGGGAACCCTTGGACTCTGTGCATGCTATTCCTTACTTTGAAATAGCACATACAGAGCCAACTTCCTACATTGGTGGATCAGCGGTGGGGTACAAGACTTTGCATTTGCTGGACTACTCAGCCAATACCTGATCACACGACAAATTCCAAAATTGTCATTAGAAATTGATTTTTGCAATTTGAAAAGTTTTCTAAATTCTTAAAAGACCTGCTAGGGCCTTGTGTTAGATCCTGTTTAGCATTTCTTTTAGAGTTTAAAAGTTTGTTAAAAGTTTGAATTAGATTCTAGAACCAGTTTTAGTTTCTTAAAAAGTATTCCAACTTTTAGAAGCATAATGTCTAGCACAGATGTGAATGTGGTGGAACTCGACACCACACCTTACCTCCATCTACAGATGAGAGAGCTAAGGTCACTCTGTAAACTAAAGAAAATAGCAATAGGCCCCAAACCTACCAAAGTACAGCTCCAGGAGCTTTTGGCAGAGTTTGAAAAGGCCAACCCCTCTGAGGATGGCAACTCAGAGGATGAAGATAGTGACTTGGAGGGAAATTCCCCCCCTCCAGTCCTACTTAGGGAGAGCAGGGCTTCTCAAGCCCTGACTCCACAAATAATAGTCAGAGATGCTGGTTCCCTCACAGGAGGGACCAACAACTCTGAAATCACTGAGGATAACTCCAGTGAAGAGGACATCCAGTTAGCCAGGATGGCCAAAAGATTGGCTTTGGAAAGACAGATCCTAGCCATAGAGAGGGAAAGACAAGAGATGGGCCTAGGACCCATCAATGGTGGCAGCAACATAAATAGGGTCAGAGATTCTCCTGACATGTTGAAAATCCCCAAAGGGATTGTAACTAAATATGAAGATGGTGATGACATCACCAAATGGTTCACAGCTTTTGAGAGGGCTTGTGTAACCAGAAAAGTGAACAGATCTCACTGGGGTGCTCTCCTTTGGGAAATGTTCACAGGAAAGTGTAGGGATAGACTCCTCACACTCTCTGGACAAGATGCAGAATCTTATGACCTCATGAAGGGTACCCTGATTGAGGGCTTTGGATTCTCCACTGAGGAGTACAGGATTAGGTTCAGGGGGGCTCAAAAATCCTCGAGCCAGACCTGGGTTGACTTTGTTGACTACTCAGTGAAAACACTAGATGGTTGGATTCAAGGCAGTGGTGTAAGTAATTATGATGGGCTGTACAATTTATTTGTGAAGGAACACCTGTTAAGTAATTGTTTCAATGATAAACTGCATCAGCATCTGGTAGACCTAGGACCAATTTCTCCCCAAGAATTGGGAAAGAAGGCGGACCATTGGGTCAAGACAAGGGTGTCCAAGACTTCAACAGGGGGTGACCAAAAGAAAGGGGTCACAAAGACTCCCCAGCAGAAGGGTGATGAGACAACCAAAACTAAAAATAGTAAAGAGTCTTCTACAGGCCCCCAAAAACCTGCACAGGAGGGTGGGCCCAGAGCCTCTTCACAAAACAATGGGTACAAGGGTAAAAACTTTGATCCCAAAAAGGCCTGGTGTCATAGCTGTAAACAGCATGGACACCAAACTGGAGACAAGGCCTGTCCCAAGAAAGGTTCCACTCCAAACTCCCATCCAGGTAACACTGGTATGGCTAGTCTCCAAGTGGGATCAACAGTGTGCCCAGAGCAAATCAGGGTCCACACTGAAGCTACTCTAGTTTCTGAGGGTGGGGTGGATTTAGCCACACTAGCTGTCTGGCCGCCTAACATGCAAAAATACAGACAGCAACTCTTAATTAATGGGACTAGAATAGAGGGCCTGAGGGATACAGGTGCCAGTGTCACCATGGTGACAGAGAAACTGGTTTCCCCTGGCCAATACCTGACTGGAAAAACTTACACAGTCACCAACGCTGACAATCAGAGAAAAGTACATCCCATGGCAATGGTTACTTTAGAATGGGGAGGGGTCAATGGCCTGAAACAGGTGGTGGTCTCCTCAAATATCCCGGTGGACTGTCTGCTTGGAAATGACCTGGAGTCCTCAGCATGGGCTGAGGTAGAGCTAAAAACCCATGCAGCAATGCTGGGTATCCCTGAACTGGTGTGTGTGAAAACGAGAGCACAATGCAAGGCACAGGGTGAAAAAGTAGAGCTGGAGTCTGGAAAAATGGCCCAGCCTACCAAGAGAACAGGAAAGTCAGTTGGGAAACCAACTGCAACACAGCAAAAGAAAGGGAACCTCTCTTCTCAGGAAGAAGTTCTGCCCTCTGAGGGAACTGAGCCTTTGGAACTTGAACCTTATCAGGTTGAGCTCTTAGGCCCAGGGGGACCCTCAAGGGAAGAGCTGTGTAAGGGACAAGAAACCTGTCCCTCTCTTGAAGGCCTTAGGCAGCAAGCTGCTGAAGAGTCCAAAGGCAAGAAAAATGGAACACATAGGGTCTATTGGGAAGATGGGCTCCTGTACACTGAGGCCAGAGACCCCAAACCTGGTGCCACTAGGAGAGTGGTAGTGCCTCAGCTGTTCAGGGAGTTCATCCTAACATTGGCCCATGACATTCCCCTTGCTGGACATTTGGGACAAACCAAGACGTGGGAGAGGTTAGTCAACCACTTCTACTGGCCCAATATGTCCAACATGGTTAAGGAGTTTTGCCTCTCCTGCCCCACCTGTCAAGCCAGTGGTAAGACAGGTGGGCACCCAAAGGCCCCCCTCATTCCACTTCCAGTGGTGGGGGTGCCCTTTGAAAGAGTGGGTGTGGACATAGTTGGTCCACTGGAACCTCCCACAGCCTCAGGAAATATGTATATCCTGGTAGTAGTGGATCATGCTACCAGGTATCCTGAAGCTATTCCCCTTAGGTCGACTACTGCCCCTGCAGTAGCCAAGGCCCTCATTGGTATCTTTACCAGAGTGGGTTTCCCTAAGGAGGTGGTGTCTGACAGAGGTACCAACTTCATGTCAGCATACCTAAAGCACATGTGGAATGAGTGTGGAGTGACTTATAAATTCACTACCCCTTACCATCCACAAACTAATGGCTTAGTTGAGAGATTCAACAAGACATTAAAAGGCATGATCATGGGGCTCCCAGAAAAACTCAAAAGGAGATGGGATGTCCTCCTGCCATGTCTGCTTTTCGCTTACAGGGAGGTACCACAGAAGGGAGTAGGGTTCTCACCCTTTGAACTTCTGTTTGGTCATCCTGTAAGGGGACCACTTGCCCTTGTTAAAGAAGGCTGGGAGAGACCTCTCCATGAGCCTAAACAGGACATAGTGGACTATGTACTTGGCCTTCGCTCTAGAATGGCAGAGTACATGGAAAAGGCAACCAAAAACCTTGAGGCCAGCCAACAGCTCCAGAAGTTTTGGTATGACCAAAAGGCTGCACTGGTTGAGTTCCAACCAGGGCAGAAAGTCTGGGTTCTGGAGCCTGTGGCTCCCAGGGCACTCCAGGACAAATGGAGTGGCCCTTACCCAGTACTAGAGAGGAAGAGTCAGGTCACCTACTTGGTGGACCTGGGCACAAGCAGGAGCCCCAAAAGGGTGATCCATGTAAACCGCCTTAAGCTCTTCCACGACAGGGCTGATGTCAATCTGTTGATGGTAACAGATGAGGATCAGGAGGCAGAGAGTGAACCTCTCCCTGATCTTCTGTCATCAGACCCAAGAGATGGCACAGTAGATGGAGTGATCTACTCAGACACCCTCTCTGGCCAACAGCAGGCTGATTGTAGGAGAGTCCTACAACAGTTCCCTGAGCTTTTCTCCCTAACCCCTGGTCAGACACCCCTGTGTACCCATGATGTGGACACAGGAGACAGCATGCCTGTCAAAAACAAAATCTTCAGACAGTCTGACCATGTTAAGGAAAGCATCAAGGTGGAAGTCCACAAGATGCTGGAATTGGGAGTAATTGAGCGCTCTGACAGCCCCTGGGCTAGCCCAGTGGTCTTAGTCCCCAAACCTCACACCAAAGATGGAAAGAAAGAGATGAGGTTTTGTGTGGACTACAGAGGGCTCAATTCTGTCACCAAGACAGATGCTCATCCAATTCCAAGAGCTGATGAGCTCATTGATAAATTAGGTGCTGCCAAATTTCTAAGTACCTTTGACTTGACAGCAGGGTACTGGCAAATAAAAATGGCACCTGGAGCAAAAGAAAAGACAGCATTCTCCACACCTGATGGGCATTATCAGTTTACTGTTATGCCCTTTGGTTTAAAGAATGCCCCTGCCACCTTCCAAAGGTTGGTGAATCAAGTCCTTGCTGGCTTGGAGTCCTTTAGCACAGCTTATCTTGATGATATTGCTGTCTTTAGCTCCACCTGGCAGGATCACCTGGTCCACCTGAGGAAGGTTTTGAAGGCTCTGCAATCTGCAGGCCTCTCTATCAAGGCATCCAAATGCCAGATAGGGCAGGGAACTGTGGTTTACTTGGGACACCTTGTAGGTGGAGGCCAAGTTCAGCCACTCCAACCCAAGATCCAGACCATTCTGGACTGGGTAGCTCCAAAAACCCAGACTCAAGTCAGGGCATTCCTTGGCTTGACTGGGTACTACAGGAGGTTTGTGAAGGGATATGGATCCATTGTGACAGCCCTCACTGAGCTCACCTCCAAGAAAATGCCCAAGAAAGTGAACTGGACTGTGGACTGCCAACAGGCCTTTGACACCCTGAAACAAGCAATGTGCTCAGCACCAGTTCTCAAAGCTCCAGATTATTCTAAGCAGTTCATTGTGCAGACTGATGCCTCTGAACATGGGATAGGGGCAGTTCTGTCCCAAACAAATGATGATGGCCTTGACCAGCCTGTTGCTTTCATTAGCAGGAGGTTACTCCCCAGGGAGCAGCGTTGGAGTGCCATTGAGAGGGAGGCCTTTGCTGTGGTTTGGTCCCTGAAGAAGCTGAGACCATACCTCTTTGGGACTCACTTCCTAGTTCAAACTGACCACAGACCTCTCAAATGGCTGATGCAAATGAAAGGTGAAAATCCTAAACTGTTGAGGTGGTCCATCTCCCTACAGGGAATGGACTTTATAGTGGAACACAGACCTGGGACTGCCCATGCCAATGCAGATGGCCTTTCCAGGTTCTTCCACTTAGAAAATGAAGACTCTCTTGGGAAAGGTTAGTCTCATCCTCTTTCGTTTGGGGGGGGGTTGTGTAAGGAAATGCCTCCTTGGCATGGTTGCCCCCTGACTTTTTGCCTTTGCTGATGCTATGTTTACAATTGAAAGTGTGCTGAGGCCTGCTAACCAGGCCCCAGCACCAGTGTTCTTTCCCTAACCTGTACTTTTGTATCCACAATTGGCAGACCCTGGCATCCAGATAAGTCCCTTGTAACTGGTACTTCTAGTACCAAGGGCCCTGATGCCAAGGAAGGTCTCTAAGGGCTGCAGCATGTCTTATGCCACCCTGGAGACCTCTCACTCAGCACAGACACACTGCTTGCCAGCTTGTGTGTGCTAGTGAGGACAAAACGAGTAAGTCGACATGGCACTCCCCTCAGGGTGCCATGCCAGCCTCTCACTGCCTATGCAGTATAGGTAAGCCACCCCTCTAGCAGGCCTTACAGCCCTAAGGCAGGGTGCACTATACCATAGGTGAGGGTACCAGTGCATGAGCATGGTACCCCTACAGTGTCTAAACAAAACCTTAGACATTGTAAGTGCAGGGTAGCCATAAGAGTATATGGTCTGGGAGTTTGTCAAACACGAACTCCACAGCACCATAATGGCTACACTGAAAACTGGGAAGTTTGGTATCAAACTTCTCAGCACAATAAATGCACACTGATGCCAGTGTACATTTTATTGTAAAATACACCACAGAGGGCACCTTAGAGGTGCCCCCTGAAACTTAACCGACTATCTGTGTAGGCTGACTAGTTTTAGCAGCCTGCCACAAACCGAGACATGTTGCTGGCCCCATGGGGAGAGTGCCTTTGTCACTCTGAGGCCAGTAACAAAGCCTGCACTGGGTGGAGATGCTAACACCTCCCCCAGGCAGGAATTGTCACACCTGGCGGTGAGCCTCAAAGGCTCACCTCCTTTGTGCCAACCCAGCAGGACACTCCAGCTAGTGGAGTTGCCCGC
This sequence comes from Pleurodeles waltl, assembly GCF_031143425.1. Lineage (NCBI taxonomy): Eukaryota > Metazoa > Chordata > Amphibia > Caudata > Salamandridae > Pleurodeles > Pleurodeles waltl. The sequence continues at coordinate 31,355,698 of NC_090448.1, read as the reverse complement.
CCCCTCCGGCCCGGCCCCCACTTTTGGCGGCAAGGCCGGAGAAAATAATGAGAATAACAAGGAGGAGTCACTGGCCAGTCAGGACAGCCCTTAAGGTGTCCTGAGCTGAGGTGACTCTAACTTTTAGAAATCCTCCATCTTGCAGATGGAGGATTCCCCCAATAGGGTTAGGATTGTGACCCCCTCCCCTTGGGAGGAGGCACAAAGAGGGTGTACCCACCCTCAGGGCTAGTAGCCATTGGCTACTAACCCCCCAGACCTAAACACGCCCTTAAATTTAGTATTTAAGGGCTACCCTGAACCCTAGAAAATTAGATTCCTGCAACAAGAAGAAGGACTGCCCAGCTGAAAACCCCTGCAGCGGAAGACCAGAAGACGACAACTGCCTTGGCTCCAGAAACTCACCGGCCTGTCTCCTGCCTTCCAAAGATCCTGCTCCAGCGACGCCTTCCGAAGGGACCAGCGACCTCGACACCCTCTGAGGACTGCCCCTGCTTCGAAAAGACAAGAAACTCCCGAGGACAGCGGACCTGCTCCAAGAAAAGCTGCAACTTTGTTTCCAGCAGCTTTAAAGAACCCTGCAAGCTCCCCGCAAGAAGCGTGAGACTTGCAACACTGCACCCGGCGACCCCGACTCGACTGGTGGAGATCCGACGCCTCAGGAGGGACCCCAGGACTACTCTGATACTGTGAGTACCAAAACCTGTCCCCCCTGAGCCCCCACAGCGCCGCCTGCAGAGGGAATCCCGAGGCTTCCCCTGACCGCGACTCTTTGAACCTAAAGTCCCGACGCCTGGGAGAGACCCTGCACCCGCAGCCCCCAGGACCTGAAGGACCGGACTTTCACTGGAGAAGTGACCCCCAGGAGTCCCTCTCCCTTGCCCAAGTGGAGGTTTCCCCGAGGAATTCCCCCCTTGCCTGCCTGCAGCGCTGAAGAGATCCCGAGATCTCTCATAGACTAACATTGCGAACCCGACGCTTGTTTCTACACTGCACCCGGCCGCCCCCGCGCCGCTGAGGGTGAAATTTCTGTGTGGACTTGTGTCCCCCCCGGTGCCCTACAAAACCCCCCCTGGTCTGCCCTCCGACGACGCGGGTACTTACCTGCAAGCAGACCGGAACCGGGGCACCCCCTTCTCTCCATTCTAGCCTATGTGTTTTGGGCACCACTTTGAACTCTGCACCTGACCGGCCCTGAGCTGCTGGTGTGGTGACTTTGGGGTTGCTCTGAACCCCCAACGGTGGGCTACCTTGGACCAAGAACTGAACCCTGTAAGCGTCTTACTTACCTGGTAAAACTAATCAAAACTTACCTCCCCTAGGAACTGTGAAAATTGCACTAAGTGTCCACTTTTAAAACAGCTATTTGTCAATAACTTGAAAAGTATACATGCAATTTTGATGATTTGAAGTTCCTAAAGTACTTACCTGCAATACCTTTCGAATGAGCTATTACATGTAGAATTTGAACCTGTGGTTCTTAAAATAAACTAAGAAAAGATATTTTTCTATATAAAAACCTATTGGCTGGATTTGTCTCTGAGTGTGTGTACCTCATTTATTGTCTATGTGTATGTACAACAAGTGCTTAACACTACTCCTTGGATAAGCCTACTGCTCGACCACACTACCACAAAATAGAGCATTAGTATTATAATCTATTTTTACCACTATTTTACCTCTAAGGGGAACCCTTGGACTCTGTGCATGCTATTCCTTACTTTGAAATAGCACATACAGAGCCAACTTCCTACACCCTCTCTGGCCAACAGCAAGCTGATTGTAGGAGAGTCCTACAACAGTTTCCTGAACTCTTCTCCTTAACCCCTGGTCAGACACACCTGTGTACCCATGATGTGGACACAGGAGACAGCATGCCTGTCAAGAACAAAATCTTTAGACAATCTGACCATGTTAAAGAAAGCATCAAGGTGGAAGTCCACAAGATGCTGGAATTGGGAGTCATTGAGCGCTCTGACAGCCCCTGGGCTAGCCCAGTGGTCTTAGTCCCCAAACCTCACACCAAAGATGGAAAGAAAGAGATGAGGTTTTGTGTGGACTACAGAGGGCTCAATTCTGTCACCAAGACAGATGCCCATCCAATTCCAAGAGCTGATGAGCTCATTGATAAATTAGGTGCTGCCAAATTTCTAAGTACCTTTGACTTGACAGCAGGGTACTGGCAAATAAAAATGGCACCTGGAGCAAAAGAAAAGACAGCATTCTCCACACCTGATGGGCATTATCAGTTTACTGTTATGCCCTTTGGTTTAAAGAATGCCCCTGCCACCTTCCAAAGGTTGGTGAATCAAGTCCTTGCTGGCTTGGAGTCCTTTAGCACAGCTTATCTTGATGATATTGCTGTCTTTAGCTCCACCTGGCAGGATCACCTGGTCCACCTGAGGAAGGTTTTGAAGGCTCTGCAATCTGCAGGCCTCTCTATCAAGGCATCCAAATGCCAGATAGGGCAGGGAACTGTGGTTTACTTGGGACACCTTGTAGGTGGAGGCCAAGTTCAGCCACTCCAACCCAAGATCCAGACTATTCTGGACTGGGTAGCTCCAAAAACCCAGACTCAAGTCAGGGCATTCCTTGGCTTGACTGGGTATTACAGGAGGTTTGTGAAGGGATATGGATCCATTGTGACAGCCCTCACTGAACTCACCTCCAAGAAAATGCCCAAGAAAGTAAACTGGACTGTGGACTGCCAACAGGCCTTTGACACCCTGAAACAGGCAATGTGCTCAGCACCAGTTCTCAAAGCTCCAGATTATTCTAAGCAGTTCATTGTGCAAACTGATGCCTCTGAACATGGGATAGGGGCAGTTTTGTCCCAAACAAATGATGATGGCCTTGACCAGCCTGTTGCTTTCATTAGCAGGAGGTTACTCCCCAGGGAGCAGCGTTGGAGTGCCATTGAGAGGGAGGCCTTTGCTGTGGTTTGGTCCCTGAAGAAGCTGAGACCATACCTCTTTGGGACTCACTTCCTAGTTCAAACCGACCACAGACCTCTCAAATGGCTGATGCAAATGAAAGGTGAAAATCCTAAACTGTTGAGGTGGTCCATCTCCCTACAGGGAATGGACTTTATAGTGGAACACAGACCTGGGACTGCCCATGCCAATGCAGATGGCCTTTCCAGGTTCTTCCACTTAGAAAATGAAGACTCTCTTGGGAAAGGTTAGTCTCATCCTCTTTCGTTTGGGGGGGGGTTGTGTAAGGAAATGCCTCCTTGGCATGGTTGCCCCCTGACTTTTTGCCTTTGCTGATGCTATGTTTACAATTGAAAGTGTGCTGAGGCCTGCTAACCAGGCCCCAGCACCAGTGTTCTTTCCCTAACCTGTACTTTTGTATCCACAATTGGCAGACCCTGGCATCCAGATAAGTCCCTTGTAACTGGTACTTCTAGTACCAAGGGCCCTGATGCCAAGGAAGGTCTCTAAGGGATGCAGCATGTCTTATGCCACCCTGGAGACCTCTCACTCAGCACAGACACACCGCTTGCCAGCTTGTGTGTGCTAGTGAGGACAAAACGAGTAAGTCGACATGGCACTCCCCTCAGGGTGCCATGCCAGCCTCTCACTGCCTATGCAGTATAGGTAAGACACCCCTCTAGCAGGCCTTACAGCCCTAAGGCAGGGTGCACTATACCATAGGTGAGGGTACCAGTGCATGAGCATGGTACCCCTACAGTGTCTAAACAAAACCTTAGACATTGTAAGTGCAGGGTAGCCATAAGAGTATATGGTCTGGGAGTCTGTCAAACACGAACTCCACAGCACCATAATGGCTACACTGAAAACTGGGAAGTTTGGTATCAAACTTCTCAGCACAATAAATGCACACTGATGCCAGTGTACATTTTATTGTAAAATACACCACAGAGGGCACCTTAGAGGTGCCCCCTGAAACTTAACCGACTATCTGTGTAGGCTGACTAGTTCTAGCAGCCTGCCACAAACCGAGACATGTTGCTGGCCCCATGGGGAGAGTGCCTTTGTCACTCTGAGGCCAGTAACAAAGCCTGCACTGGGTGGAGATGCTAACACCTCTCCCAGGCAGGAATTGTCACACCTGGCGGTGAGCCTCAAAGGCTCACCTCCTTTGTGCCAACCCAGCAGGACACTCCAGCTAGTGGAGTTGCCCGCCCCCTCCGGCCAGGCCCCACTTTTGGCGGCAAGGCCGGAGAAAATAATGAGAATAACAAGGAGGAGTCACTGGCCAGTCAGGACAGCCCCTAAGGTGTCCTGAGCTGAGGTGACTCTAACTTTTAGAAATCCTCCATCTTGCAGATGGAGGATTCCCCCAATAGGGTTAGGATTGTGACCCCCTCCCCTTGGGAGGAGGCACAAGGAGGGTGTACCCACCCTCAGGGCTAGTAGCCATTGGCTACTAACCCCCCAGACCTAAACACGCCCTTAAATTTAGTATTTAAGGGCTACCCTGAACCCTAGAAAATTAGATTCCTGCAACAAGAAGAAGGACTGCCCAGCTGAAAACCCCTGCAGCGGAAGACCAGAAGACGACAACTGCCTTGGCTCCAGAAACTCACCGGCCTGTCTCCTGCCTTCCAAAGATCCTGCTCCAGCGACGCCTTCCGAAGGGACCAGCGACCTCGACATCCTCTGAGGACTGCCCCTGCTTCGAAAAGACAAGAAACTCCCGAGGACAGCGGACCTGCTCCAAGAAAAGCTGCAACTTTGTTTCCAGCAGCTTTAAAGAACCCTGCAAGCTCCCCGCAAGAAGCGTGAGACTTGCAACACTGCACCCGGCGACCCCGACTCGACTGGTGGAGATCCGACACCTCAGGAGGGACCCCAGGACTACTCTGATACTGTGAGTACCAAAACCTGTCCCCCCTGAGCCCCCACAGCGCCGCCTGCAGAGGGAATCCCGAGGCTTCCCCTGACCGCGACTCTTTGAACCTAAAGTCCCGACGCCTGGGAGAGACCCTGCACCCGCAGCCCCCAGGACCTGAAGGACCGGACTTTCACTGGAGAAGTGACCCCCAGGAGTCCCTCTCCCTTGCCCAAGTGGAGGTTTCCCCGAGGAACCCCCCCCTTGCCTGCCTGCAGCGCTGAAGAGATCCCGAGATCTCTCATAGACTAACATTGCGAACCCGACGCTTGTTTCTACACTGCACCCGGCCGCCCCCGCGCCGCTGAGGGTGAAATTTCTGTGTGGACTTGTGTCCCCCCCGGTGCCCTACAAAACCCCCCTGGTCTGCCCTCCGAAGACGCGGGTACTTACCTGCAAGCAGACCGGAACCGGGGCACCCCCTTCTCTCCATTCTAGCCTATGTGTTTTGGGCACCACTTTGAACTCTGCACCGGACCGGCCCTGAGCTGCTGGTGTGGTGACTTTGGGGTTGCTCTGAACCCCCAACGGTGGGCTACCTTGGACCAAGAACTAAACCCTGTAAGTGTCTTACTTACCTGGTGAAACTAACAAAAACTTACCTCCCCCAGGAACTGTGAAAATTGCACTAAGTGTCCACTTTTAAAACAGCTATTTGTCAATAACTTGAAAAGTATACATGCAATTTTGATGATTTGAAGTTCCTAAAGTACTTACCTGCAATACCTTTCGAATGAGCTATTACATGTAGAATTTGAACCTGTGGTTCTTAAAATAAACTAAGAAAAAGATATTTTTCTATACAAAAACCTATTGGCTGGATTTGTCTCTGAGTGTGTGTACCTCATTTATTGTCTATGTGTATGTACAACAAATGCTTAACACTACTCCTTGGATAAGCCTACTGCTCGACCACACTACCACAAAATAGAGCATTAGTATTATCTCTTTTTACCACTATTTTACCTCTAAGGGGAACCCTTGGACTCTGTGCATGCTATTCCTTACTTTGAAATAGCACATACAGAGCCAACTTCCTACAGAACCTCTCCCTGATCTCCTCTCATCAGACCCTAAAGATGGCTCCGTGGATGGAGTGATCTACTCAGACACCCTCTCTAGCCAACAGCAGTCTGACTGTAGGAAGGTCCTGCAGCAGTTTGCTGAACTCTTTTCCCTAACCCCTGGTCAGACACACCTGTGTACCCATGATGTGGACACAGGAGACAGCATGCCTGTCAAAAACAAAATATTTAGACAGTCTGACCAAGTTAAGGAAAGCATCAAGGTGGAAGTCCACAAGATGCTGGAATTGGGAGTAATTGAGTACTCTGACAGCCCCTAGGCTAGCCCAGTGGTCTTAGTCCCCAAACCTCACACCAAAGAAGGAAAGAGAGAGATGAGGTTTTGTGTGGACTACAGAGGTCTCAACTCTGTCACCAAGACAGATGCTCATCCCATTCCTAGAGCTGATGAGCTAATAGACAAATTAGGGGCTGCCAAATTCTTAAGTACCTTTGACTTAACAGCAGGGTACTGGCAAATCAAAATGGCCCCTGGAGCAAAAGAAAAGACAGCATTCTCCACACCTGATGGGCATTATCAGTTCACTGTTATGCCCTTTGGGTTAAAGAATGCCCCTGCCACCTTCCAAAGGTTGGTGAATCAAGTCCTTGCTGGGTTGGAATCCTTTAGTGCAGCTTATCTTGATGATATTGCTGTCTTCAGCTCCACCTGGCAGGATCACCTGGTCCACCTGAAGAAGGTTTTGAAGGCTCTGCAATCTGCAGGCCTCTCTATCAAGGCATCCAAATGCCAGATAGGGCAGGGAACTGTGGTTTACTTGGGACACCTTGTAGGTGGAGGCCAAGTTCAGCCACTCCAGCCTAAGATCCAGACTATTCTGGACTGGGCAGCTCCAAAAACCCAGACTCCAGTCAGGGCATTCCTTGGCTTGACTGGGTACTACAGGAGGTTTGTGAAGGGATATGGATCCATTGTGACAGCCCTCACAGAACTCACCTCCAAGAAAATGCCCAAGAAAGTAAACTGGACTGTAGAATGCCAACAGGCCTTTGACACCCTGAAACAAGCTATGTGCACAGCACCAGTTCTAAAAGCTCCAGATTACTCCAAGCAGTTCATTGTGCAAACAGATGCCTCTGAACATGGGATAGGGGCAGTTTTGTCCCAAACAAATGATGATGGCCTTGACCAGCCTGTTGCTTTCATTAGCAGGAGGTTACTCCCCAGGGAGCAGCGTTGGAGTGCCATTGAGAGGGAGGCCTTTGCTGTGGTTTGGTCCCTGAAGTAACTGAGAGCATACCTTTTTGGTACTCGCTTCCTAGTTCAAACTGACCACAGACCTCTCAGATGGCTGATGCAAATGAAAGGTGAAAATCCCAAACTGTTGAGGTGGTCCATCTCCCTACAGGGAATGGACTTTATAGTGGAACACAGACCTGGGACTGCCCATGCCAATGCAGATGGCCTTTCCAGGTTCTTCCACTTAGAAAATGAAGACTCTCTTGGGAAAGGTTAGTCTCATCCTCTTCCGTTTGGGGGGGGGGGGGGGGGGGGGGGGGGTTGTGTAAGGAAATGCCTCCTTGGCATGGTTATCCCCTGACTTTTTGCCTTTGCTGATGCTATGTTTTGAATTGAAAGTGTGCTGAGGCCTGCTAACCAGGCCCCAGCACCAGTGTTCTTTCCCTAACCTGTACTTTTGATTCCACAATTGGCACACCCTGGCATCCAGGTAAGTCCCTTGTAACTGGTACCCCTGGTACCAAGGGCCCTGATGCCAGGGAAGGTCTATAAGGGCTGCAGCATATCTTATGCCACCCTGGGGACCCCTCACTCAGCACAGACACACTGCTTACCAGCTTGTGTGTGCTGGTGAGAACAAAACGAGTAAGTCGACATGGCACTCCCCTCAGGGTGCCATGCCAACCTCACACTGCCTATGCAGTATAGATAAGTCACCCCTCTAGTAGGCCTTACAGCCCTAAGGCAGGGTGCACTATACCATAGGTGAGGGCACCAGTACAGGAGTACTGTGCCCCTACAGTGTCTAAGCCAAACCTTAGACATTGTAAGTGCAGGGTAGCCATAAGAGTATATGGTCTGGGAGTCTGTTTTACACGAACTCCACAGCACCATAATGGCTACACTGAAAACTGGGAAGTTTGGTATCAAACTTCTCAGCACAATAAATGCACACTGATGCCAGTGTACATTTTATTGTAAAATACACCCCAGAGGGCACCTTAGAGGTGTCCCCTGAAACCTTAACCGACTATCTGTGTAGGCTGACTAGTTCCAGCAGCCTGCCACAACCGAGACATGTTGCTGGCCCCATGGGGAGAGTGCCTTTGTCACTCTGAGGCCAGTAACAAAGCCTGCACTGGGTGGAGATGCTAACACCTCCCCCAGGCAGGAGCTGTCACACCTGGCGGTGAGCCTCAAAGGCTCACCCCTTTGTGCCAGCACCGCAGGACACTCCAGCTAGTGGAGTTGCCCGCCCCCTCCGGCCCCGGCCCCCACTTTTGGCGGCAAGGCCGGAGAAAATAATGAGAATAACAAGGAGGAGTCACTGGCCAGTCAGGACAGCCCCTAAGGTGTCCTGAGCTGAAGTGACTAACTTTTAGAAATCCTCCATCTTGCAGATGGAGGATTCCCCAATAGGATTAGGGATGTGACCCCCCTCCCCTTGGGAGGAGGCACAAAGAGGGTGTACCCACCCTCAGGGCTAGTAGCCATTGGCTACTAACCCCCCCAGACCTAAACACGCCCTTAAATTTAGTATTTAAGGGCTCCCCTGAACCTAAGAATTTAGATTCCTGCAACTTACCGAAGAAGAAGACTGCTGAGCTGAAAACCCCTGCAGAAGAAGAAAGAAGACACCAACTGCTTTGGCCCCAGTCCTACCGGCCTGTCTCCTGCCTTCTAAAGAACCCTGCTCCAGCGACGCTTTCTCCAGGACCAGCGACCTCTGAATCCTCAGAGGACTGCCCTACTTCCAAGAGACCAAGAAACTCCCGAGGACAGCGGCACTGCTCCAAAAGAACTGCAACTTTGTTTCAAGGAGCAGCTTTAAAGACCCCTGCAACTCCCCGCAAGAAGCGTGAGACTTGCAACACTGCACCCGGCGACCCCGACTCGACTGGTGGAGAACCAACACCTCAGGGAGGACCCTCCGGCGACTCCGAGTCCGTGAGTAACCAAAGTTGTCCCCCCTGAGCCCCCACAGCGACGCCTGCAGAGGGAATCCCGAGTCTCCCCCTGACCGCGACTGCCTGAACTCCAATTCCCGACGGCTGGAAAAGACCCTGCACCCGCAGCCCCCAGCACCTAAAGGAACGGAACTCCTGTGCAGGAGTGACCCCCAGGAGGCCCTCTCCCTTGCCCAGGTGGTGGCTACCCCGAGGAGCCCCCCCCCTTGCCTGCCTGCGACGCTGAAAAGATCCCTTGATCGCTCATTGAAAACCCGACGCGTGTTGGCACACTGCACCCGGCCGCCCCCGCGCTGCTGAGGGTGTACTTTTTGTGCTGACTTGTGTCCCCCCCGGTGCCCTACAAAACCCCCCTGGTCTGCCCTCCGAAGACGCGGGTACTTACCTGCTGGCAGACCGGAACCGGGGCACCCCCTTCTCTCCATTGAAGCCTATGCGTTTTGGGCACCTCGTTGACCTCTGCACCGGACCGGCCCTGAGCTGCTGGTGTGGTAACTTTGGGGTTGCTCTGAACCCCCAACGGTGGGCTACCTTGGACCAAAAACTGAAACCTGTAAGTGACTTACTTACCTGTGAAAACTAACATTACTTTACCTCCCCCAGGAACTGTGAAAATTGCACTAAGTGTCCACTTTTAAAACAGCTTATTGTGTTTTATGTGAAAAGTATATATGCTAATGAAACGATTCAAAGTTCCTAAAATACTTACCTGCAATACCTTTCAAATGAGATATTACATGTAAAATTTGAACCTGTGGTTCTTAAAATAAACTAAGAAAATATATTTTTCTATAACAAAACCTATTGGCCTGGATTTGTCTCAGTGTGTGTTCCTCATTTATTGCCTGTGTGTATGTACAACAAATGCTTAACACTACTCCTTTGATAAGCCTACTGCTCGACCACACTACCACAAAATAGAGCATTAGTATTATCTCTTTTTGCCACTATCTTACCTCTAAGGGGAACCCTTGGACTCTGTGCATGCTATTCCTTACTTTGAAATAGCACATACAGAGCCAACTTCCTACACTTACCTTCACCAGGAGGAAGAGTCTAAGTGTAGAGACATGATGGGATCTGTGAAAGAGTGCAGTGAAGTAAAATTACCACCTACACCGGGGTGAGCTCTTCATTAAAAGCAGGGGGAGGGGGTTAAGATTAAAAAACAGTGAGATGTGTTGGGGGTGAAATATATATATCTCCCCTTCACATCTATCAATATGGCCGACACGTTTCAGCCTACTTGCGCCTGGATAGGTCGTCAGCTTTCTTCAGTACCGTAATGTGTCAGATCCCCGATGGTACCAGACAGGACAATCCCCGATAGGATTAAGGATGTACGTTCAATGACTTATTTAGTCTGGAAGTGAGCTGTTATTTCCTTTGATGGGGAATGCTAGTGCCCCACAGGAGGCGGAGAAGAGGCAGGCCAATTACCAGTGCAGCTTGTGAAGCTTCTTGCCCGTGCTCCGCTCACGGCGTCCTCCCCAACCTGCATATTCTGCATAACATGCCATGATTGGGGTTCAAACCATGAGAAAAACAGACTCATTTATGACACAGATGGAATGCCCGAAAACTGAGAGGGGGCCCTCCTAGCCACCCCAAGGGGACAGGGTACCGTGACACAGATAAACAAGAAAGTCCCCAGAGGAAACAACAATCAACACACCCTTTCAGTTCAATAACTATTCACCAATACACCACCTTAACTGTACTATGTCACCCAATCACTCGCTTCAATGATTAGTCTCAGATAAAGGAATCAGTAAAATTATTTGATTTAATTAAATAATCCCATAAAACTACAAGGTCCCTCGAATTTACAAAATCAAATTCCCCATAATAAATAAAAACAGAAATGTTAAATAAAAACCCAACATATAAAAAACAACATAACACGAGAGAAACAAAAAGACAGAGCATCCGTTTTCATCTATTGTCTTCCAGCTGTCCCAATATTGGTATATACAGGCCAATCGATTCTTGTGAACAATCGAAATTATGCCCGTTCCAATAATGCTGAGTAAAAGGGAAGGCTTGAATAAGTAGGTGGTCTTGTGATGTTTTGTCAGCAGTGATCTGTCGGATTTATGTTGGATGCAGACCTGAACAGTATACGTTGGGAGTATATTCATTTGTCCTGAAGAAGGTGGTGGAAGAATTTCTATATGACCACCGAAACGCGTTGATGCTAACTGGACTGCTGGACCGATTGGAACGGGCATAATTTCGAATAGGGATTGTGTACAAGAATCGACTGGCCTGTATATACCAAAATTGGGACGGCTGGAAGAGAATAGATGAAAACGGATGCTCTGTCTTTGTTTCTCCCGTGTGATGGTGTTTTTTATATGTTGGGTTTTTATTTAACATTTCTCTGTTTTTATTTATTATGGGGAATTTGATTTTGTAAATTCGAGGAACCTTGTAGTTTTATGGGATTATTTAATTAAATCAAATAATTTTACTGATTCATTTATCCAAGACTAATCATTGGAGCGAGTGATTAGGTGACATAGTAGAGTTAAGGTGGTGCATTGGTGAATAGTTATTGAACTATTTTATTTTATTGAACTGAAGTGTGTCGATTGATGGTCGTTTCCTCTGGGGACTTTCTTGTTTTACAGATGGAATGCCCTACAACGGAGAACTCCAGGAATAAGGCAGAAGTTTCTTTAGGAGGGCTCCACAGTCACTTTTGTGCATAGCAGGCTAGTGTGCAGCTCACCTAACGGCGCCAGTCTCCACTAGTTTGATGATCTTCCTCTTGGACACGACGGTGTACGTGAGATTGAGGCGGCCGTACTCCCACTGCACAGGGCAGTATACGTCCAACGCATTACAGAGCCAGAAGTAAGACGAGCGCCTGCCGGTAAGGAGAGAAACTTCAGTGAGGAGCTGTTTTTTTTTTTTTACATCTTTAGTTTGGAATTTTTTCATACATTCATACCAACTAGGACCAAACTAATACAGTGAACACATAAACCTCATCTCTCAATTGCGGCCACACATTTCACTTTATGCAATCTTTTAGCCAAATTCTCCAGCGAGGGGGTTGGTGAGGCAGGGAAATACTTACTAGATAAATATTTCTTCCTCAAGAGCACCTCAACCCCAGCCACATCCCTCAGGCTGTCCAACTTTCAGGCAGTAGTGTCACTAAAGTTACTACGAGCATTCAGGTGGCAACATTATCATCCACTGTGGCAGGTCAGTCACCATAATTCCCCATATTAGGATATCTGATGTTGCTTTTAGATCTCTACTAACTGCCTTCAGACCCATCTCCTCTGCCATTGCCTGCCCCACAATATCCTGCACCCATTCCCCCTTTTGTGGAGGTCCCTTCTGTATCCAATGTAGAGTTATGCAGGGTTCAGCCAATACCAGACCTAATCATGCAAACTTGTGCTGTCTTTCCCTTTGGGATCATACTCAAATATTGTGTTGGCATACATTCCAATGGTAAGAAAGTAACACTGCGTAACTATTGTACAATACACTCCTAGAAACTTGTAGCTTTCCTACAGGACCAGGTCATGTGGAAAAAGGACCCAACGGGGAGGGAGGGTGGCCCACACCGCGGTCATGCAACAGATTCTTCTGGGTAAGTTCTACGCAGTTTGGCAGGGTCAAGATTTGTATAATGAGATATATTGAAGTGTATTCACTTGAATCAAGCATTACTTAAAATCTCCTTCACTTGAGCGCAGGCTTTAGTTTAAACCATTCGGTATCCATGTTATGTGTTTGAATGTCTTCTTCTCACTGTTGCTGCACTCTTATGGTATCTTTCCTCCAAACTTTTTTGTTCGTTTTTAATGCTTTTTGTATTACAGCGACCAGCTCTCTACTCCCACCCATGGACAGGAGAAGTTTAAGGGTCTGAGAAGGCTTCGGACCTGTGGGGAATACACCCAAAGCAATGTTCACCAACATAAGCCAATGAATACCTAACCCACTCATAAACTGGTCAAACTCTGACAGGATCAGTGTGACCACCTAGCGCTGACGTCAGACAGAGCAGGGTGTCACCTGAATACGTAAGATACCATGTGTTCCACTCCAGCGAAACACTATCAGCATAAACTATTCCTGAGTGCTACTGGCAGTGCCAAGGTGAACATGGGTCAAAGGTGGCATCCCTGTCTAGTGCTGGGTTCATGGTGCTGGTTCTTAGTCTGGACACTGGGTTGGTATATAGTAAACAAATCCAACCCAAACATTTCTTCCCAAACTATACCCTTACACAGGCTTATACTCAGACAATGAGAAGCAGTCTAGCACCCAAGACTGGCTTACTGATGCTGGTGGCTCAAAAAAGAAAAAGAAAAAAAAAAAAAAAAAAAAGGTTCTGAGAAATGGCCATGGGATCATTCACCACCAGTTGGTTCAGATTATATATTTCGTGGAAAAATATATGCCACAAATAAACCTTTCTCTGCATGATCATTTGTTGTGGACTTTAAGTGGATTGCAGACCAATATCATCCAACTAGCTTTTGTTTTACATCCAACACTAGCTTGTGTTTAGTTAAACAGTCTCTAAGCTTGGTGTGAATAAAGTCAGACAGTTGCCTGCAGATACACTGAATATTCACCTTTGCTACAGGGCACCAAGGTGGCACGAACCATCTCTTGCCAGTTCCTCAAGAAAGCATTATAGCAGAAGGCTACATAACAGCAAATTTGAGCTACCCAAGACTTTTGAGGTATTTCTTCCCTTCCAATCACTCTTACCTGGCCTGGAACTCTTTGGTGCACAAAGAGTGGGTGATGTGTTCAATGGAGTCACATAGACAGTGTGTGTAGTCGTAAGTGGGATATATGCACCTAAAAAGGAAATAAAAGGCATTTTAACCAAATATTAAAATCAGTCGGCCCTCTGCCACGTAACACTGTCCTTGCCCAGGTCAGTGCCCCGTGTCACTGCCCCCGTGGTGGCTACAGACGTGTGCCACTGCAACTCTTTACCACAGCCCTGGTCATTGCCTTTTCCTAGCCCTTCTGAGGGAGCCATTTCACTTTCCTTCCAAGGTTTGTCTCCCTTTATCTCCTCAGACAGAGGTCTCTTATTCGGTCAAACAGGAGTCAGTATTGAGTGAGTATCTTGCTTTGTAAATGAAGAGAAGAACGTATTAACATTTGTTTTTTGCATTTGGGGGTCTTATTTTTCTGATGGAGATGAACAACAAATCCTTGAAAAGCTGATGAACTCTGGAAAGCTGGCTGCACTGATGGCTTCTCCCTCAATACAACTGAAAATATTATTGAAAGGAATGTTCAAATTTGAGATAATTAAGTGCTAGGGCGAGAACTGTTGAGATTATCAAGAGCTAGGAAGAGCATGCCCCAAACATGTAGTTTTCGTTGAACTTTCTTTTCAAAGACAACTTAATATTCACGTCTTAGACAATGGATCAATTTTGTGTTTGATTAATGAATGAAAACCACACACACACTCTAAATTATGTTTGCAGGACCTGGATTTCTACTGGTTACTTTGTGTCTCTTACCAGCCCTCAGTATTTTTTTGCATCTCACAAACATTACTACTTTGTGTTCTCTTATTTTTATCGAGTCAATATATATATATTTTTTAAAATACCTACCAAATGAGCCAATTTTGTCTTATCTGCAAAAGAGAGCAGTCAGCCTGTATTTCTATCAAATCAATTAATTTTATTCCATAGCATGTAGCCTTCTGTGCAGTAAAACAAGTTGTTCCCTTTGATAAGTTCATTCACGACAACCATTCGCACCTGTTACAGCGAAATGTGAAGTCATTTTTTTTTAGCGGAATAAAGATCTGTACCGGTCACTCATCCATGGGCCATTACAAGCAGTTTGCCAACTTACCAATAGCTATGATAACATTTGATAAGAGTTTTGGAAAGTGTTTACAAAGTCTGCTGACAGCAGATTTAGTCTGGACTAACTAGGTTCACTAACTTAGAGAACATTGCTGCCGGAACAAATGCTGAGGCGGGAAGCCAAAATAACTTCTAAGCCAACTAAATATCTATTTCTCACTAGAACCTGAGGTTTTTTTGTGTCATTTTAGTGGAGTACAAATAGCTTGATTTTAGGAGTAGGGAGACTTAGTCGCCCGCCACCATCATTTTTTCCTTAATGTGGCCTTGCCTAGCACATTGTGATAACATTCTGAAGGGGTGAGCCATTTTGGCACCAAGTATTATGTTGCCATACTGACTTGTCCCACTCTACTCTTCTTAGGGAGCATTATTGGACTCCATCGCCCTCTGGTCATTGTGGCTCTGGGGCAGTTTCAATAGGAGATGCCAAACTACAATGCACTTAATAGGACGTGAGGTGACCCAAGCAAAGGGTCGGTCTGTGCGAAAGCTGCAATAGCACAGAAACCTAAGGGTCAATACACTGTAGAGGTCTCGCTGCTTTATTCTGGCATCCTTTCTCGTCTCTGCAGCCACGAAGAAGTCAGCAGAGGGGTTTTAGGCATGCATGCCAACCTGTAAAATAAACTGGTAGCCCTGGCACAGAGTAGAACAACTGGTGGGAAGATCTACCACCGTTGACAGTCATTAGGTGAACTTCATTGGCAAACATTACAGAAGACAGAATTCACAACGTGGAGTGAAAAATAGATTGTGTCAACTACTTCACACTGAAGGAAAAAAAAAAAAACACAAACTGGATTCATGTTCTGACAACTCCAGGACGGAGTTTGTGATAAACTTCACAAATGCACCTGATGCCAATGATAATTTCCCTTTCAGTTGTCCGCAAATGAAGCAAAGGTACACCCTGCGTAAGCGGCGTGGGAGTGGCTGATCAGACATAATTCTAAGTACAACTGGCAACGGCTTGATGACAAAAGAGAAAAAAATTGCTTTCCGGAGCTTTTGCACTTTTGTATTTACATTCGCATACATTTTCCAGGCCTTGGAATAATTTAATACATCTTAATTTACTAAACACATTGCTATTTAAGATCAGAAACAGAATATTAAGAATTTTGCCAAGTAATGAAAAGCTTGGACAAGTTACTAGCTGAAAATGTAATTTTGTAACTAAATTCCAAGCCTTAAATGCTTCACAAAAGCAATAACTCAGGTGTGTTCTAGCTCTCTCAATTTCTACACCAAACAAGAACAAAACAACTATTTCATTTTAGTGTTTAAAATACACATTTCTCAACTACGTGTTTTCATCTGGAATCAGCATTTGAAGAACTCTAGTTCTCAGGAGTCATCTCCCACAGGTAGACAAAAGGATTCAGGCGAATAGCTCAGTTTTGGATGAGGTTAAACCTAGGAAGCGGCTGAACTTTGGTGCCCGCCTAGTGCCCACGGCCTGAATTCACGAGCAAAGGTTCCAGACATACCACTGGTCTCCAGTTCTGTGGTGAGGCGTGTACTTGATACGGTATGCCACTGGATCCATCTTCCCATCTTCCATCACCAGTTTCATCCTCAGCGTGACCTCGCCCTCTGCAAACTTGCCTTTTTTCATTCCCTAAAGCAGACATTGTAGCACAAATGAAAGACAACTGTAACCTTGCATGCAAATTGCCCCCTCCCTGAGCAAGGGAGTGTTGTAATAACTACATACTCAAGAGGACACAGGCTACTTCCTGGAAAAAGCTGGACTTTTTCAGACACAGACAGCAGAGTTTACAATCCTCTTCTTTAGCAGAGATTGAAAGTTGGTACTAGTCAGCACTGGGGGCACCCCATGTTTTCTACATTTGCATGAGAGGATTCCTTGAGGGATTGGAGACTGGTTACTCCAGTCTTCCTTTGAAGACCAGGCCCATTTTTGAAACATTCTATTTGGCTTCACATACTGTGCACGAGTGCGTTCAGGGAAGGACTGGTGCCTGCTGCTAAGGTCATGACCCCATCCTATGTCCTCCCCTCACACCACTTTTGCAGATACTTCCTTAAATAGTAGGCAGATGAGCCACCCTCAACTCCAAACATGCACAAGTTTGTGCGCCTAGTCTGACCAACGCGCGATGCCCCCTCAGCCTACCTTGATAAATCTCCACCGCTTCCGACTCCAAGTCAGGGCCACTGGAATTATGTGATTCCGCAGCCACAAGACATTCCGCGTAATTATGAAGTTTATGCACTTAGAACAAAATCCATTATCTACCCCATTATTTGCAGAAGAACAGAAAAATGTTTTACCTCAAAGGTTTCAAAAGTTTCTGAAGTATAAGCACCACACACGGTGCCCTGGCAGACACACTGCACCACACACGGGGTTGTGGCAGACACACTGCACCACACACGGGGTTGTGGCAGACACACTGCACCACACACGGTGCCGTGGCAGACACATTGAAAGGTTAACTGGTAATTCTTCAGTTGCCGATTGCATTATTCCCATTTAAAATGGTACTCAGGAGGGCAAACCTCTGCCCAGACAAACTTAAAATTTATTCAAATAGGAGTGAAATAATTCCATCATATAATTGGCCACATTATTCTGCATAATTTGCCTTTTCTTCCAAATATAATTTAGTTAGCACTGCTGCATAATTTGTTTCTCTAATGCTGCTGCTGCATAATTCCAGTGGCCCTGGCCCTGGCCCAAGCACCCGATTAGCGTCCCCCACTCCACAAACCCTGTTGCTACTCATAGGATGGCACTATACCGTGCCCAAAAGAAAAGACCACCACTGGGTTTAATGCAATCTTGCTTTACTGTTGCCAAGTGCACAACTGGCGCAGTGGAAGTTTTACACAATGTATTTTATGCAACTGTGAGTCGTAAACACATTAGTCACTATGAGGAATTGTGCGGGAATGGTTTGGGGCTCACCGAGTGCAAGCATCCTTGTATCAGTGGAAGGTGGTAGCGAGGTGGTACCATCCCTGGCGGTCTTACACAGGCACTGGCCACAGGCTTCACACTTACCTCAAAAAGCAAGAGAGACTCTTCAACAGGCCGATCTCTCCAGGGCGAAGGTGGAGGGTTGTGCCCTTTGATTTCATCCACTTTCTGGTGACATGCATAAGCATGGCCTCTAAAAAAGGAAGCAATGAAAGAAAATCAAGTTTATGGATCCACAAACCATGAAAATCACTAAAGACCACTTATTTCAGGCAAAAATAATAAAGGAAGTACATGACTTGAAATCGAGCCGGCGAAGCGTTAGTATTTTTTAGACTCTCATCTTGTTGTGAGGTATGTCCCACTGTCCGATGCTTAATTCATCACAACCTGCAATTTAGTGAGAGTCCAAAAAGGAACTATTTGTTTTTCCTAAAAATATCACAAGCCAGACAAGTTATGAAAATAGGATTCAGCTCAATACAAACAGCCTCACTTGCTGGTTCTCAGTTACACAAGTCAGAATAAATACAGTAAGAAAATAAACAGATTGAAGGATTTTGTCAAAAGAGAAATATATACATGTAAATGGAAAAGCAGAAAATTCAAGAAACAGTGGAACGATTGACCCCTTAAAAAGTCAGGTGTCGCCCGGACCCAAACAAAATGATGGATATGATGAAAATGTGTTGCAAAATGTTCCAGGTCCAAACGGAGAGAGAGGGTACTCATTCGGTGTAGAATGACCCCACTGTACCTTTGTAGGAAGTTGGCTCTGTATGCACTATTTCAAAGTAAGGAATAGTATGCACAGAGTCCAAGGGTTCCCCTTAGAGGTAAGATAGTGGCAAAAAGAGATAATACTAATGCTCTATTTTGTGGTAGTGTGGTCGAGCAGTAGGCTTATCAAAGGAGTAGTGTTAAGCATTTGTTGTACATACACACAGGCAATAAATGAGGAACACACACTCAGAGACAAATCCAGCCAATAGGTTTTGTTATAGAAAATGAAAATGTCACTTACCCAGTGTACATCTGTTCGTGGCATCAGTCGCTGTAGATTCGCATGTTTTGCATAGCTCGCCATCTGGTGTTGGGCCGGAGTGTTACAAGTTGTTTTTCTTCGAAGAAGTCTTTCGAGTCACGGGACCGAGTGACTCCTCCTTTTGTCTCCATTGCGCATGGGCGTCGACTCCATCTTCGATTGTTTTTCCCCGCAGAGGGTGAGGTAGGAGTTGAATTGTAGTAATAGTGCCCATGCAATGGAGTGACTAAGTATGTACCTATTTAAGGTTGAGATGATACATATACAAATAGTTGAAGGTAACTTCCAAACTGCTACAGGCTCCCGGGGAGGTGGGTGGGCACATGCGAATCTACAGCGACTGATGCCACAAACAGATGTACACTGGGTAAGTGACATTTTCAGTTCGATGGCATCTGTCGCTGTAGATACGCATGTTGTGCATAGACTAGTAAGCAGTTATCTCCCCAAAAGCGGTGGATCAGCCTGTAGGAGTGGAAGTAGTCTGAAATAATGTTCTTAATACGGCTTGACCTACTGTGGCTTGTTGTGCGGATAACACGTCTACACAGTAGTGCTTGGTGAATGTGTGAGGCGTAGACCATGTGGCTGCCTTACATATTTCTTGCATTGGGATGTTTCCTAGAAAGGCCATGGTAGCACCTTTCTTTCTGGTTGAGTGTGCCCTTGGTGTAATGGGCAGCTGTCGTTTAGCTTTAAGGTAGCAGATTTGGATGCATTTAACTATCCATCTGGCTATACCTTGTTTTGATATTGGGTTTCCTGCATGAGGTTTTTGAAATGCAATAAATAGTTGTTTAGTCTTTCTGATGTTCTTTGTTCTGTCAATGTAATACATCAATGCTCTTTTGACATCTAATGTATGTAGTGCCCTTTCAGCTACGGTATCTGGCTGTGGAAAGAACACTGGAAGTTCCACTGTTTGATTTAGATGGAACGGTGAAATAACCTTTGGCAAAAATTTAGGATTAGTCCTTAGGACGACCTTATTCTTGTGTAGTTGTATAAAAGGTTCTTGTATTGTAAACGCCTGAATCTCGCTTACTCTTCTTAGGGAAGTAATGGCGATGAGAAATGCAACCTTCCAGGTTAGGAACTGTATTTCGCAGGAGTGCATGGGTTCAAAAGGTGGACCCATAAGTCTAGTTAGGACAACATTTAGGTTCCATGAAGGAACAGGTGGTGTTCTTGGTGGTATAATTCTCCTAAGGCCCTCCATGAATGCTTTAATGACTGGTATCTTATATAGGGAAGTTGAATAGGTAGTCTGCAGGTATGCAGATATTGCTGCAAGGTGTATTTTAATGGAAGAGCAAGCCAGGTTAGATTTTTGTAAGTGAAGCAAGTAACCCACTACATGTTCTGGAGTTGTGTGTAATGGTTGTATTTGATTAATATGTCAGTAGCAAACAAACCTCTTCCATTTACTTGCATAGCAGTGCCTGGTGGATGGCCTTCTGGCTTGCTTTATGACTTCCATACATTCTTGGGTAAGTTGTAAGTGCCCGAATTCTAGGATTTCAGGAGCCAGATTGCTAGATTCAGCGATGCTGGATCTGGGTGTCTGATCTTTTGGTGGTGTTGTGTCAACAGATCTGGCCTGTTGGGCAATTTGATGTGGGGTACTACTGATAGGTCTAGCAGCGTTGTGTACCAGGGTTGCCTTGCCCAAGTTGGTGCTATTAATATGAGTTTGAGTTTGTTTTGACTGAGTTTGTTTACCAGGTAAGGAAGGAGAGGGAGAGGAGGAAAAGCGTAAGCAAATATCCCTGACCAGTTCATCCATAGGGCATTGCCTTGGGACTGTTTGTGTGGGTATCTGGATGCGAAGTTTTGGCATTTTGCATTCTCCTTCGTCGCAAACAAGTCTATTTGAGGTGTTCCCCAGAGTTTGAAATAGGTGTTCAGAATTTGGGGGTGAATTTCCCATTCGTGGACCTGTTGGTGATCTCGAGAGAGATTGTCTGCGAGTTGATTTTGGATCCCTGGTATAAATTGTGCTATTAGGCGAATTTGGTTGTGAATTGCCCAACGCCAAATTTATTGTGCTAGCAGGCTTAACTGCGTGGAGTGCGTCCCCCCTTGCTTGTTTAGATAATACATTGTTGTCATGTTGTCTGTCTTGACGAGAATGTATTTGTGAACTATTATTGGTTGGAAAGCTTTTAGTGCTTGAAAAACTGCTAGAAGTTCTAGGTGATTTATATGCAGTCTTGTTTGATGTACGTTCCATTGTCCTTGTATGCTGTGGTGATCGAGGTGTGCTCCCCACCCTGTCATGGAAGCATCTGTTATTACGTATTGTGGCACTGGGTCTTGGAAAGGCCGCCCTTTGTTTAAATTTATGTTGTTCCACCACAGAAGCGAGAGGTAAGTTTGGCGGTCTATTAACACCAGATCTAGAAGATGACCCTGTGCTTGAGACCACTGTGATGCTAGGCACTGTTGTAAGGGCCTCATGTGCAGTCTTGCGTTTGGGACAATGGCTATGCATGAAGACATCATGCCTAGGAGTTGTAATACCATCTTTGCTTGTATCTTTTGTGTTGGATACATGCGTTGTATGATGGTGTTGAAATTTTGAATTCTTTGGGGACTTGGAGTGGCTACTCCTTTTGTTGTGTCTATTATGGCTCCTAGGTATTGTTGTACCTTGCACGGCAGAATGTTGGATTTTGTGAAGTTGACGGTGAACCCTAGTTTGAAGAGGGTTTGTATGATCTGATTTGTGTGATTTGAGCACTCTATTAACGAATGGGCCTTGATTAGCCAGTCGTCTAGATATGGGAACACTTGTATTTGCTGCCTTCTGATGTGTGCAGCGACTACCGCTAGACATTTGGTAAAGACTCTTGGTGCGGT
Source organism: Pleurodeles waltl (assembly GCF_031143425.1). NCBI lineage: Eukaryota > Metazoa > Chordata > Amphibia > Caudata > Salamandridae > Pleurodeles > Pleurodeles waltl. The sequence continues at coordinate 31,333,873 of NC_090448.1, read as the reverse complement.
TGTTAATCCGAAAGGCAGTACCTTGAATTGGTAATGTATTCCTTTGAATACAAACCTTAGGTATTTCCTGTGCGTTGGGTGTATTGGTATATGGAAATAAGCATCCTTGAGGTCTAAAGTTGCCATGTAGTCGTGTAGTTTTAGCAATGGCAATACTTCTTGTAGTGTGACCATGTGAAAATGGTCTTATTTGATGAATGTGTTCACTATTCTGAGGTCTAGGATTGGTCTCAGCGTTTTGTCCTTCTTTGGTATCAGAAAGTACAGTGAGTAAACCCCTGTGTTTATTTGTGTGTTTGGCACTAATTCGATTGCATTCTTTTGCAATAGTGCCTGCACTTCTATCTCCAGGAGATTGGAATGATGTTTTGTCAAATTCTGTGCTTTTGGTGGTATGTTTGGAGGGAATTGTAGAAATTCTATGCAATAACCATGTTGGATAATTGCTAGAACCCAAGTGTCTGTAGTGATTTCCTCCCATGCTTTGTAATAATGACTTATTCTTCCCCCCACTGGTGTTGTGTGGAGGGGGTGAGTGACATGTGAGTCACTGCTTAGTAGTAGGGGTTTTGGGGCTTTGAAATTTTCCTCTATTCCTAGGGAATTGCCCTCCTCTATATTGTCCCCGAAAACCTCCTCTGTACTGTCCCTGGTAACTGGACGGTGTTGCTTGTGAGGTGCTGGCTTGTGTGCTCTGACCCCGAAACCCCCCTCGAAAGGGCGTTTTACGGAATGTGCTGTAATTCCCTCTGCTCTGCGGGGAGTAGAGTGCGCCCATGGCTTTAGCAGTGTCCGTGTCTTTTTTGAGCTTCTCAATCGCTGCGTCCACTTCTGGACCGAACAGTTCTTTTTCGTTAAAAGGCATATTGAGAACTGCTTGCTGAATCTCTGGTTTAAATCCAGACGTTCGGAGCCATGCATGCCTTCTGATAGTTACAGATGTATTAATTGTCCGTGCAGCTGTATCTGCAGCGTCCATGGAGGAGCGGATTTGGTTGTTGGAAATGGTCTGTCCCTCCTCAACCACTTGTTTTGCCCTATTTTGTAGGTCCTTGGGCAGATGGTCAATGAGATGTTGCATCTCATCCCAATGGGCTCTGTCATAGCGCGCAAGTAGTGCCTGGGAGTTAGCGATGCGCCACTGGTTTGCAGCTTGTGCTGCGACTCTCTTACCAGCTGCATCGAACTTGCGGCTTTCTTTATCTGGGGGTGGTGCATCTCCAGATGTGTGGGAGTTGGCCCTTTTCCTAGCTGCTCCTACAACGACAGAGTCTGGTGGCAGCTGTGTAGTGATGAAAGCCGGGTCTGTAGGAGGCGCCTTATACTTTTTTTCCACTCTTGGTGTGATTGCCCTACTTTTGACCGGCTCCTTAAAGATTTCTTTTGCGTGCCGGAGCATACCAGGGAGCATAGGCAGGCTTTGGTAGGAGCTGTGGGTGGAGGAGAGTGTGTTGAATAAAAAGTCATCCTCGACCTGTTCTGAGTGGAGGCTTACGTTGTGAAATTGTGCTGCTCTAGCCACCACTTGAGAATACGCAGTGCTGTCCTCTGGTGGAGATGGCTTCGTAGGGTATGCCTCCGGACTGTTATCTGACACTGGGGCGTAGTATAAGTCCCATGCGTCTTGATCTTGGTCACCCTGGCTCATGGTGGTGTGAGCTGGGGAATGTGATGGAGTTTGTGCTGGTGAGACGTTAATCACAGGTGGAGGAGAGGGTGGTGGGGTAACTTTTTTCACCACTTTTGTTTGTGGTGTCTGTTCAGTTTGGAACTCCAATCTTCTCTTTCTTCTAATAGGGGGAAGGGTGCTTATTTTTCTTGTCCCCTGCTGTATGAAAATACGCTTTTGCGTATGGTCTACATCAGTTGAGTGTAGCTCTTCCTCAAACCTATGCTTTTGCATTTGGGAGGTTAGCGAGTGCTCTTCTGTATAAGAGCCTGAAACTGGGTCGGTTGCAGTTTGTTTTGGCACCGAAACCATGTCTGCATCTTTTTTCGGCTCCGAGGTGACTTTTTTCTTTTTCGGGGCCGAAACCTCTCAGCGTCTATCTTCTTCGGTGCCGCTGTCTCGGCGTCGAGCCGTGTCTACACCGGTATCTCAGTGTCGATGCTTGTCTCCAGCACTTTCTCGGTCCCGAGAAGGCTGCGTGCCTGTGTCTCGACCGGAGTCGGACGATCTCGGCACTGTTTGGGCCTTTTTCGGTGCCGACGGTCGGTCACCGAATTTATGGGTCGAGCCATGGCCTGGTGGCAGTGGCGTCCCCTGGGCCTTGTAAATCTTCTTCTGAGTGGCTTTCGACGTCTTACTCACGGTTTGTGTATCGTCGAATCCTTCGGAGTCCGATTCTTGGATCGAAAAGGTTCCCTCCTCTTCTTGTTCCTCGAACTCCCAGTGGGCTGTCGGCGCGGACGCCATCTGAAGTCTTCTGGCTCGACGGTCTCGGAGTGTTTTTCGGGACCGGAACGCACGACAGGCCTCGCAAGTGTCTTCACTGTGCTCAGGTGACAGGCACAGGTTACAGACCAAGTGTTGGTCTGTATAGGGGTATTTATTGTGGCATTTGGGACAGAAACGGAACAGGGTCCGTTCCATCGGCGTTCTTCTGCACGCGGTCGGGCCGACCAGGCCCCGACGGGGGATCGAAAAACTACCCCGAAGGGCACCGGAGCTCTTCGATCTTCGATGCGGTGTTGAATCTAACTACGCCGATCCCGAACGCAACAATACTGACGAAAATCTTCCGAAATTAGCTATCTTTCCGTTCCGAAACTCGGAGCGACAGGAACACGTCCGAACCCGATGGCGGAAAAAAAACAATCGAAGATGGAGTCGACGCCCATGCGCAATGGAGACAAAAGGAGGAGTCACTCGGTCCCATGACTCGAAAGACTTCTTCGAAGAAAAACAACTTGTAACACTCCGGCCCAACACCAGATGGCGAGCTATGCAAAACATGCGTATCTACAGCGACAGATGCCATCGAACATATCTTTTCTTAGTTTATTTTAAGAACCACAGGTTCAAATTCTACATGTAATATCTCATTTGAAAGGTATTGCAGGTAAGTACTTTAGGAACTTTGAATCATTACATTAGCATGTATACTTTTTACATAAAACACAATAAGCTGTTTTAAAAGTGGACACTTAGTGCAATTTTCACAGTTCCTGGGGAGGTAAGTTTTTGTTAGTTTTTGTCAGGTAAGTAAATCACTTACAAGTCTCAGGTTTGGGTCCAAGGTAGCCCACCGTTGGGGGTTCAGAGCAAACCCAAAGTTACCACACCAGCAGCTCAGGGCCGGTCAGGTGCAGAGGTCAAAGAGGTGCCCAAAACGCATAGGCTTCAATGGAGAGAAGGGGGTGCCCCGGTTCCGGTCTGCCAGCAGGTAAGTACCCGCGTCTTCGGAGGGCAGACCAGGGGGGTTTTGTAGGGCACCGGGGGGGACACAAGTCCACACAAAAAGTACACCCTCATAGGCACTGGGGCGGCCGGGTGCAGTGTAGAAACAAGTGTTGGGTTTTCAATGGAAATCAATGAGAGATCAAGGGATCTCTTCAGCGTTGCAGGCAGGCAAGTGGGGGGCTCCTCGGGGTAGCCACCACCTGGGCAAGGGAGAGGGCTTCCTGGGGGTCACTCCTGCACAGGAGTTCCGTTCCTTTAGGTGCTGGGGGCTGCGGGTGCAGGGTCTTTTCCAGCCGTCGGGAAATGAAGTTCAAGCAGTCGCGGTCAGGGGGAGCCTCGGGATTCCCTCTGCAGGCGTCGCTGTGGGGGCTCAGGGGGGACAACTTTGGTTACTCACGGACTCTGAGTCGCCGGAGGGTCCTCCCTGAGGTGTTGGTTCTCCACCAGTCGAGTCGGGGTCGCCGGGTGCAGTGTTGCAAGTCTCACGCTTCTTGCGGGGAGTTGCAGGGGTCTTTAAATCTGCTCCTTGAAACAAAGCCGCAGTTCTTTTGGAGCAGTGCCGCTGTCCTCTGGAGTTTCTTGGTCTCTTGGAAGCAGGACAGTCCTCTGAGGATTCAGGAGGTCCCTGATCCTGGAGAAAGCGTCGCTGGAGCAGGGTTCTTTAGAAGGCAGGAGACAGGCCGGTAGGACTGGGGCCAAAGCAGTTGGTGTCTTCTTTCTTCTTCTGCAGGGGTTTTCAGCTCAGCAGTCTTCTTCTTCGGTAAGTTGCAGGAATCTAAATTCTTAGGTTCAGGGAAGCCCTTAAATACTAAAATTAAGGGCGTGTTTAGGTCTGGGGGGGTTAGTAGCCAATGGCTACTAGCCCTGAGGGTGGGTACACCCTCTTTGTGCCTCCTCCCAAGGGGAGGGGGTCACATTCCTATCCCTATTGGGGGAATCCTCCTTCTACAAGATGGAGGATTTCTAAAAGTCAGAGTCACCTCAGCTCAGGACACCTTAGGGGCTGTCCTGACTGGCCAGTGACTCCTCCTTGTTTTTCTCATTATTTCCTCCGGCCTTGCCGCCAAAAGTGGGGGCCGTGGCCGGAGGGGGCGGGCAACTCCACTAGCTGGAGTGTCCTGCGGTGCTGGAACAAAGGGGTGAGCCTTTGAGGCTCACCGCCAGGTGTTACAGCTCCTGCCTGGGGGAGGTGTTAGCATCTCCACCCAGTGCAGGCTTTGTTACTGGCCTCAGAGTGACAAAGGCACTCTCCCCATGGGGCCAGCAACATGTCTCGGTTGTGGCAGGCTGCTGGAACCAGTCAGCCTACACTGAACAATTGGGTAAAATACAGGGGGCATCTCTAAGATGCCCTCTGTGTGCATTTTTTAATAAATCCAACACTGGCATCAGTGTGGGTTTATTATTCTGAGAAGTTTGATACCAAACTTCCCAGTTTTCAGTGTAACCATTATGGAGCTGTGAAGTCCGTGTTTGACAGACTCCCAGACCATATACTCTTATGGCTACCCTGCACTTACAATGTCTAAGGTTTTGCTTAGACCCTGTAGGGGCATAGTGCTCATGCACTGGTGCCCTCACCTATGGTATAGTGCACCCTGCCTTAGGGCTGTAAGGCCTGCTAGAGGGGTGACTTATCTATACTGCATAGGCAGTGTGAGGTTGGCATGGCACCCTGAGGGGAGTGCCATGTCGACTTACTCGTTTTGTTCTCATCAGCACACACAAGCTGGCAAGCAGTGTGTCTGTGCTGAGTGAGGGGTCCCCAGGGTGGCATAAGATATGCTGCAGCCCTTAGTGACCTTCGCTGGCATCAGGGCCCTTGGTACCAGGGGTACCAGTTACAAGGGACTTACCTGGATGCCAGGGTGTGCCAATTGTGGAATCAAAAGTACATATTAGGTGAAAGTACACTGGTGCTGGGGCCTGGTTAGCAGGGTCCCAGCACACTTCTCAGTCAAGTCAGCATCAGTATCAGGCAAAAAGTGGGGGGTAACTGCAACAGGGAGCCATTTCTTTACAACCTTGCAGAAGGTTTGAAAGTTCTAGGACTAGGAGCTTGAACATAAATGTGTTTTATTTTTTTAAGGAGAAGGCTCACAACCTGTAAAACCAAATAGAATTAATCTATACTCTAAGGTGCTCGAAGGCTGAATCCAGGCAGGCGGTCAGAAGGATCACCACAAAGAACAGCCATGCAATATATGGATACACAAAGGACCACAGGAGACAGGTCATTCCTCGGTTAAACTAGACCTGATCGAGCCGGAAGAGGACTGACCGAGTACTAAAGAGATAGATCACCAATATACTGCAAGAAGTTGAAGTTTCTTCGGGATGCAACACGCCCATTAAACAACAAAGGGTTAGAAAGGAGAATGTGTTTTCCATTATCTCAATATAGTAGGCAGTGAATAAAGGGGAGGAAGAGGAGAACATGCCTGTAACAGATTCACTTTATCTGTCCTCCATTAAGGATACGCGTGCTGTATCTGTAATGCCTTATGGATTGCCTTCAGCCTCACTTGCTAAGTTGATCGCAAAACTTGGACCAGTTATTCAAATTGTTCTTAAACATCTTTTTATCAAGAGAAAACAATGTATGAAAATTCCCAATCCTCTACATAACAGCTTGATTGTTCCTCTTTAGAAAAGATCAAAACGTTCACCTTTTCTAAATCTAGTGCACCTTCTGCATAAGGTCCATGGGATAAAGACCCGCAGCAGCCTGATATAGATGGGAGAGAAAGAGCACAAGCACCTATGGATGTTAAAGTCCACCTCTTCCCCCTCCCCCCTTAAAACAAAACTATTAAATCCATTGACAAACATATCAAGTGCTCCACTTGTGGGAATCTTAAGAAATCCACCAACAGCCAAGCCCTGGAATACACTAGAACTCCTGGGTGTGTTGTGCACTACACAAATACACCATATACACAAACACAGATTCTGCTACACCCAGTGACAATTAACCCAAAAGATGAAATGTATTTTACTGTACTACACTGAAGACTGCTCTGCCAAAAGAGGAAGAAACTTCTTCCCCTCCATATGGCACTTGTAATGAGGAATAATCACGAGTTGAGACCCAAGAAGCTGGATGTACAACTATAAGAGAAGTCGCCCTTAACAGCCACTCAGGTAGGTGCAATACTTGTAGTAGAGTGACCTTGAATAGAAGATGGTATCAGCTTCCATGTAAGCAACAGAGATAGTGTAAGGAAATGCCTCCTTGGCATGGTTACCCCCTGACTTTTTGCCTTTGCTGATGCTATGTTTTGAATTGAAAGTGTGCTGAGGCCTGCTAACCAGGCCCCAGCACCAGTGTTCTTTCCCTAACCTGTACTTTTGATTCCACAATTGGCACACCCTGGCATCCAGGTAAGTCCCTTGTAACTGGTACCCCTGGTACCAAGGGCCCTGATGCCAGGGAAGGTCTATAAGGGCTGCAGCATATCTTATGCCACCCTGGGGACCCCTCACTCAGCACAGACACACTGCTTGCCAGCTTGTGTGTGCTGGTGAGAACAAAACGAGTAAGTCGACATGGCACTCCCCTCAGGGTGCCATGCCAACCTCACACTGCCTATGCAGTATAGATAAGTCACCCCTCTAGTAGGCCTTACAGCCCTAAGGCAGGGTGCACTATACCATAGGTGAGGGCAACAGTGCATGAGCACTGTGCCCCTACAGTGTCTAAGCCAAACCTTAGACATTGTAAGTGCAGGGTAGCCATAAGAGTATATGGTCTGGGAGTCTGTCAAAAACGAACTCCACAGCTCCATAATGGCTACACTGAAAACTGGGAAGTTTGGTATCAAACTTCTCAGCACAATAAATGCACACTGATGCCAGTGTACATTTTATTGTGAAATACACCCCAGAGGGCACCTTAGAGGTGCCCCCTGAAACTGTACCCAACTATCGGTGTAGGCTGACTGGTTCCAGCAGCCTGCCACACTAGAGACATGTTGCTGGCCCCATGGGGAGAGTGCCTTTGTCACTCTGAGGCCAGTAACAAAGCCTGCACTGGGTGGAGATGCTAACACCTCCCCCAGGCAGGAGCTGTAACACCTGGCGGGGAGCCTCAAAGGCTCACCCCTTTGTTCCAGCACCGCAGGACACTCCAGCTAGTGGAGTTGCCCGCCCCCTCCGGCCACGGCCCCCACTTTTGGCGGCAAGGCCGGAGGAAATAATGAGAAAAACAAGGAGTCACTGGCCAGTCAGGACAGCCCCTAAGGTGTCCTGAGCTGAAGTGACTAACTTTTAGAAATCCTCCATCTTGCAGATGGAGGATTCCCCAATAGGATTAGGGATGTGACCCCCTCCCCTTGGGAGGAGGCACAAAGAGGGTGTACCCACCCTCAGGGCTAGTAGCCATTGGCTACTAACCCCCCAGACCTAAACACGCCCTTCAATTTAGTATTTAAGGGCTCCCCTGAACCTAAGAATTTAGATTCCTGCAACTTACAAGAAGAAGAGGACTGCTGAGCTGAAAGACCCCTGCAGAGGAAGAAAAGAAGACACCAACTGCTTTGGCCCCAGACCTACCGGCCTGTCTCCTGCCTTCCAAAGAAACCTGCTCCAGCGGGGACCAGCGACCTCTGAATCCTCAGAGGACTGCCCTGCTTCAAGAAAGACTAGAAACTCCCGAGGACAGCGGCACTGCTCCAAAAGAACTGCAACTTTGTTACAGAGGAGCAGATTTAAAGACCCCTGCAAATCCCCGCAAGAAGCGTGAGACTTGCAACACTGCACCCGGCGACCCCGACTCGACTGGTGGAGAACCAACACCTCAGGGAGGACCCTCCGGCGACTCCGAGACCGTGAGTAACCAAAGTTGTCCCCCCTGAGCCCCCACAGCGACGCCTGCAGAGGGAATCCCCAGGCTCCCCCTGACCGCGACTGCCTGAACCTAAAGTCCCGACGGCTGGAAAAGACCCTGCACCCGCAGCCCCCAGCACCTGAAGGAACGGAACTTCTGTGCAGGAGTGACCCCCAGGAGGCCCTCTCCCTTGCCCAGGTGGTGGCTACCCCGAGGAGCCCCCCCCCCCCCTTGCCTGCCTGCACCGCTGAAGAGACCCCTTGGTCTTCCACTGAAACCTACAGAGAACCCGACGCTTGTTTACACACTGCACCCGGCCGCCCCCGCGCGGAGGGTGTACTTTTTGTGCTAACTTGTGTCCCCTCCCTCCCTCCCTCCCTCCCTCCCTCCCTCCCTCCCCCCCCCCCCCCCCCCCCCGGGGTGCCCTACAAAACCCCCCTGGTCTGCCCTCCGAAGACGCAAGTACTTACCTGCTGGCAGACTGGAACCGGGGCACCCCCTTCTCTCCATTGAAGCCTATGTGTTTTGGCCACCTCTTTGACCTCTGCACCTGCCCGGCCCTGAGCTGCTGGTGTGGTAACTTTGGGGTTGCTCTGAACCCCCAACGGTGGGCTACCTTGGACCCAAACCTGAGACTTGTAAGTGATTTGCTTACCTGTTAAAACTAACAATAACTTACCTCCCCCAGGAACTGTGAAAATTGCAGTGTCCACTTTCAAAACAGCTATTTGTGTTTTATGTGAAAAGTATATATGCTACTGTAATTATTCAAAGTTCCTAAAGTACTTACCTGCAATACCTTTCAAATGAGATATTACATGTAGAATTTGAACCTGTGGTTCTTAAAATAAACTAAGAAAATATATTTTTCTATAACAAAACCTATTGGCTGGATTTGTCTCCGAGTGTGTGTTCCTCATTTATTGCCTGTGTGTATGTGTAACAAATGCTTAACACTACTCCTTTGATAAGCCTACTGCTCGACCACACTACCACAAAATAGAGCATTAGTATTATCTTTTTTTGCCACTATCTTACCTCTAAGGGGAACCCTTGGACTCTGTGCATACTATTCCTTACTTTGAAATAGTGCATACAGAGCCAACTTCCTACAGATAGGCATCCTAAAACATCTACTTAAGGTGCAAGTAGAAGGCGCTGACCCATGTTGGCTTATACAAAAGAGACAAACAGAAAATCTACTTTAAGGACGGAAGCAGTTCATTCTGAGTAAATGGAAAGTGTTCTGTTTAGACCTAAGAAATTCCACAAGGTCTCTTGTACGGGACAAAGCAAGGGGGGAAAAAAACAGGAGCACCAAGTCCAGAGTACGATGAAAATATGACGCCCCTTTTGGTAAAATCTCAATGCTCTGATGGCTGCCCACCATCTACATTGGGTGGATCTGAGAAGAGCCAAGATAAAACCATCACAGTGAAATATCAAGAATTTACCACTCTCACAGGACAAATCAAAAAGTCATTTTGATATGCACCAGGGACTAAAGTTCTCCTGGACTCCGGCATACAACTTTAGCATACTCTGCCTTCTAGAAGTTTGGATGAATCGAGCCACCTCTGATGAACAACCCAAGGGCTCTAGCCTCGGTCTTTAAATTCCCAAGTCATATTCACAGAGGAGCTTCCTCTGAAAGAAGAAACGTCAGGTTAGAAGGACGCACCAGAAAATCTCAATGACAACCGGAATTACAAATGTTGTAACAGAGGAAACAAGGTCCTACGACTCCACGCATGGACTATGAAACAGCCTCCGCTTTTTGATCCCAGAATTACCCTGCCACATAAATCAAGGGACAGGAGGGATAAGCCCATAGAAAAGGTGTATGGGCCTGTGTATGCTACAGGATCTACTGCCCCAAGCACAAGTTTGTTGACAAGAACCTTCTTCGGGGATGCATGCACGTGTCCCAAACCTCCTCAGAGTCTCCAGAAACAGCAAGAGGCAAAGACACATGGTCAAAAAGGACTGGAAAAAACAGCTCAATATGCCTGCACTCCCATTCTCTGTCCTAGGCAGATCCTAGCTGGATAGAAAGTAGATTCTCCTCTGCCCAGGCACTTCTCAATGACACCATCTAGACTAGTCTGGGAACAGTGGGACTGCCAGATTGATTTTTGTATGATCTTATGACCCGATTGTTCAGCTATACACCTCCCAATCTGGGAGAAGAGGAGCAAAGGGGTTTGTAAACTGTTGCTAGTTTGCACCAATAGGAAGAAGTTTCTTGTGCCCGGATTAGCCAGCAACCTTGCACTGACTGATTTCCTAACAAGGTTCCTCAAACACTACAACTATAGGTTTAGTGTGGAGACAAATACCCCTGGCTGGACTCAAACATTGGCGCAGCTTTATAGACAGAGTTCAGGAATAGGCACCAGTTTGTCGTAGTCCTTTGTTTACAGATGCCAATGAGACAGCAGATTGTTCTCCCGAGGACAGGGGTGGAAGCTTGAGACTAGTTTTTTCCTGACTTGACTGGGAAACAAAAACATTACCCAGCCCTATTCTGAGTAGGGGCACTCTGAAGAGCTGGCTTTGTATTGGTAACAACTGAGAATTCATCCAAAAGGATTCCTTATTTTGTCAGCCGCGCAGACCAGCCAACCTGCTTCAACATCCTTGAAAGAAGCACCAATTAAACAGCCAATCCAGATGAGGAAAAACTGCTGACCCGTTTGCATATAAGTTACCCTCCAGAAGAGGGAGTGCTTTTGTGAACAGTCTCAGTGTCAAGGCAAGGGGTGTCCAGACGTGGGTCCCTGGCTCACTGTGCCACTGGATTCAAGCTAGCCCGGCTGATGAAGGGTGATACCCCGAAACCGGTCCCAGGATGCTTGTTTCCGGTTCAGGGAAGACCTTGCCTGGCAGTTCGGGCTGGACTGTTCCCATGGGGAGCAGGGTGAAGACTGATTTGCATATGGCCGGGTCCAAACGGGTGGAGTGGTGAGCAAAAGAACGATGGACTTAACCTAGATCTGTGGCTGGGGGTGAGTGTTTGAGAAGTTTCGGTGTTCCGGTCATCATGCTTTTCTGTTGCTATAGTCATGACTTGGAACTGGCTGGAACAGCAGAGGAGGGTATGAAGCTCTACTAAAAGTAAGAGGACGCATTAATGGCTTCTGAGACTTCTCTTAATGATGAACTCATGCAAATAACATGGCTAGTCAAGACGGAGGATCCCGTCACCGAAGCTGTAGCACAACCATCAAAAGAGGCACTAAAAGGAACCTTATCCGCTTTTTGATCATCAAAAGATGTGAAGTAGAATCCTTTCCTTGCTGAATCTTCTGCAAATGTCTGAAAATCACGTATCAGGAACTGAACAGCGCAAGGAGCAAACGTGTCTGCTCTCAAAGCAAAATCTGATGCAGTGTAAGATCTTTTAAGGTGTTACTCAAATTATTTTGTTTGTGGCATCGGAAAGAGATGCATCCTCAGATATAATCATTCCTTGGGTGACAGCCTTTTCATCAGTGAATTTACCCTCACTGATGTTAGGAACTCTTCCTCAAATCAAATCTCAGGAAAATTGTCTTTCCCACATCAGCCCATTCTCTCGAAAGGACACCTGTTGAAGGCTGTACGCACTGGGAGGGAATATGGATCTTTAAGCCTATATTGTGAGATGAAATCCTCCTCTACAAGTGTTCTTGCGTAAATACTGAATTACTTGATTTAGACAGTTTAATTCCCTGAGTGACTCCTTCTGTGATTCACCTCTTCCTCCAAGGGGTCAGTGTTGGGGTCACAATCAGAGGAGGATACATCCTAGGTTCATTTGCAAGGGGTTCAGTCTCTTACGAGAAAAGCAGCTTCAACTGGTTGATTTATCAGGGACTGCAGAAGCTCTGGCAGCTGGAAAGACCTTCAAGTGTGGGGAGGCACTTCCGCAGAAGACAAACACCTCTGCTCTTACTGGAGCATGGTGTATACTCCAGGCCTCTATCAACAATACACAGAACTGTACCTTGATTCTGCATCAAAGAACCACTCCAGTCGAGGGTCGATTTCAAATTAATCTATCAACGTCAGGGGAGATCGTTTTTTCACCTGCAAGTGCTCTTTTTTCCAGTTTGCATGCCTCACAGCTTGTCGAAGGGAGAACCTCAAATGCTACAACCTTAAAAAGGCTTTTAAATGTGCATCTCAGCACACGGCTCCTCCACGCGTGTTTCTTCTTAGCAGCCTCACTTCACCATCTCCACTCCTCTACATCTGAGACTGCTGGACTTCACCACAACCTGTTCTTCTTGAAAAAGATTTAAAACTCTGAATCCTTTTAAATATTTGATTCACACAGTATCTTGCAGGTCAAATTAAAAAAATGGCACATATGATCTGCATAGCGGTGCTTATGGGTGAAGCAGTAAAATAAAGGTATTTTTTGTATTATTAAGTTTCTAATTTTTTGAGCCAAGAGATCTGCACAGAGCATACAAGTAGGTTAACTGCAAGGGGGGGGGGGGGGGGGGGGATTCAAAAACTGGTGCACTTCCACAGCTGATGGTTGTGCCAAATCTCATTGACTGTGCGCATCGGGTTTTGGTGTATGAGTGGGTGTTTTTTTTTTCTTTCTTTTTTTCTGGATTCGCAAATCCTTTTGGGGTGGGGGGGGTGGTGGATCTGTGGATCAGTCCAAAAAATAAAATTTGGGCAATTTCTGCACACAAGGGGTCTCTCAGGGAGCCCTGCATCTCTCGTATGGGGTCAGAATGCCTATATCCTGACATATTCCTTTTTTAATGTTTTTCATCTCCTCCCAGCCCGAAGCAAGAAGGAACATGGCAGCCGCAACTTTCCTCTCAGGTTACGGCCAGCCAATCAGGGCCTTGCTTTTCCCTCGGATCTGCGTCACTAGATATCTATATTTCTAAAAAAAATTGTCACAGATAGCACATTTTCAGGACTAAGATCTACCTTTATGCCAAATTTGATGTAATTTCGTTCAGCAGTTTGGGATGTAGTCGGGTCTAGAATCCCTGAGAAATTGCATGGGGAAAGGAAAATGTCACTTACCCAGTGTACATCTGTTCGTGGCATTAGTCGCTGCAGATTCACATGCTGTGCATAGTCCGCCGCCTGGTGTTGGGTCGGAGTGTTACAAGTTGTTTTTCTTCGAAGAAGTCTTTGAGTCACGAGACCGAGGGACTCCTCCTCCTTTGTTTCCATTGCGCATGGGCGTCGACTCCATCTTCGATTGTTTTCCCCGCAGAGGGTGAGGTAGGAGTTGTGTATGTTAGTAATAGTGCCCATGCAATGGAATGAATAAGTATGTACATAATAAAGTTTAAGTAATATATTTACAAATGTACAAATGTTGAAGATTACTTCCATACGGCTACAGGCTCCCGGGGAGGCGGGTGGGCGCATGTGAATCTGCAGCGACTAATGCCACGAACAGATGTACACTGGGTAAGTGACATTTTCCGTTCGATGGCATGTGTAGCTGCAGATACACATGCTGTGCATAGACTAGTAAGCAGTTATCTCCCCAAAAGCGGTGGCTCAGCCTGTAGGAGTGAAAGTAGTTTGAAATAAAGTTCTTAGTACGGCTTGACCTACTGTGGCTCAGTAGTGCTTAGTAAATGTATGAGGCGTAGACCATGTGGCCGCCTTACATATTTCGTTCATTGGAATATTTCCTAGGAAGGCCATGGTAGCGCCTTTCTTTCTGGTTGAGTGTGCCTTTGGTGTAATGGGCAGCTCTCTCTTTGCTTTAAGATAGCAGGTTTGGATACACTTAACTATCCATCTGGCTATACCCTGTTTTGATATTGGGTTTCCTGTATGAGGTTTTTGAAATGCAATAAACAGTTGTTTTGTTTTCCTAATTAGTTTTGTTCTGTCAATGTAGTACATTAGTGCTCTTCTGATGTCTAATGTATGTAGTGCCCTTTCAGCTACTGAGTCTGGCTGTGGAAAGAACACTGGTAGTTCTACTGTTTGATTTAAGTGGAACGGTGAAATAACTTTTGGTAAAAATTTAGGATTGGTTCTTAGAACTACCTTATTTTTGTGTATTTGAATAAAAGGTTCCTGTATAGTAAACGCTTGAATTTCGCTTACTCTTCTTAGAGATGTAATGGCAATGAGAAATGCAACCTTCCACGTTAAGAATTGCATTTCGCAAGAATGCATGGGTTCGAAAGGTGGACCCATGAGTCTTGTTAAGACGATGTTGAGGTTCCATGAAGGAACAGGTGGTGTTCTTGGTGGTATAATTCTTTTGAGGCCTTCCATAAACGCTTTAATGACAGGTATCCTAAATAGTGAAGTTGAATGGGTGATCTGCAGGTATGCAGAAATTGCTGCGAGGTGTATCTTTATGGAAGAGAAGGCCAGATTTGATTTCTGCAAATGTAGTAAGTATCCTACTACATCCTTTGGAGATGCATGTAATGGTTGAACTGGATTACTATGGCAGTAGCAAACAAATCTTTTCCATTTACTTGCATAGCAGTGTCTAGTGGATGGCCTTCTAGCCTGTTTTATGACCTCCATACATTCTTGGGTGAGGTTTAAATGTCCGAATTCTAGGATTTCAGGAGCCAGATTGCTAGATTCAGCGATGCTGGGTTTGGATGCCTGATCTGTTGTTTGTGTTGTGTTAGCAGATCTGGCCTGTTGGGTAGCTTGACATGGGGTACTACTGACAGGTCTAGTAGTGTTGTGTACCAGGGTTGTCTTGCCCATGTTGGTGCTATTAGTATGAGTTTGAGTTTGTTTTGACTCAATTTGTTTACTAGATATGGAATGAGAGGGTGAGGGGGAAAAGCGTATGCAAATATCCCTGACCAATTCATCCATAGAGCATTGCCTTGAGACTGCCTGTGTGGGTACCTGGATGCGAAGTTTTGGCATTTTGCGTTCTCCTTTGTTGCAAATAGGTCTATTTGAGGTGTTCCCCAAAGGTGGAAGTAAGTGTTTAGAATTTGGGGGTGAATCTCCCATTCGTGGACTTGTTGGTGATCTCGAGAGAGGTTGTCTGCTAGTTGATTCTGGATCCCTGGAATAAACTGTGCTATTAGGCGAATGTGGTTGTGAATCGCCCAATGCCTTATCTTTTGTGCCAGGAGGCACAGCTGTGTCGAGTGTGTTCCCCCCTGTTTGTTTAGATAATACATTGTTGTCATGTTGTCTGTTTTGACAAGAACGTATTTGTGGGTTATTATGGGTTGAAATGCTTTCAACGCTAGGAACACTGCTAACAATTCGAGGTGATTTATATGCAACTTTGTTCGATGTACGTCCCATTGTCCTTGGATGCTGTGTTGATTGAGGTGTGCTCCCCACCCTGTCATGGAAGCATCTGTTATCACGTATTGTGGCACTGGGTCTTGGAAAGGCCGCCCTTTGTTTAAATTTATACTGTTCCACCATAGAAGCGAGATGTAAGTTTGGCGGTCTATCAACACCAGATCTAGAAGGTGACCCTGTGCCTGTGACCATTGCGATGCTAGGCACTGTTGTAAGGGCCTCATGTGCAGTCTTGCGTTTGGGACAATGGCTATGCATGAAGACATCATGCCTAGGAGTTTTAATACCATCTTTGCATGTATTTTTTGTGTTGGATACATGGCTTGTATAACCTTGTAAAAATTTTGAACCCTTTGTGGACTTGGAGTGGCTATCCCATTTGTTGTGTCGATTGTCGCTCCTAAGTATTGTTGTGTTTTGCACGGCAGAATGTGTGATTTTGCATAGTTGAAAGAGAAACCGAGTTTGTAGAGGGTTTGTATGACATACTCTGTGTGGTGTGAACACTGTTAGGGAGTTGGTTTTGATTAGCCAATCGTCTAGGTAGGGGAACACGTGTATTTGCTGCCTTCTGATATGTGCAGCTACTACTGCTAGGCATTTCGTAAATACTCTTGGTGCGGTTGTTATACCGAACGGCAACACTTTGAATTGGTAATGTATTCCCTTGAATACGAACCTTAGGTATTTCCTGTGCGAGGGATGTATCGGTATGTGGAAATACGCGTCTTTTAGATCTAAGGTTGTCATATAGTCTTGTTGTTTTAGCAGTGGTAATACGTCTTGTAGCGTGACCATGTGAAAGTGTTCCGATTTGATGTAGATGTTTAGTGTTCTGAGATCTAAGATTGGTCTCAGTGTTTTGTCTTTTTTTGGTATTAGAAAGTACAGTGAGTAAACTCCTGTGTTCCTTTGTGTACGTGGTACAAGTTCTATTGCGTCCTTTTGCAGTAATGCCTGAACTTCTAATTCCAGAAGGTCTAAATGCTGTTTTGACATGTTTTGTGTTTTTGGTGGGACATTTGGAGGGATTTGGAGAAATTCTATGCAATAACCATGCTGGATAATTGCTAAGACCCAAGTGTCTGTTGTTATCTCCTCCCAAGCTTTGTAAAATTGGCTTAGTCTCCCCCCCACTGGTGTTGTGTGAAGGGGTTGAGTGACTTGTGAGTCACTGTTTGGTTGTAGGGGTTTTGGTACCAGAAAATTTTCCCCGGTTGCTAGGGAATTGTCCCCCTCTGTACTGGCCCCGAAAGCCTCCCCTTTGGTACTGTCCCTGGTAGGTAGACGGTGTTGATTGTGAGGTGCTGGCTTGTGTGGCTTGACCCCGAAACCCCCCTCTGAAGGGTGTTCTGCGAAATGTGCCAAAAGTGCCTCTGCCCTGCGGGGAATAGAGTGCGCCCATGGCCTTGGCTGCGTCAGTGTCCTTTTTCAATTTCTCAATTGCCGTGTCCACATCAGGTCCAAACAATTGTTGTTCGTTGAACGGCATATTGAGCACTGCTTGTTGTATCTCGGGTTTAAACCCGGATGTGCGCAACCATGCGTGCCTTCTTATGGTTACCGCGGTATTTATTGTTCTTGCAGCTGTATCCGCTGCATCCATAGAGGAGCGTATTTGGTTATTCGAGATATTTTGTCCCTCCTCGACTACTTGTTTTGCCCGTTTCTGTAATTCTTTGGGTAGATGCTCGATGAGATGCTGCATCTCATCCCAATGGGCTCTGTCATATCGCGCTAGGAGCGCCTGAGAGTTCGCGATGCGCCACTGGTTTGCAGCTTGTACAGCAACCCTTTTGCCAGCTGCGTCGAACTTGCGGCTCTCTTTGTCCGGAGGTGGGGCGTCGCCTGATGTGTGCGAGTTGGCTCTCTTGCGAGCTGCCCCTACTACAACTGAATCTGGTGGCAGTTGTGATGTGATAAAAGCAGGGTCTGTGGGCGGTGCTTTATATTTTTTCTCCACCCGTGGAGTGATCGCTCTGCTTTTGACAGGGTCTTTAAAGATCTGTTTTGCGTGCCTTAGCATTCCCGGGAGCATAGGCAGGCATTGATAGGTGCTATGGGTGGAGGAGAGGGTGTTGAAAAGGAAGTCATCCTCGACAGGTTCTGAGTGTAACAACACGTTATGGAACTCTGCTGCCCTAGCTACCACCTGTGCATACGCTGTGCTGTCCTCAGGTGGTGAGGGCTTGGTAGGGTACGACTCAGGACTATTGTCTGATACTGGGGCGTCATATAGGTCCCAAGCGTCCTGGTCATCTTGGCTCATGGTGGTGTGAGCTGGTGAATGTGACGGAGTTTGTGCCGGTGATGTATGAGTTACAGGTGGAGGAGAGGGTGGTGGAGTTACTTTCTTCACCACTTTTGCTGGTGGTGTCTGTTCTTGAGTTTGGAACTCGAGTCTCCTTTTCCTCCTGATTGGGGGAAGAGTGCTGATCTTCCCTGTCCCACTCTGTATGAAGATCCGCTTTTGGGTGTGGTCTACGTTAGTGGTTTGTAACTCTTCTTCAAATCTGCGTTTGCGCATTTGAGAGGACAGTGATTGTTCCTCTGAATACGAGCTGGCAGTCGGTTCTGTTGCAGGGCATTTTGGCACCGAAACTGTGTCTTTGCTTGCTTTCGGCTCCGAGGAGATTTTTCTCTTTTTTGTAGTCGAGCTTTCTCGGCGTCGATCATCCTCGGTGCCACTGTCTCTGCGTCGACCCTTTTCGGCAGCACTTTCTCGGTCCTGAGATTGCTGCGTGCCTGTGTCTCGACCTGAGTCGGACGATCTCGGCACCAGTTCGCACTTTTTCGGTGCCGATGGACGGTCACCTATTTTATGGGTTGAGCCATCGCCTGTTGGCAGTGGCGTCCCCTGGGCCTTGTCTGTTTTCCCGTGTGGTGTTTGTTTCGACGTCTTACTCACGGTTTCTTCGACGTCGAACTCCTCCGAGTCCGATTCATGGATGGAGAAGGCTTCCTCTTCTTCTCCTTGTTCCTCGAACTCTCGTTGTCCGGTCGGCGTGGACGCCATTTGCAATCTTCTGGCTCTTCGGTCACGGAGCGTCTTTCGGGACCGAAACGCACGACAGGCCTCACACGTTTCTTCCTTGAGCTCGGGCGACAGGCACAAGTTACAGACCAAATGTTGGTCTGTATATGGATACTTGCTGTGGCATTTAGGACAGAATCGGAACGGGGTCCGTTCCATCGGTGTCGATGTTACACGCAATCGGGCCGACCAGGCCCCGACGGGGGGTCGAAGTTACCCCGAAGGGCTACCGGAGCTCTTCACGATTCGGTGTCGATTCTATCTAACCCGATACCGAACGAAACAATACAGACGTAGTTTTCCGAAGTTTTGACTATCTTTCCGTCCCGAAACCCGGTGAGAAAAGGAACACGTCCGAACCCGACGGCGGAAAAAAAAACAATCGAAGATGGAGTCGACGCCCATGCGCAATGGAAACAAAGGAGGAGGAGTCCCTCGGTCTCGTGACTCGAAAAGACTTCTTCGAAGAAAAACAACTTGTAACACTCCGACCCAACACCAGACGGCGGACTATGCACAGCATGTGTATCTGCAGCTACACATGCCACCGAACATATATTTACAAATGTACAAATGTTGAAGATTACTTCCAAACGGCTACAGGCTCCCGGGGAGGCGGGTGGGCGCATGTGAATCTGCAGCGACTAATGCCACGAACAGATGTACACTGGGTAAGTGACATTTTCCGTTCGGTGGCATGTGTAGCTGCAGATACACATGCTGTGCATAGACTAGTAAGCAGTTATCTCCCCAAAAGCGGTGGTTCAGCCTGTAGGAGTGGAAGTAGTTTGAAATAAAGTTCTTAGTACAGCTTGACCTACTGTGGCTTGTTGTGCAGATAACACATCTACACAGTAGTGCTTAGTAAATGTGTGAGGCGTAGACCATGTTGCTGCCTTACATATTTCGTTCATTGGAATATTTCCTAGAAAGGCCATGGTAGCACCTTTCTTTCTGGTTGAGTGTGCCTTTGGTGTAATAGGCAGCTGTCTCTTTGCTTTAAGATAGCAGGTTTGGATGCACCTAACTATCCATCTAGCTATACCTTGTTTTGATATTGGATTTCCTGTATAAGGTTTTTGAAATGCAATAAATATTTGTTTTGTTTTCCTAATTAGTTTTGTTCTGTCAATGTAGTACATTAGTGCTCTTTTGATGTCTAATGTATGTAGTGCTCTTTCAGCTATTGAGTCTGGCTGTGGAAAGAACACTGGCAATTCTACTGTTTGATTTAAGTGGAACGGTGAGATGACCTTTGGTAAGAATTTTGGGTTGGTTCTTAGAACTACCTTATTTTTGTGTATTTGAATAAATGGTTCTTGTATAGTAAATGCCTGTATTTCACTTACTCTTCTTAGAGATGTAATGGCAATGAGAAATGCAACTTTCCACGTTAGATATTGCATTTCGCAAGAATGCATGGGTTCGAAAGGTGGACCCATGAGTCTTGTTAAGACAATATTGAGGTTCCATGAAGGAACAGGTGGTGTCCTTGGTGGTATAATTCTTTTTAGGCCTTATATAAATGCTTTAATGACAGGTATTCTAAATAGGGAAGTTGAATGAGTAATTTGCAGGTATGCAGATATTGCTGCGAGATGTATCTTTATGGAAGAGAAAGCTAGATTTGACTTTTGCAAATGTAGTAAATACCCTACAATATCTTTTGGAGATGCATGCAATGGTTGAACTTGATTATTATGGCAGTAGCAAACAAATCTTTTCCATTTACTTGCATAGCAGTGTATAGTGGATGGCCTTCTAGCTTGTCTTATGACCTCCATACATTCCTGTGTGAGGTTTAAGTGTCCAAATTCTAGGATTTCAGGAGCCAGATTGCTATATTCAGCGATGCTGGGTTTGGATGCCTGATTTGTTGCTTGTGTTGTGTTAACAGATCTGGCCTGTTGGGTAGTTTGACATGAGGTACTACTGACAGGTCTAGTAGTGTTGTATACCAAGGTTGTCTTGCCCATGTTGGTGCTATTAGAATGAGTTTGAGTTTGTTTTGACTCAATCTGTTTACTAGATATGGAAGGAGAGGGAGAGGGGGAAAAGCGTATGCAAATATCCCTGACCAATTCATCCATAGAGCATTGCCTTGAGATTGCCGGTGTGGGTACCTGGATGCGAAGTTTTGGCATTTTGCGTTTTCTTTTGTTGCAAATAGATCTATTTGAGGTGTTCCCCAAATTTGGAAGTAAGTGTTCAGGATTTGGGTGTGAATCTCCCATTCGTGGACCAGTTGGTGATCCCAAGAGAGACTATCTGCTAGCTGGTTCTGGATCCCTGGAATAAACTGTGCTATTAGGCGAATGTGGTTGTGAATTGCCCAATGCCATATTTTTTGTGTTAGGAGACACAACTGTGTTGAGTGTGTCCCCCCCTGTTTGTTTAAATAATACATTGTCGTCATGTTGTCTGTTTTGACCAGAATGTATTTGTGGGTTATTATGGGTTGGAATGCTTTCAACGCTAGAAATACTGCTAACAATTCGAGGTGATTGATATGAAACTTTCTTTGATGTACGTCCCATTGTCCTTGTATGCTTCGTTGATTGAGGTGTGCCCCCCACCCTGTCATGGAAGCATCTGTTGTTATCACGTATTGTGGCAATGGGTCTTGGAAAGGCCGCCCTTTGTTTAAATTTGTACTGTTCCACCATAGAAGCGATGTAGGAAGTTGGCTCTGTATGTGCTATTTCAAAGTAAGGAATAGCATGCACAGAGTCCAAGGGTTCCCCTTAGAGGTAAAATAGTGGTAAAAATAGATAATACTAATGCTCTATTTTGTGGTAGTGTGGTCGAGCAGTAGGCTTATCCAAGGAGTAGTGTTAAGCATTTGTTGTACATACACATAGACAATAAATGAGGTACACACACTCAGAGACAAATCCAGCCAATAGGTTTTGTATAGAAAAATATATTTTCTTAGTTTATTTTAAGAACCACAGGTTCAAATTCTACATGTAATATCTTATTCGAAAGGTATTGCAGGTAAGTACTTTAGGAACTTCAAATCATAAAAATTGCATGTATACTTTTCAAGTTATTCACAAATAGCTGTTTTAAAAGTGGACACTTAGTGCAATTTTCACAGTTCCTAGGGGAGGTAAGTATTTGTTAGGTTAACCAGGTAAGTAAGACACTTACAGGGCTCAGTTCTTGGTCCAAGGTAGCCCACCGTTGGGGGTTCAGAGCAACCCCAAAGTCACCACACCAGCAGCTCAGGGCCGGTCAGGTGCAGAGTTCAAAGTGGTGCCCAAAACACATAGGCTAGAATGGAGAGGAGGGGGGTGCCCCGGTTCCGGTCTGCTTGCAGGTAAGTACCCGCGTCTTCGGAGGGCAGACCAGGGGGGTTTTGTAGGGCACCGGGGGGGACACAAGCCCACACAGAAATTTCACCCTCAGCGGCGCGGGGGCGGCCGGGTGCAGTGTAGAAACAAGCGTCGGGTTCGCAATGTTAGTCTATGAGAGATCTCGGGATCTCTTCAGCGCTGCAGGCAGGCAAGGGGGGGGGGTTCCTCGGGGAAACCTCCACTTGGGCAAGGGAGAGGGACTCCTGGGGGTCACTTCTCCAGTGAAAGTCCGGTCCTTCAGGTCCTGGGGGCTGCGGGTGCAGGGTCTCTCCCAGGTGTCGGGACTTTAGGTTCAAAGAGTCGCGGTCAGGGGAAGCCTCGGGATTCCCTCTGCAGGCGGCGCTGTGGGGGCTCAGGGGGGACAGGTTTTGGTACTCACAGTATCAGAGTAGTCCTGGGGTCCCTCCTGAGGTGTTGGATCGCCACCAGCCGAGTCGGGGTCGCCGGGTGCAGTGTTGCAAGTCTCACGCTTCTTGCGGGGAGCTTGCAGGGTTCTTTTAAAGCTGCTGGAAACAAAGTTGCAGCTTTTCTTGGAGCAGGTCCGCTGTCCTCGGGAGTTTCTTGTCTTTTCGAAGCAGGGGCAGTCCTCAGAGGATGTCGAGGTCGCTGGTCCCTTTGGAAGGCGTCGCTGGAGCAGGATCTTTGGAAGGCAGGAGACAGGCCGGTGAGTTTCTGGAGCCAAGGCAGTTGTCGTCTTCTGGTCTTCCTCTGCAGGGGTTTTCAGCTAGGCAGTCCTTCTTCTTGTAGTTGCAGGAATCTAATTTTCTAGGGTTCAGGGTAGCCCTTAAATACTAAATTTAAGGGCGTGTTTAGGTCTGGGGGGTTAGTAGCCAATGGCCACTAGCCCTGAGGGTGGGTACACCCTCTTTGTGCCTCCTCCCAAGGGGAGGGGGTCACAATCCTAACCCTATTGGGGGAATCCTCCATCTGCAAGATGGAGGATTTCTAAAAGTTAGAGTCACTTCAGCTCAGGACACCTTAGGGGCTGTCCTGACTGGCCAGTGACTCCTCCTTGTTTTTCTCATTATTTTCTCCGGCCTTGCCGCCAAAAGTGGGGCCTGGCCGGAGGGGGCGGGCAACTCCACTAAGCTGGAGTGCCCTGCTGGGCTGTGACAAAGGGGTGAGCCTTTGAGGCTCACCGCCAGGTGTCACAGCTCCTGCCTGGGGGAGGTGTTAGCATCTCCACCCAGTGCAGGCTTTGTTACTGGCCTCAGAGTGACAAAGGCACTCTCCCCATGGGGCCAGCAACATGTCTCTGGTGTGGCAGGCTGCTGGAACTAGTCAGCCTACACAGACAGTCGGTTAAGTTTCAGGGGGCACCTCTAAGGTGCCCTCTGTGGTGTATTTTACAATAAAATGTACACTGGCATCAGTGTGCATTTATTGTGCTGAGAAGTTTGATACCAAACTTCCCAGTTTTCAGTGTAGCCATTATGGTGCTGTGGAGTTCGTGTAAAACAGACTCCCAGACCATATACTCTTATGGCTACCCTGCACTTACAATGTCTAAGGTTTTGCTTAGACACTGTAGGGGCACAGTGCTCATGCACTGGTACCCTCACCTATGGTATAGTGCACCCTGCCTTAGGGCTGTAAGGCCTGCTAGAGGGGTGTCTTACCTATACTGCATAGGCAGTGAGAGGCTGGCATGGCACCCTGAGGGGAGTGCCATGTCGACTTACTCATTTTGTTCTCACCAGCACACACAGGCTTGTAAGCAGTGTGTCTGTGCTGAGTGAGGGGTCTCTAGGGTGGCATAATACATGCTACAGCCCTTAGAGACCTTCCCTGGCATCAGGGCCCTTGGTACCAGAGGTACCAGTTACAAGGGACTTATCTGGATGCCAGGGTGTGCCAATTGTGGAAACAATGGTACATTTTAGGTGAAAGAACACTGGTGCTGGGGCCTGGTTAGCAGGGTCCCAGCACACTTCTCAGTCAAGTCAGCATCAGTATCAGGCAAAAAGTGGGGGGTAACTGCAACAGGGAGCCATTTCTTTACAAGCGAGATATATGTTTGGCGGTCTATCAACACCAGATCTAGAAGTTGACCCTGTGCATGTGACCATTGTGATGCTAGGCACTGTTGTAAGGGCCGCATGTGCAATCTTGCGTTTGGGACAATGGCTATGCATGAGGACATCATGCCTAGGAGTTTTAATACCATCTTTGCGTGTATCTTTTGTGTTGGATACATAGCTTGTATCACCTTGTGAAAATTGTGAACCCTTTGTGGACTTGGAGTGGCTATCCCCTTTGTTGTGTTGATTGTCGCTCCTAAGTATTGCTGTGTTTGACACGGCAGAGTGTGTGACTTTGCATAGTTGATGGAGAAACCCAGTTTGCAAAGGGTTTGTATAACATAATCTGTGTGGTGTGAACAATTTGTTAGCGAGTTGGGTTTTATTAACCAATCGTCTAGGTACGGGAACACGTGTATTTGCTGCCTTCTGATATGTGCAGCTACTACTGCTAGACATTTCGTAAAGACTCTTGGCGCGGTTGTTATTCCGAATGGCAACACTTTGAATTGGTAGTGTATTCCTTCGAATACGAACCGTAGGTATTTCCTGTGCGAGGGATGTATCGGTATATGGAAATACGCGTCTTTTAGATCTAAGGTTGTCATGTAGTCCTGCTGTTTCAGTAGTGGTATTACGTCTTGTAACGTGACCATGTGAAAGTGTTCTGATTTGATGAAGGTGTTTAATGTTCTGAGATCTAATATCGGTCTCAGAGTTTTGTCCTTTTTTGGTATTAGAAAGTACAGTGAGTAAACTCCTGTGTTCTTTTGTGGACCTGGTACTAATTCTATTGCGTCTTTTTGCAGTAATGCTTGAACTTCTAGTTGTAGAAGGTCTAAATGCTGTTTTGACATATTTTGTGTTTTCGGTGGGACGTTTGGAGGGAGTTGGAGAAATTCTATGCAATAACCATGTTGGATAATTGCTAAGACCCAAGTGTCTGTTGTTATCTCCTCCCAAGATTTGTAGAACTGGCTTAGTCTTCCCCCCCACTGGTGTTGTGTGAAGGGGTTGAGTGACTTGCGAGTCACTGCTTGTTTTGAGGGGTTTTGGGCCCTTGAAATTTTCCCCGGTTTCTTGGGAATTGGCCCCCTCTGTATTGGCCCCGAAAGCCTCCCCTTTGATACTGTCCCTGGTAGGTAGACGGTGTTGTTTGTGAGGTGCTGGCTTGTGTGGCTTGACCTCGAAACCCTCCTCTGAAAGTAGTTTTGCGAAATGTGCCAAATGTGCCTCTGCCCTGCGGGGAATAGAGTGCGCCCATGGCTTTAGCTGTGTCAGTGTCTTTCTTTAATTTTTCAATTGCAGTGTCCACTTCTGGTCCAAACAATTGTTGTTCATTGAACGGCATATTGAGCACTGCCTGTTGTATCTCAGGTTTGAAGCCAGATGTGCGCAGCCATGCGTGCCTCCTTATCGTTACAGCAGTAGTTATAGTTCTTGCAGCTGTATCTGCTGCATCCATAGAAGAACGGATTTGGTTGTTGGAGATGTTTTGTCCCTCCTCAACCACTTTTTTTGCCCGTTGTTGGAATTCTTTGGGGAGGTGCTCGATGAGATGCTGCATCTCGTCCCAATGGGCTCTGTCATATCGCGCTAGGAGTGCCTGCGGATTGGCGATGCGCCACTGATTTGCAGCTTGTACTGCAACCCTTTTCCCGGCTGCATCAAACTTTTGGCTCTCCTTGTCAGGAGGTGGTGCGTCGCCTGATGTGTGCGAGTTGGCTCTTTTACGAGCTGCTCCTACGACAACTGAATCTGGTGTCAGTTGTGATGTAATAAAAGCAGGGTCTGTGGGTGGTGCCTTGTATTTCTTCTCCACCCTTGGGGTTATTGCTCTGCTTTTAACTGGCTCCTTTAAGATTTGTTTAGCGTGCCTTAGCATTCCCGGGAGCATAGGAAGGCTTTGATAATTGCTATGGGTGGAGGACAGGGTGTTAAAAAGGAAGTCATCCTCGATAGGCTCTGAATGTAGCGATACGTTATGAAACTCTGCTGCCCTAGCTACCACCTGAGCATACGCTGTACTGTCCTCAGGTGGTGAGGGCTTAGTGGGGTACGACTCAGGGCTATTGTCCGATACTGGGGCGTCATAGAGATCCCATGCGTCCTGGTCATCTTGGCTCATGGTGGTATGAGCTGGTGATTGTGACGGAGTCTGTGCCGGTGATATATGAGTTGCCGGTGGTGGAGTTACCTTCTTTACCACTTTTGCTTGTGGTGTTTTTTCTTGTTGTTGGAAATCTAGTTTCCTTTTTCTTCTGATTGGGGGAAGGGTGCTGATCTTCCCTGTACCACTTTGTATAAAGATCCGCTTTTGCGTGTGATCTACAGCTGTTGTTTGCAATTCCTCCTCAAATCTGTGTTTTTGAAGTTGGGAGGACAGTGATTGTTCCTCTGAGTAGGAACTGGCTTTCGGTTCGGTTGCTGGGCGTTTTGGCACCGAAACCGTGTCTTGTTGTTTTCGGCTCCAAAGAGATTTTCCTCTTTTTCGGTGTCGTACCTTCTTGGCATCGACCATCTTCGGTGCCGCTATCTCTGTGCCGAGCAGCTTCGGTGCCGCTGTCTCGGTGTCAACCCTTTTCTGCGGCACTTTCTCGGTCCCGAGATTGCTGCGTGCCTGTGTCTCGACCTGAGTCGGACGATCTCGGCACCAGCTCGCCCTTTTTCGGTGCCGATGGACGGTCACCTACTTTATGGGTTGAGCCATGGCCTGTCGGCAGTGGCGTCCCCTGGGCTTTGTCCGTTTTTCTGTGTGATGCTTGTTTCGACGTCTTACTCACGGTTTCTTCGACGTCGAATTCTTCGGAATCCGATTCGTGGATGGAGAATGTTTCTTCTTCTCCCTCTTCCTCGAACAGTTGTTGTCCTGTCGGCGTGGACGCCATCTGCAACCTTCTGGCTCTTCGGTCTCGGAGCGTTTTTCTCGACCGAAACGCTCGACAGGCCTCACACGTCTCTTCTTTGTGCTCGGGTGACAGGCACAAGTTACAGACCAAATGTTGGTCTGTATAGGGATATTTACTGTGGCATTTAGGACAGAATCGGAACGGGGTCCGTTCCATCAGTCTCGATGTTGCACGCGGTCGGGCCGACCAGGCCCTGACGGGGGATCGAAATTACCCCGAAGGGCTACCGGAGCTCTTCAAGATTCGGTGTCGATTCTAATCTAACCCGATACCGAACGAAACAATACAGACAAATTTTCTGTTGATTCTGACTAACTTTCCGACCCGAAACATGGAGCGAAAAGGAACACGTCCGAACCCGATGGCGGAAAAAAAACAATCTAACATGGAGTCGACGCCCATGCGCAATGGAACCAAAGTAGGAGGAGTCCCTCGGTCTCGTGACTCGAAAAGACTTCTTCGAAGAAAAACAACTTGTAACACTCCGACCCAACACCAGACGGCGGACTATGCACAGCATGTGTATCTGCAGCTACACATGCCACCGAACACATGTTTACATTCTTCTCAGTCCCCGCTTAACGAATCACCCTAAAACTTTCAAGACAGCAGCGGAAGTGAGTTGTACGCTAGTTTTGAAAATGTTGTTAAGATTTGTCAAACAGCAGCAAAGCTAATACCAAAACAAACAACGCTTTGTCTATAAAAATTAGTTTCCAACTACCTACTGGCTATCCAGTAGGAAAAAATATAAATATATTTGATTTATCAGTACAGCAAGGCATACTTTTGAGACTGAATTCCCTGAGCTCATTCTAACATTGTGGAACTGCTTCATGAATGTAGGAAGCTGGCTCTTTATGTGGTATATCAAGTAACTAGATAGACCGTGTAAAGAGTCCGCGGGTTCCCCAGCGAGTGGACAGGGTTTGCTATGCAATCCCAAGTGCTCTATATAGGGTTAGTGTTGTGGAGCAGCTTAAGGCTTACCCGGAGGAGTGCAAGACATCTACAAAATACACACAACATTCACTAAATGAGACGCACAACTCAAAAAGGAGAGCCACACCAATTTATAAAAATATCAAGTATCTTTATATGTTGCAGCATTAGAGAAATATCGTTCAGGTAAGTACGTTTTTAAATAGGAATTCTTCTCACTTTAAAAAAGTGCCCAGTGCAATTTCTGTGTTTTGCAAGGTTATCTTATGGGAGGAAAAAACAAGTTCTGCAAACAGAGTAGAGCGACTTACAAGACTAATATCCAAGAGTGAAGGTGAGTGGAGGGCAAGGTCCAAGACAACAACAGCAGTACACCACCAGCGGCACAGGGGCAGCCGGGTGCAGGGTTGGAAAACATCGTTGGGTGTCCAATGCGTTTCAATGGAGATCGGTCACTGCAGTAAGAGGCTGCATGCTCTGGCCAGGAGGCCACTCGGGCTGAACCAACAGCGGGACTCAGGCCTCTCAATGCGCGAGTACAGGCAGGCACTGCTGGCCCTCTTCTCCACGGCTTCGGGATGACTGCTGCAGAGGTGTCTTCAGTTGTTGAATTTTTATGACCGGAGCAGTCGCAGTAGAGGGGACTGCAGGTGTTGTTGGAGAGTCCAGGAGGGGTTGTCTGGATCTGTTTCTCTGGTGCCAGGGGCTCCCCTACATACTAAATTTATGGGGTATTAAGGGGAGTGTAGTAGCCAATGGGCTACTTACCCTTGGTGTCTTTACACCCCCTCTATGACAAGGTTCTCTGAGAAATGTCCCAGAATTCCTAGGTGTGCCATATCAAAGACGGCTACCTCTGAAAATCGTGTTCACCTCGACTTAGCCCACCTTATAGGTGGAAGTAGCCTAGAGGTGGCACGCCTACATGACTAGCTAAGTTTACTCCTATCCGGGTACCAAGTGGGCTCTGGACAGGGAGGGTGGCTTCCTCTCCTGTGAGGGGAGGCAGATTTGCATTTCAAAGGCAGCAGCCCTTTGAGGCTTGCCGCCTTGGGAAGGCTAATCAGCAGGTCATCCTGTGGGAGGGGGTGTTACACCCTCTTCCCAGACAGGCTTTTGTTCCTGAGAGCATGTCAGGCTTGTCTCAGGTGGCAGGCTGGCAGAAAGCAGTCAGCAAGCACACCAGAGACTAGTAGGTTTTCAGGGGGCACCGCTAAGGTGCCCTCTGGGTGTATGTATTGATAAATCCATCACTTTAATCAGTGTAGGCTTATCAATACAAAATGTTTGATACCAAACATCCCTATCTTGAGTGAAGCCATCATGTAGCTGGGGAACTCGTACTGACCAGTGTCCAGCACATGCATTTAAAACGGCTTTCCTGGCCACTTACTGTGTCTGAGAATTGACAGATATAGCAGGGGTGTATCAGCTCTTGCAGATATGTCCTCACAAGTAATATAATGCACCCCCCCTTAGGGCTGTAAGGTCTGCTGTAGGGGTGACTTGCATATATATTGTATGCAGTGTTAAAGAGATGTTGTGTTTTCAGTTTGGTCTGCACCAAGACATGCAGCCCGCAATAGCAACCTGTCATGTGCCTGGTTAGGGGTCCCTTAGTGTGGCACAAGTCATGTTGAAACCCTTGGGGACCCTCTTTAGCATCCCAGGTACCAGGGGTACCATTTACTAGTGACTAACAGAGGTGCTTAAGGCTTTGCCAATTTGGGAAACAATTGTGCAGTTTTGGACAGAGATCTGGCACTGGGGACATGGTTAGCAGGAACTCAATGCACTTTCTGTTGAAATCAGGTACTAGGCAAAAAGTGGCGAGGGGGGATAACCATGTCAAAAAGGGGCCATTTCCTACAATGAACATTGAATAAAATGTGCAAGAAGTGAAATAGCACCGAAACACATCGGCTTCTGCACTCTCGAGTTCTCACGGCTCTGCTCTAGCACCCCTTCTTGTCTCTGCAGCCATGGAAGGGACAGCAGAGGGGTTTTAGGAGTGCGTCTCAAGTGCAACAGAAACATCTAAACAGAGCAAGTAACAGTGGATTCTCCTGCAAATCTGCCCCACCCCCATTCTAAAATCCATGTAGTTCTAGATTTGGCTGGAAATTTTCGAAATCAGAACATGCAATTTATGGGAGGAAATGGGCTGAGAAGAGGTTACTTACCTTTGGTAAACAGGTTTCTGGGGATTCTTTTGCAACCTGCAAATGCCTTACATTGACTCATCCAGGCCCCAGACTGAATGTGTCTCTCTGCAGTGCTGGCAGGTGGTGGCACAATGTCATCACGATTCCTGTATCCCCGGGATGGTGAGGAACAGCTGCATACAGCACTATCCTTGCACTCCCATATCAATTCCCATCCTTTTTCCATATCCTTAGCGGTAAAGACGAGGTTGATAAAGATAACCGAAAAGTATCGCAAAAAAACATAACCCGAACCTCATTAAGTATAAAATAACACTCAGAACAGGGAGATGCGGACTCTGTAGGTAGAATATTCAAACATATTGTTGCCAAAGGTACCTTACTTTTCTGATAGATACTTCGACTTGGTGATTCCTCACTTTTTGAATAAATTCCAAAGTAATAACACAGGAAGAGGGATTAAGGTACAGGACAGGGACAGAGGCAAGCGAATCCATGAATGGAGTCATCCATTGAAGACTAAGCGGAGAATAAAACCCAATGTCAAGAAACGGATAATCCCTACATGGCCATCCAGCGCATGCTCTTGCTGACAACACATAGAACAGCAGGAAAATGTGGTATTTCCTGGCAGGAGACTAGGTGACAAACATCCTAAAGGGACCCAGACTTGTAACGCAACACCCTTAATTGCAGTTGGTATTTGTACTCAAATGCTCTGCATATTCCTTCCAGCAAGGGTTGGATCTGAAGTAGTGAAAGTTATTTTTCTTCAAGAAGTGTTTAGAGTCATGGGATCGAGTGACTCCTCCTCTCAGTGATACTGTGCATGGGTATTGGCTCTTTTGTTAGATTGTTTTTCCGCAGGCGGATGATAAAGGAGTGATAGAAAGGAAAGTATAGAAAACAAAAGATGCCCATGCAATGTCTAAATACATATGTACAAATATATACACAAGAGTATAGTATCTGCAATGGCCACAGGCGTCCGGGGAGGAGGGAGGGCACATGGGAATCTACAGCACTACATGCTACAAACAGATGCCTACAGGGTAAGTCGTATTTTCCGTTCGATGGCATGTGTGGCTGTAGATACACATGCTCTGCATAGACTGTAAAGTAGTCTGTCCAGAAAGCAGTGGCTACTCTGTAGAAGTTGCAGTTGACTGAAAAAGTGTGCGTAGCACGGCTTAACCTACATTGGCTTGTTGGTGTGCTAGCACATACACACAGCAGTGTTTTGTGAAAGTGTGTGGTGCTGACCATGTAGCTGCCTTGCAGGTGTCAGTTATGGGGATGTTTCCAAGAAAGGCCATTGTAGCACCCTTTTTCCTAGCGAAATGTGCCCTAGGGGTAATGGGCAATATTCTTTTGTCTGTACCATAGCATGTCTGGATACATTTTACTATCCATTTAGCTCTGTCAGATTTGGATATTGGGTTGCCCTTATGTTGTGGTGAAAAGGCAAAAAAAGTTGTTTAGTTTTCCTAAACTTAGTCCTAAACAGGAGCGCTCAACATCCAACGTGTGGAGCGCTCTTTCTGCAACAGTCGGTCTGCGGAAAGATGAATGGTAGCTCAATGGATTGATTTATATGAAATTGGAATACCACTTTAGGGAGGAATTTGGTGTTTGTGCGGAGGACAACCCTATCTTTATGAATCTGGATGAAAGGTTCTTCTAAGGTTAGTGCCTGGAGCTCATTGACATGCCTGAGTGAGGTAATCGAACCAAGAAGGCTACCTTCCAAGAAAAGTATTGAAGAGGACATGTATGAAGTGGCTCAAAAGGAGGACCCATGAGCCTAGTGGGCACAATGTTGAGGTTCCAGGAAGATGCAGGAGGTATCCTAGGAGGAATGGCCCTTTTAAGGCCCTCCATGAAAGGCTTAATGACTGCAATTCCGAACAAAGAAATATGTTGCCTGTTCTGTAAATATGCAGCTATAGCAGCTAGATGATGGTGAATGAAAGTGAAGACCAGATTTGCTTTCTGTAAGTGAAGCAAATAACAGACAATGCCCTGAGCAGCAGCTTTCATGGGGTCAATACGTTTGGGTTGACAGTAGCCAACAAGACATTTCCAATTAGCAGCGAAACAGGATCTGGTTGTGGGTCTACAAGCTTCCTTGAGAATGTCCATATATTCTTGAGGTAAACCTAAATAACCAAACTCTGACATCAGGAGCCATATCTCAAGGTTGAGAGACTTGGGGTCTGCATGTCTGATTTGTCCTTGATTTTGAGATAGAAGTCCCAGCCTGATGGGAGGCTTCTCATGGGGAACTACTGAGAGATCTAGGTGTGTTGTGAACCATCGCTGGAACGCCCAAGTGGGAGCTGTTTGTCCGATTCTGAAAACCAGAAATGGAATGAGAGGGAGAAGTGGAAAAGCATAAGCAAATATCCCTGACCAGTTCGTTCGCAGAGAATTGCCCTTGCATGGAGGGTGAGGATACCTGGAGGCAAAGTTTTTGCATGTTGTGTCTTCTGCTGTCGCGAAAATATCCATTTGAGGTGTTCCCCACTTTGCAAAGTATGTTTGAAGGACTTGTGGGTGGAGATCCCACTCGTGGACTTGTTGTGCATTCTGCTGATAGGTCTGTAAAGTTGTGGTCCGTTCCTGGGAGCTATTCTTCCACCAGGTGGATGTGGTGGTGGACAGCCCACTTCCACATCATCTCTGAGTTGTGAGAATTGAGACAAGTGTGTCTCCCCTCCCCATGTTTCTGAAGATAATACATGGCTGTCATGTTTTCCATGTGGACTAAGACAACCTTGTGAGAAAGGTGAGGAAGAAATGCTTTCAGGGCTAGAAACACTGCCTGAAGCTCAAGGTGACTGATGTGAAGGGATTGGTGACAGATCTCAGAGGCCTTGTATTGTGAGGTTTTCAACGCGAGCGCCCCAACCAATCAGTGATGCATCTGTGGTCAGTATGACATGAAGCACAGAGCCCAGAAAAGGCTTCCATTTCAAAAGGGGGGTGGTGTTCCACCATTTCAGAAAGCGATGAGCATGGCAGTCTAACACTAGATCTTCCTTTTGACCCCATGACTGATACCACTGACGAGAGAGAAACTGCTGTACGAGACATGTTTAGCCTGGCATGAGGGACGATGGCAATGCAGGACGCCATTATTCCTAAAAGACGCATAATAGTTCCGACTGTGTATATGTGATTCTCCTGAAACTAGAGAAGAAATTCGGAAACTCCTGACACGTGTGGTTACGGGCATGCCATCTCAAACTGTGCACTGAAAATAGCTTCTAGATAAGGCTGTATCTGAAGGAGTTGGAGGTGGGACTTGGAAACGTTGAGTGTGAAGGAGATCCACTGTCCACTGGGTGGGATGTTGGCATTGGCATATGGTGCTGGCTTTGATGAGCCTGTCATACAGGTAAGGGAACACAGGGATGTTCTGTCTTGTAAGGTGTGCTCCAACTTCTGCTATACACTTTGTGAAGGCTCTGGGAGCGGTAGTGACCCCCGAAAGGCAGGACTTTGGATAGATAATGTTTTCCCTGTAATCACAAACCTTAGGTATTTTCTGTGCGCAGGGTGGATGGGAATATGAAAGTAGGCGTCCTTTTGGTCTAGAGCGGTCAAAGTTGCCTCGTTGCAGAAGCGGAATAACATCTTGACGAGTAACCATGTGAAAGTGTTCTGACAAGATGTATAGGTTTAGCGGTCTGAGATCGACAATATGTCTGAGACAGCTGTCCTTTTTGGGTATGTGGAACTATAGGGAATATACTCCTGATCCCTGGTGTCGTAAGGGAACAGGCTTGATGGACCCTTTCAGAAGAAAGGAGTGAACCTCTTGTTTGAGAAATGTGAGGTGTTCATGTGAGAGTGCTTGGGGAGGGAGGGTGTTGATGAGCTCCAGACAACCATGTTGGATAATGGAAAGGACCCATTGGTTCATGGGGATGTTGACCCATTCTGAATAAAAGTTTTTGAGGTGTCTCTCGATAGCTGTAGACTGTGCGGGGGAAAGATGGAGGTAGTCACTGCTTCGCAGTGGAGGAAGAGCCTCGGGCGGCCGAGTTTTCATCTCTGCCCTTATTGTTGTTGCTTCTGTAGGACACCCTATAGAAACCCCTGGAATATGAGGGTGGGAGCTGTCTGGGTTGGGAAGTAGATGCCTCAGAGGATATGGATCTGTAGGCACCTCTGAAAGTGGGGTGACAAAGAGTGCCTCTTTGTGTGGGGGATCTCAGAGCACCCATGGCCCTTGCTGTATCTGTTCTTTTATAGCTTCTCGAGGGTAGCATCCACGAGAGCCAAAAAGATGCTCCTTATCAAAGGGCATGCTAGGGATCGATTGCTGTACTTCTGGTTTGAAGCCATAGCAGCAGAGCCATGTGTGCCTTCTTATAGGACACTTGTATTGATGCCTTCTTATAGAACACTTGTATTGATGCCACATGCAGCTGTCTCTGCGGCGTCCAGGGCACAACAGATATAATTATTTGCGACTGTTTGCGGAGTAACAATTTGCGGTGCTCATCTGGGAGAAATTGGAGGAGGGCCTCCATTTCATCCCAGTGAGCCCGGTCATACCCGACTAGTAACGCCTGGGAATTGTCAATAAGCCAATGGTTAGCTGCCTGTGCAGTCATTCTTTTGTCAGCAGCATCGATTTTCTTACTGCCCTTCTGCGGAAGAGGAGTCACCTGTGGCCTGGCTATTAGCACATTTGGTGGCTACGATGGAATCAGCAGGGACCTTGGACCTAATATATATAGGGTCTGAGGGAGCGGATCTATATTTTTTTCTCTACTCTAGAGGTGAGAACCCTAGAGCGGACGTGCTCCTTGAAGATTTCACCAGCATGACGAAGTATGCCAGGGAGCATTATGAGAAACTGGATACCCCGGTGTGTAGATGTGAGCATGTCAAACGGAAGTCCTGTTCGACAGGGTCCCTGTGTAGCTCCACATTGTGAAATACAGCTGCTATTGCCACTACTTGCTGGTAGAAGTAGTGCCCTCTGGTGGTGAGGGGCATGCAGGGTATAATTCAGAATCAATGGACAGGATGGGGTCAGGGTCGGAAGTGCCCCAGGGATCCAGATCATGCTGTGCCCCGCCCAAATCTTCCCCAGCATATAGAGGGAATCTTTGAGAGGTATAATCTTTTGGAGTAGGTGAGGCAGACGAATGACGACGGGAGTTAGATGGAGGAGAAGAAGGGGGTGGAAGAGAAGATGAAGGTGGAAGAGGAGGTGGAGAAGGACTGCGAGACTGGCTGGTGGCCTTTTCCTTGCTTCTTTACTTTGGAGGAGGAGTATCCAGGGCTTCATGAAAGGACAACTTCCTCTCTAGCAGTACAGGAGGAGAAGCAACAATGCCTCCTGTACCCTCCTGAATATGGAGGTGGCGCGGACATGTGTCCATAGTGTTTAGGACAGGCTGCACAGGAGAATGTGCAGCCTAAGACTGACTGGAGTCTCTCTACACCAGATGGTGGTCCGTGTGTGGAAATTTAGCGTGGCACCAAGGACAGAAGCAAAACTGCATTCGTTCCATCAGCCTGGCATAGTGTTCGGTGCTGCATGACGACGTAGGCACGAAATGGGCGAAGGCGCGCTGGAGGGCGTGTGGTCAGTGCCCAGACTGACAATTCGAGACAAGTGCTTAGATGGGAACGTGCGAGCGAAAAACAATACCATCGAATAAGAGAAGATGAAAAGAAAGATTGATTCGAAAGATGGAATGAAGAGACTCATGTCTGAACCAGACGGCAAAGAGAAAATCTAACAAAAGGAGTCGATGCCCATGAGCAGTATCACCGACAGGAGGAGTCACTCGATCCTGTGACTCAAAATACTTCTTCAAAGAAAAACAACTTGCACCACTGTGGACCAAAAACTAGATGGCAGGAGTATGTAGAGCATGTGTAGCTACAGCCACACAAGCCACTGACCATACATTATCCTTTAGGATAAAAAGTGGTACACGCAGGGCCACCAGACCATAAAAACTCAATGTGGCATTGTAGGAAGTTGGCTCTGTATGCACTATTTCAAAGTAAGGAATAGTATGCACAGAGTCCAAGGGTTCCCCTTAGAGGTAAGATAGTGGCAAAAAGAGATAATACTAATGCTCTATTTTGTGGTAGTGTGGTCGAGCAGTAGGCTTATCAAAGGAGTAGTGTTAAGCATTTGTTGTACATACACACAGGCAATAAATGAGGAACACACACTCAGAGACAAATCCAGCCAATAGGTTTTGTTATAGAAAAATATCTTTTCTTAGTTTATTTTAAGAACCACAGGTTCAAATTCTACATGTAATATCTCATTTGAAAGGTATTGCAGGTAAGTACTTTAGGAACTTTGAATCATTACATTCGCATGTATATTTTTTACATAAAACACAATAAGCTGTTTTAAAAGTGGACACAGTGCAATTTTCACAGTTCCTGGGGGAGGTAAGTTTTTGTTAGTTTTGTCAGGTAAGTAAATCACTTACAAGTCTCAGGTTTGGGTCCAAGGTAGCCCACCGTTGGGGGTTCAGAGCGACCCCAAAGTTACCACAACAGCAGCTCAGGGCCGGTCAGGTGCAGAGGTCAAAGAGGTGCCCAAAACACATAGGCTTCAATGGAGAGAAGGGGGTGCCCCGGTTCCGGTCTGCCAGCAGGTAAGTACCCGTGTCTTTGGAGGGCAGACCAGGGGGGTTTTGTAGGGCACCGGGGAGGACACAAGTTCACACAAAAAGTACACCCTCAGCGGCACTGGGGCGGCCGGGTGCAGTGTAGAAACAAGCGTCGGGTTTTCAATGTAAATTAATGAGAGACCAAGGGATCTCTTCAGCGTTGCAGGCAGGCAAGGGGGGGGGGGGGGCTCCTCGGGGTAGCCACCACCTGGACAAGGGAGAGGGCCTCCTGGGGGTCACTCCTGCACAGGAGTTCCGTTCCTTTAGGTGCTGGGGGCTGCGGGTGCAGGGTCTTTTCCAGCCGTCGGGAAATGGAGTTCAGGCAGTCGCGGTCAGGGGGAGCCTCGGGATTCCCTCTGCAGGTGTCGCTGTGGGGGCTCAGGGGGGACAACTTTGGTTACTCACGGACTCCGAGTCGCCGGAGGGTCCTCCCTGAAGTGTTGGTTCTCCACCAGTCGAGTCGGGGTCGCCGGGTGCAGTGTTGCAAGTCTCACGCTTCTTGCGGGGAGTTGCAGGGGTCTTTAAATCTGCTCCTTGAAACAAAGTTGCAGTTCTTTTGGAGCAGTGCCGCTGTCCTCGGGAGTTTCTTGTCTTTCTTGAAGCAGGGCAGTCCTCAGAGGATTCAGAGGTCGCTGGTCCCTTGGAAAGCGTCGCTGGAGCAGGTTTCTTTTGGAAGGCAGGAGACAGGCCGGTAAGTCTGGGGCCAAAGCAGTTGGTGTCTTCTGTTCTTCCTCTGCAGGGGTTTTTCAGCTCGGCAGTCTTCTTCTTCTTGTAGTTTCAGGAATCTAAATTCTTAGGTTCAGGGGCGCCCTTAAATACTAAATTTAAGGGCGTGTTTAGGTCTGGGGGGTTAGTAGCCAATGGCTACTAGCCCTGAGGGTGGGTACACCCTCTTTGTGCCTCCTCCCAAGGGGAGGGGGTCACATTCCTATCCCTATTGGGGGAATCCTCCTTCTACAAGATGGAGGATTTCTAAAAGTCAGAGTCACCTCAGCTCAGGACACCTTAGGGGCTGTCCTGACTGGCCAGTGACTCCTCCTTGTTTTTCTCATTATCTCTCCTGGACTTGCCGCCAAAAGTGGGGCTGGGTCCAGGGGGCGGGCATCACCACTAGCTGGAGTGCCCTGGGGCATTGTAACATGAAGCTTGAGCCTTTGAAGCTCACTGCTAGGTGTTACAGTTCCTGCAGTGGGGAGGTGTGAAGCACCTCCACCCAGAGCAGGCTTTCTTTCTGTCCTCAGAGAGCACAAAGGCTCTCACCGCATGGGGTCAGAAACTCGTCTCTCAGCAGCAGGCTGGCACAGACCAGTCAGTCCTGCACTGAACAACTGGGTAAAATACAGGGGGCATCTCTAAGAGGCCCTCTGTGTGCATTTTTTAATAAATCCAACACTGGCATCAGTGTGGGTTTATTATTCTGAGAAGTTTGATACCACACTTCCCAGTATTCAGTGTAGCCATTATGGAGCTGTGGAGTTCGTTTTTGACAGACTCCCATCCCATATATTCTTATGGCTACCCTGCACTTACAATGTCTAAGGTTTTGCTTAGACACTGTAGGGGCATAGTGCTCATGCACATATGCCCTCACCTGTGGTATAGTGCACCCTGCCTTAGGGCTGTAAGGCCTACTAGAGGGGTGACTTAGCTATGCCACAGGCAGTGTGAGGTTGGCATGGCACCCTGAGGGGAGTGCCATGTCGACTTAGTCATTTTCTCCCCACCAGCACACACAAGCTGGCAAGCAGTGTGTCTGTGCTGAGTGAGGGGTCCCTAGGGTGGCATAGGACATGCTGCAGCCCTTAGAGACCTTCCCTGGCATCAGGGCCCTTGGTACCAGGGGTACCAGTTACAAGGGACTTACCTAGGTGCCACGGTTGTGCCAATTGTGGAATCAATGGTACATTTTAGGTGAAAGAACACTGGTGCTGGGGCCTGGTTAGCAGGGTCCCAGCACACTTCTCAGTCAAGTCAGCATCAGTATCAGGCAAAAAGTGGGGGGTAACTGCAACAGGGAGCCATTTCTTTACAGGCATGCTGATGGAAACGCCACAATGCAAGTTAGGCCTTGCTTAACACTGGGGAACAGGTAACTAACCTACACCTCTCCCCTGTGTACTACCTCCCTGCAGTGGAGAGAGGCAAATGTGGAAGATCAGAGCTCTGTCAACCACAATATGGCAAAGATAGGTGGGACATCTACCAGTAACAGTCAAGAAATGCAATGCTGTGCTACACAGAGGGGTCCAACATCAAACAACTCTACCACTTGGTAGTTCAATACAGGCTCTACCAAGGCCCAAAAGGGGATAATGGAATAGAAGGGCATAGGAAACAGTATAAATTAGATGCTAGCTGGAATAAGCATCTTATAGATGACACTCCGTCTGAGGCCAAAAGGTGAAACTCGCCAGAATGTACACATCACCCTAAATGTAGCCAAAAAATAAGTATTTCCTACATTAACCATTTTAGTAGTTTCTCATCTAGTGGAAGCAGAATTTCCATCACGTCATCTCTCACAGAGCAGAAGAGTAATACACTGGAAAGCGCATAGCATTCTAGGAGCAACCGTAGGTGCCCCAAGGGTAACATTTTCTTCTCCATCTATTCCACCCACGCTCAAGCTGTGGGGGACAGGGAAAAGAACGTCTGTACACCTGGAAGCCTATAGTCTCAGTCCCATTGTAGTTGGTTGAGAAAATAGAAATATCAGGCCAGGGACCACGAGGCCACCTCATTGCGCACGGCTTGTGCAGAAAGTTGATCTACTCCCAACAGACATAATTGAACACAACATTTCAGAAGTTCGGACACATAACCCCTCCAAAACATTTTGAAAAGAATGGTGGTTTTAACCTCTGCCTGCTAGCGCAATGCGTTCCCCAAAGTTATAGGGTCCTCAGATGCGACTACTGGGGGTGGGGTCTACAAAGAGTAACAAACAGAAGTGCTGAGAACATGAAGGGTTTTAGATGCCATTCAAAGAATATTTCATAGTCCATCTCTACCTGTACCTCAGGCAGCAAAACTCAACTGATACATGATCAATAACTGCAGGAGCATCAGTAAAGGGCGCCCCATAGGACCAGAGATAGAAGTCGGATACAAACCACGTGTAGTGTCAGTACTAAAGCAATGGTTAGGGCTTTGGTGGCACCAGTCTCAGCCTGAAGCAGGTGGCTATGCTCCTCTTATTTGCAAAGTCAACTGGCATCAGGGAAGGGTCCACCTGCAGGCTGAAGAAGATTCTGGCATCTTGGAGCCCAACCGCCTACCAGCGGGGCTGGAGGAGGGCAGTGCCTAGGTGGCAGAGTTTGGATGAAACTTGCCACCTCAGCGGGATTAACTCCAGGACCTGGAAAGGCTGAAAGATGCTCCAGTAGTGCCAAACACAAAGTTGGAGCAGTTCCAGACACTGACGTCAGCTGATATCCACCAAAGCAGACACTGCTCCAGGGATAATGTCTAGACAAGAGAGCCAATATGCAGACCGGAAGAACTGTCCCACGCTCAGGCCCAACGTTGAGGTCAATACGAGCTGCTCAGTAGTCAACTTTGATGAAGTAGGAAACCTGCAGCATCATACGTATCCAGGGAAAAGGATCTTAACAGGTGCCAGCGCTTGTTGCAAACTATGGACTCATAAGGACCTGCCCGACTGTCTATGGATGCAAAGGTCAGTCCGGGTGCTTGAGGGCGGTCCCAGAGATGTCACAGCATCCCGACTCCAAGCGCTGCATGAAACTGAGTGCCTATTGAATGGCAAGAGTGGCACCTAGTGCCATC
Source organism: Pleurodeles waltl (assembly GCF_031143425.1). NCBI lineage: Eukaryota > Metazoa > Chordata > Amphibia > Caudata > Salamandridae > Pleurodeles > Pleurodeles waltl. Next base: position 31,293,483 of record NC_090448.1, on the reverse strand, counting down.
TGACATCTTTAGTGGTTCTGTTATGTCACATCCAGGGAGGTACTGGAGTCCTGGTGTAGCCTTGGCACTCCCTGGCAGCATGGGAGAGCTATCTCAACTTTTCTCAGTCCAATCTGGAGCCCGGAGAAGGTTCAAGAGGTGAGGAATCTGCAAGTAAAAGTACCTGGGAGAAGGGGCGATTACTGCAGCTATCAGGTGTGATAACTCCAATAACTGTGGTAGTTTCACATTTCTCAGGCGGACCACTGGGTAAAAAAAAATCAACACAACACGATTCCTGCGCCAAGACATTATAGAGACCTGCAGTATCAGTAAATTCAAATACACGAGTTCTCTCAGAACTTTAATGGAGCCAGAGAGGAGTCACTTTAGATAACAGCACAACCTACCATTCTGATACACAACTCCCATTTGGAAGCCCATTTCTGAATAACCCAACTCTGGAAGAGAGGTGAACTAAGCGATAGATGAATAAAGTGTTCTGCCCAGATCAGAGAATTTGGCCAAGGGAGTGTTTCAAATCAGTTTGCTGGCTCCACAGTGTAGAATTGAGCCACTAGAAACTTGCCAAGTTCCTCCATCACATTCAGGCCTCAATGACTTATTTACCTACACAGGTGTGAGAGACTCAAGAATGAAACCAGGAGCACACTGCAATCTTGGTCCCTTGCTTTAGGGATCGGTTTCCAGAGCAGAAGGCTTGGTCTTTCTTTGGAGCAAGAGGAGGCTTAGCTTGGGACCGAAACACTGGTGCTGGTCTACAAATGTAAGCTGAATCGGAAATCAGAATGGCACTTACCTTTTAATGAGCTCCACTGCCCACTCATACAGCTGGCCAAAATTGTCTGATGCATGCGTCACTGCATAAGGCTTGTAACCTGAGAGCAGAGGATGGAAAAGTAAGTTAAGGGTTAAATGTTATACCATTTTTAAGTTTTCAGCAATTTTGCAGAACTTGTGAAAATGAGACATTCAGGATGAAATCAATGAGGATTTTTTTCTTTTTCGCTTTGCTAATCCGATTGGGGCGGTCAATGCATAAAGAGATTCATGACCCTCTCTCAATGGAGCCATTCAAGAGGACTGTGTGAGAGGTGAAATAGGCCAGAAACACAGGTTTCTGCACTTTGGAAGTCTCACTGTTTGCTCTGGCATTTCTTCTTGTCTCTGCAGCCATGGAGAGGTGACTGCAGAGGGGTTTTAGAAATGCACCCCAGGTTCCAACAGGAAAATAAAGTCATCCAAACGTTTTCTGCACCCTAAAGCATGCCCTATTAATACCTCAAGACAGTACCACAAATCCCATTTATTTTTTCCACAAGCCAAAGAAGAATTGTCTGGCGGTTACACTTTCTAATCCCAAATTCCTCACCAGAATTTGGACGTTTTCATGGCAGTGCTCCTGCACGCCACCAGCTGGGGAAGTGCGCCTCCGCTGTGAATTTGTTCCTTCATGGAGTGGCGGAGAAGATCTGCATGTGAGTGCCACCCTTGCATGCCGGCATCAGTTTCTTTGCTGGACTCTCTCAATGCCTGCAGATCTCTCATTTCTGACCCTTTTTAGATGGAGAGGTGGGAAGGACAGTGAGGAATCTGCAGTTACAGTAGCTGCTGAAAGAATGTTACCCAAAGTAAATTTTGTTCTTCTGATAGATACTTCTAACCATATATCCTTCACCTTGAGGACAGATACCAAAGCAGTACCCCCCCAAAATGGAGAGTCTATGGTTTGGGCTTCGACCAAAACGTCCTGCAGGACCGAACTGACAAAATCCCTTCTCATCGACCCTGGCAGTCAAGGAAGTTGTGCTTTGTGAACAAGTGAACGTATGCCCAAGTCTTAGCTTGACAGGGTCTCGCAGATCTTAACGCAAAGGACAATCCAGTTAAACAAAGTCCTTTTCTGCACTGCTTTAACTTTCTCCTCGTTCCAGAGAACCCAACAAAAAAGTTGATAGTCAAAGATAGCCTTTGGCACAATGGATGTAAAAGCGTAAAGCCCTTTTGAGGCCAAGCCAATCAAGTGTGTGTTCCTCTTTCGAGGGTTCAAGAGGGGCAAAGATTATTGGAAGTATGGAAGGACCCTGAATTGCACCAGGTCTGATCACAGTCCCCAGCCACAAAAGGGTTGAGGTGATTGCATCTGGGCCAGGGGGCAGCAGCTGCTTGTACACCAAGCCTCTGAAGTAGCCTCTTAAGGACCAAACCGGATTATAAAACTATTAGGCAGGCATGTAAAAGTCCAACATAATTGCTGTGTCCTAGATTTCCTTGAAGCAACCCAGGATAGAATCAGGCAGGATCCATCAAAAGGTAAGTCCAGCCTGCAAAGCTCCAAACCATGCATGGCAATAGACACACCAGTGCCGACTGCTCGCCCCAAGCAATGGTAGTATCCAGACCATGCAGAATCACATATTTTGCTGCATTCTGACCATCCTGAATAGTTTGAGACAAGGAGGCCATAAACTCTTCCAGGACTGCCAGCATATAGACAACCAGTAAGCAAACTGCATTGAAGGACCTCATGGCTAGACTGGTCGAAGAGAACTTTCGTTTCCCAAACACTTCAATCCTTTTAGACTCCTTGTCCAAGAGGGATGTAGGAAAAGAATTAGAATTCATTTAGCTGATGGAAACCCTGAAAAGTACTACGCCACGCAAGAAAAGTAGGGTAGTGCAGCGTCAAGCAGTTGCACCTGCCTCTTCACTTGGGGCAAGAGCAAGGCTTAGACCAAGTGCCCTAGGGATGACCGCTTGGGCCGCGCTGAATAGGAGTAATGGCTGAGAGGTAGCTAGTCTGGCTGCAGAACTGTAAGGGTGTTTGTCTTAACTTCAACAGAAGGTAAGTGTAGTTCCAGGACATCTGATTACTACAACAAAGCAAGCACTTGCTTCTCTTGGCAACTTAGGAGATCAGCCCTGTAGCAATGGAAGTATCCAGCCCAGTGGCCTCCTGTAAATCCACGTACGAACTGTCATCATCATAATGCGGGGGTAAATCACCCCCAAAGTCTCCACTGCTATCTCAGAGTGGGGCAAACTCAGAACCAAAAAGTTGATGGAGCCTCTGAGGACTGCTCCGTGGCATTGGAGATCTGATGTCCGAATCAACAAGGTTCGCTGGATAGCATCCTCGGTTGGGGTCAAGACTGATTCGGCTCAGAAGCCTGCAATGGATCCCCCTCTGGCACCAGTGACGATTAGCGGGACCGTCGCAGGCCTTGGAGCTGGGATGGAAGTTGGCACCGGAGTCTGTGGGGAACCCAGGGGCGTGTTCCAAGGACTCAGATTGAAAAGAGGCTGGATCCGCCAGCGATAACTGGACTACAGGCGCCTACAGGTCCTTAGGGCCGGAGGGCATGGCAGATGGAGCCAAACGAGTGGCAAAAATATGAAGCAGGGCCTCCTTAAATACCTCAACGTGCAGCAGTGCCGATGGCCCAGGGAACTTAGGGCACAACAGGATGAACTGTGGGATCCGCTCCTCAAAAGCAGAGGTGGAGCGAGACCGAATGGCACCTGGACTCACTTGCAACCTCTGTTTAGATAGAGAGTGGCAGGATGTGGTTGAATCCCACTTCACCTTATGTTTCCTCTTCAAAATGGACTTCAATTTACTGCATGACTATGAAGATGACCTGTTGTGGCATCGGCCTCAGGAGCAGGTCCGCACCCTCGACTTGGATGGGGCTTGCGCGAGCTCTGTGACTTTGATATAATCTGCAATATACAGCTTCGCTACATGGTCCCGGATCGCCTTAAGGTGCATGAGGACATATTCCCGATGTAACAACGTTGTGCCCGAGACCAAACAACAAAGGCACACCTCGTGCAGGTCCAACACTAATATTTGCATGGCTTGAACCCTGTAGTTTTAGGAGGGGACACTGTTCCCTTGAACACTGGAAATTCATTTGAAGTATTCATAAACCCAGCACAACACAGGGCGGAGTTCAAAATCGGCATTTGAAGGCGCAGAAAGAAAGGAACTGATGCTAGCGAGCAGGTGTGGCGCTCATGTTCATCTCTTCTATGTCAGTTCCAGGCCAGAACCAGTCAATGGAGAGCCACTCAGCACCACCTAGTGGCATGGAGGAGCACTGCTATGAAAACTCCTGGAGACAGTCTGGAGCCTGGGGAATATTCTAAACTTGAGGTCTGCGGGTACAAGTATCCATCAGAAAAACATTTTTAGCCATGCATGTGCTTTCTGTGGTGACAGCTTAACATTAAATTTCTTTGTTTAAATGCCAAATTATCAGGAAATCCCCAGCACATTTTATCCTTTATATCTTTCAAAATGAAGAGTATGATTCTCCGTCACCGGTTCTCTACTAAACCTTCAGTGCTTATGTCTACTTATTTAACATTAGTGAATGATTGCATAATTATTTTTATATATACTTTCAAGACTTCCTTCTCCCAAAGTATTTTTCAACACTGGGAATCTGAGGCCATGGTAGCGGTGGTGATGCACTGACCTTTAAACCACTGGTTGGGTTAAACCTACACACTCTGTTCAAATATGTCATGCTACACGGTTAGTGGCATCCCCATATTGTTTTTTAAATCTGGAAAGCCTATTACTTCCCTGACCCATCTCACATCATTTTACTTATTTGAAGAGATCTTCTACTTTTAACAGCTCATTTACTCCCTTCAAGTGGTCAAGGATGGAGACAGATTGGCAGCTATTTTTAATTTTGCGGCTACTTCTGTTCCAAAGTTTAAAGAGCTCCTCGATCCCTCATCTTATCTAATCTAGCTTGGGCCATGCCACACTACAGCTAAACACAATCTGGTCCGCTCGCTTTCACGTATAATTCCCTTTTGCTGCTTTGAGGTACAACCTGGAAGCTTGGTCATTGAGCAGATTGAAGTGCATGGCAGAACACAGCCTCTAGCTCCAATTAAAACACGCTTGGTGTTTAAAGCCAAAACATTCACAGACAGATGCTCTTTTTTTGGAGTTTGCCATTTCCCTCTGAGCTGGGCGTCTGTATTTTGTTTTACTTACTACCATAATTATCAATGTCTGTGCCTCTTATAGGATATGTAGAAAAGATTAAAACACAGCACCCCATTCAACCCAGACTAGATCACTGTAATCACAACAGTGTGTACAGGATTCCCCCCCAAAAAGAAAAAAAAAGAAAAAAAACACAGACTGCTATTATTAAAACAGACTTCTAAACATTTCCTGAGCCTCTTGGAAAGTGATCATGCGTGGCCCCACAGTAGTTTACAATCAAATTTAAAATCCTCTTTAAGACCCAGTTCATCTGAATGAAAAATCAAACAACCTCAAAACTATGCCCGTGACATCGCAGCCAGGAATCTACTATCAGCACCAGTGACCGAAACTTTCAGGCAGATCTCTGGGCATCAAGGACCCAGACTTTAAAAAACATCCTTGGGTTGTTTTCTGCTTTTTCTATAGATGAACATCGCTGGAGCGTCCTGTGGGCTGCTTCAAAACTCTTTCAAGAGCCAGTGTGATTAGCACCAGTGAGGTTAAGCAAAGGCTTGTCGGAAGAGAGGAGTCTTCCAAGATTTCATGATCTAGAGTAAGTTAAGGAAGCAAGTTTCAGAAGGAATCAAGCTTCAGAAGGAGGATTTCGTGTGCATGAAACAATTATCCATCAAAGTATTTAACTGCCAGGAGGATGGCAACATTTTAGGTGGGTATCTTAGGGCTCTGATCGGTGACCGCGGAAGCAGAAAGCTGATGAGGCAGGATGGTGCTCAGACCTCGAAGGGTCTGGGGTACCCCCTACAGGCTTCTGCACTGAATCCTTCGCTTCACTGGGAGCCAATGAAGACTCATAAGAGAAGTAGAGAAGTGGGGAGGAGATTAGAACAGTTGAGAAGCAGGTAGCATAGTTTTGGACTCTGCAATGTGACCATGGTTTACGCAGGGTGACCTGTATGCATTCCACTTCATTACTCAACTCAAGGACCGCTGTGATCCCTTGAGGCAGACGCAGTAGGGATATGATCACACATGCAAAACTGGCACACTGTATTTTGATGCATTCACTTGGGGGGGTGGGGGGGGGGGGGGGGCGGGGGGGGGTGGGGGGTGGTAGATGGGGGAGGGGGGTGGAGAGAGCAAGTGAGCGGAAGGGGGCAGTCCGGAAGGAGGAAGTGAGGATCACCTGAAGAGGAATCACAGTCTGAGAGCAGTTAAGATAAACTCAATGATCTTGCATCCAGTTTTGTAACCGCACAGGACATCCCACGACTGTTAGCCAATTGCTTGGGCCACTGACGTATTTAACATGGATTCTGGGTGTTATCTGCATACATATGGTAACCTACATTAGGGCTGTTAAACATTTTTACAAGGCATGCCATGCGGATAGCGAAAATGAATAAAGAAACACGGTCGATCCTTGAGAATGCTGCAGGCGACACTGGAAGGAGAACAGAAGAAAGGCTAAATGCACCTGCTGCCCCCTCTTGGTTAGGAACAAAGAAAACAATCTGAAGGCCGCTCCCTTCACACAGAAGAGGGTGACAAATCCTTCGCCGAGTGTGAGGTCATCAAGGAGACGCTGCCGACATCCCAAGCAGAATCAAGAGCGCAAGACCACCCTTCGATGCACAGCGGCGGGTGGATCTCTTCAAAGACAGAGGTTGGATTCTTCATTCTTGGAGGGGGCGGAAAACCAATCAGAAATCACCCGGTGCAGTCCAGGGTGAACTGAAAGTTGGTCGTTTCCGTAAACAAGCATTTTGGCTAGGCAGACAAGACGTGAAATTGGATGGTAGGCCGTGTGCAAGTCTGGGTCTAACTTCTTCAGTAGTGGAGGGACCACAGCATTTTTGAGCGACTGCGGGATTTCTCCATAGTGATGAGAGTTTTAGACATATTTTGTGATAAGCAGGGTGGGAGCAAGGTTGGCGGGGTGTGATGACCTTGGCATTACTTTCAGAAATCTGACACTTACATATTCCTGACTCTTTGATGAAAGAAAATTCAGATGCGGATGAACACACCACCTGCAGGTTGGAAAACCTTTGAACATTGAATCCTTTAAGTTGGCAGTCTGTTGGAACATGTGAGGCTCAAAGCGGTGATACAGAAGGATCAGAACATTGTAATGCAGCTCTCCAGTGAGTTCAACACTGTGGACTGACTTCTCTTCTGTCACCGATTGGAGGATGTGAGTGAGGGATTTGAGATCTACGAAGCAGTGTTGCCAACATCTATGCCACAGTTTCATTTGGGAATGTTCCGTTGACCTGTCCCCAAAAACTCCACTGTTCTTAAACATCGACATTGAGGGACACGTGATCCCAAGCTCCACTCCTCAACATCAGTTGTTTGTTGCTCTCAGAACACTGATGAGCAAGAATTTACTGAAACTCAATGGTGATAATAAATTCTGCATTTGGACTTTAAATAAAAAACAGAAATCCCATAATAAATCTCATGTGTGAAGCATGAATTCTCAATGTGGTTTTAATCTTTTTATTGATTTTTTCATATAAATCCACAACAGCTGACAAGTGTTTTGTCACCAATGTGACTTTTTCAAGGCTAGTAGTAATGTCACAAGCGCCACCATCTGGACTGCAACATACAATTTTCAAGAAGACTCCCTAAGTATAAAGATGGTGAAAACAGTAGGTCTGTTTATGTGTTATCTTATTAAAGTAGCCAATAATCTTGTCACGAGACAAAATGTCAGAGTGCCAAACCGTGATAAGTCCGTACTCTAAAGTCCATCACGTTATCAAACAGTATCCCTCCGAACGTAAAGATTTTCTACTTTACGTTCGGAGGGACGCTGTTCTTGGAAATGTTCTTTGCTCACTGGAACAGGTTACGACCTTTTGTGGCTACATTTACCCATACTGATTACGAGGATAGCTTCCTGTTGCGGATCTATATGAAAAGTCAATAAAAGGATCTTTTTCACGCACAGCTGTCTACGCATCCTTACTATAAAGGGATTATCTACCACTTGTAAATCACTAACCTAAATGTGTGCGGACGTTTTTTGTAGTGTATTAGTTCATATCAGTCTCTTGTAGATTAACAGAATATAAGCTCTGGTAGTAGGGCTGTCATTACCTGACCGGCACCAAGAGGGCTGATTATTTTGATGACAATTTCCAACTACTCTATTTGAATTTCTCTTATGTGGAAGTGCAGGTGCTCATTCCACTAATACCTATTTTCGTTTCATGGTTTTAATCTCGATTAGATTGTGCGCCGTCACATTAATGCCGTCATAAAATGTTTTCATATCAATGTCTGTTTTGGATCATTGCCATTCATTCATTGAAGGATAAACCTGTTGGAGACGTTTGGCTGCATTATGACTGTGGAGCTGAAAATGCAGGATTGAAATAGAGAATGTCGTACAGCAAGAGAATTGTTACTTGTGTTGGTGCAGACTGGGGGAAAAAAAAAAAAAAAACACTTCTAGAGAGGTGATCAAGGTTTTGTTTGCCCTATGGTTCAGAAACAATATTTCACAGATTCAGCAAACATGGAAAGGAAAATGTCACTTACCCAGTGTACATCTGTTCGTGGCATTAGTCGCTGCAGATTCACATGCTGTGCATAGTCCGCCGCCTGGTGTTGGGCTCGGAGTGTTACAAGTTGTTTTTCTTCGAAGAAGTCTTTGAGTCACGAGACCGAGGGACTCCTCCTCCTTTGTTTCCATTGCGCATGGGCGTCGACTCCATGTTAGATTGTTTTCCCCGCAGAGGGTGAGGTAGGAGTTGTGTATGATAGTAATAGTGCCCATGCAATGGAGTGAATGCGTATGTACATAATAAAGTTTAAGTAATATATTTACAAATGTTGAAGATTACTTCCATACGGCTACAGGCTCCCGGGGAGGCGGGTGGGCGCATGTGAATCTGCAGCGACTAATGCCACGAACAGATGTACACTGGGTAAGTGACATTTTCCGTTCGGTGGCATCTGTAGCTGCAGATACACATGCTGTGCATAGACTAGTAAGCAGTTATCGCCCCAAAAGCGGTGGTTCAGCCTGTAGGAGTTGAAGTAGTTTGAAATAATGTTCTTAGTACAGCTTGACCTACTGTTGCTTGTTGTGCAGTTAACACATCTACACAGTAGTGCTTGGTAAATGTATGAGGCGTAGACCATGTGGCTGCCTTACATATTTCGTTCATTGGAATATTTCCTAGAAAGGCCATGGTAGCACCCTTCTTTCTGGTTGAGTGTGCCTTTGGTGTAATAGGCAGCTCTCTCTTTGCTTTAAGATAGCAGGTTTGGATGCACCTAACTATCCATCTAGCAATGCCTTGTTTTGATATTGGATTTCCTGTATGAGGTTTTTGAAATGCAATAAATAGTTGTTTTGTTTTCCTAATTAGTTTTGTTCTGTCAATGTAGTACATTAGTGCTCTTTTGATGTCTAATGTATGTAGTGCTCTTTCAGCTATTGAGTCTGGCTGTGGAAAGAACACTGGCAATTCTACTGTTTGATTTAAGTGGAACGGTGAGATGACCTTTGGTAAGAATTTTGGGTTGGTTCTTAGAACTACCTTATTTTTGTGTATTTGAATAAATGGTTCTTGTATAGTAAATGCCTGTATTTCACTTACTCTTCTTAGAGATGTAATGGCAATGAGAAATGCAACTTTCCACGTTAGATATTGCATTTCGCAAGAATGCATGGGTTCGAAAGGTGGACCCATGAGTCTTGTTAAGACAATATTGAGGTTCCATGAAGGAACAGGTGGTGTCCTTGGTGGTATAATTCTTTTTAGGCCTTGTATAAATGCTTTAATGACAGGTATTCTAAATAGGGAAGTTGAATGAGTAATTTGCAGGTATGCAGATATTGCTGCGAGATGTATCTTTATGGAAGAGAAAGCTAGATTTGACTTTTGCAAATGTAGTAAATACCCTACAATATCTTTTGGATATGCATGCAATGGTTGAACTTGATTATTATGGCAGTAGCAAACAAATCTTTTCCATTTACTTGCATAGCAGTGTATAGTGGATGGCCTTCTAGCTTGTCTTATGACCTCCATACATTCCTGTGTGAGGTTTAAGTGTCCAAATTCTAGGATTTCAGGAGCCAGATTGCTATATTCAGCGATGCTGGGTTTGGATGCCTGATTTGTTGCTTGTGTTGTGTTAACAGATCTGGCCTGTTGGGTAGTTTGACATGAGGTACTACTGACAGGTCTAGTAGTGTTGTATACCAAGGTTGTCTTGCCCATGTTGGTGCTATTAGAATGAGTTTGAGTTTGTTTTGACTCAATCTGTTTACTAGATATGGAAGGAGAGTGAGAGGGGGAAAAGCGTATGCAAATATCCCTGACCAATTCATCCATAGAGCATTGCCTTGAGATTGCCGGTGTGGGTACCTGGATGCGAAGTTTTGGCATTTTGCGTTTTCTTTTGTTGCAAATAGATCTATTTGAGGTGTTCCCCAAATTTGGAAGTAAGTGTTCAGGATTTGGGGGTGAATTTCCCATTCGTGGACCTGTTGGTGATCCCGAGAGAGATTGTCTGCTAGCTGGTTCTGGATCCCTGGAATAAACTGTGCTATTAGGCGAATGTGGTTGTGAATTGCCCAATGCCATATTTTTTGTGTGAGGAGACAACTGTGTCGAGTGTGTTCCCCCCTGTTTGTTTAAATAATACATTGTCGTCATGTTGTCTGTTTTGACAAGAATGTATTTGTGGGTTATCATTGGTTGGAATGCTTTCAACGCTAGAAATACTGCTAACAATTCTAGGTGATTTATATGAAACTTTCTTTGATGTACGTCCCATTGTCCTTGGATGCTGTGTTGATTGAGGTGTGCTCCCCACCCTGTCATGGAAGCATCTGTTGTTATCACGTATTGTGGCACTGGGTCTTGGAAAGGCCGCCCTTTGTTTAAATTTGTACTGTTCCACCATAGAAGCGAGATGTATGTTTGGCGGTCTATCAACACCAGATCTAGAAGGTGACCCTGTGCATGTGACCATTGTGATGCTAGGCCCTGTTGTAAGGGCCGCATGTGCAATCTTGCGTTTGGGACAATGGCTATGCATGAGGACATCATGCCTAGGAGTTTTAAGACCATCTTTGCGTGTATCTTTTGTGTTGGATACATAGCTTGTATCACCTTGTGAAAATTTTGAACCCTTTGTGGACTTGGAGTGGCTATCCCTTTTGTTGTGTTGATTGTCGCTCCTAAGTATTGCTGTGTTTGACACGGCAAAAGGTGTGACTTTGCATAGTTGATGGAGAAACCCAGTTTGTAAAGGGTTTGTATAACATAATCTGTGTGGTGTAAACACTTTGTTAGCGAGTTGGTTTTGATTAACCAATCGTCTAGGTACGGGAACACGTGTATTTGCTGCCTCCTGATATGTGCAGCTACTACTGCTAGAAATTTTGTAAAGACTCTTGGTGCTGTCGTTATTCCGAATGGCAACACTTTGAATTGGTAATGTATTCCTTCGAATACGAACCTTAGGTATTTCATGTGCGAGGGATGTATCGGTATATGGAAATACGCGTCTTTTAGATCTAACGTTGTCATGTAGTCTTGCTGTTTCAGTAGTGGTATTACGTCTTGTAACGTGACCATGTGAAAGTGGTCTGATTTGATGTAGGTGTTTAGTGTTCTGAGATCCAATATTGGTCTCAGACTTTTGTCCTTTTTCGGTATTAGAAAGTACAGTGAGTAAACTCCTGTGTTCTTTTGCGTTTTTGGTACTAATTCTATTGCGTCTTTTTGCAGTAATGCTTGAACTTCTAGTCCTAGATTGTCTATATGCTGTTTGGACATCTTGTGTGTTTTCGGTGGGACGTTTGGAGGGAGTTGGAGAAATTCTATGCAATAACCATGTTGGATAATTGCTAAGACCCAAGTGTCTGTTGTTATATCCTCCCAAGATTTGTAGAACTGGCTTAGTCTTCCCCCCACTGGTGTTGTGTGAAGGGGTTGAGTGACTTGTGAGTCACTGCTTGTTTTGAGGGGTTTTGGGCCCTTGAAATTTTCCCCGGTTTCTTGGGAATTGGCCCCCTCTGTATTGGCCCCGAAAGCCTCCCCTTTGATACTGTCCCTGGTAGGTAGACGGTGTTGTTTGTGAGGTGCTGGGTTGTGTGGCTTGACCTCGAAACCCTCCTCTGAAAGTTGTTTTGCGAAATGTGCCAAATGTGCCTCTGCCCTGCGGGGAATAGAGTGCGCCCATGGCTTTGGCTGTGTCTGTGTCCTTCTTTAATTTTTCAATTGCAGTGTCCACTTCTGGTCCAAACAATTGTTGTTCATTGAACGGCATATTGAGCACTGCCTGTTGTATCTCCGGTTTGAAGCCGGATGTGCGCAGCCATGCGTGCCTCCTTATCGTTATAGCAGTATTTATAGTTCTTGCAGCTGTATCTGCTGCATCCATAGAAGAACGGATTTGGTTGTTGGATATGTTTTGTCCCTCTTCAACCACTTGTTTTGCCCGTTTTTGGAATTCTTTGGGGAGGTTCTCGATGAGATGCTGCATCTCGTCCCAATGGGCTCTGTCATATCGCGCTAGGAGTGCCTGCGAGTTGGCGATGCGCCACTGATTTGCAGCTTGTACTGCAACCCTTTTCCCGGCTGCATCAAACTTTCGCCTCTTCTTGTCAGGAGGTGGTGCGTCGCCTGATGTGTGCGAGTTGGCTCTTTTACGAGCTGCTCCTACGACAACTGAATCTGGTGTCAGTTGTGATGTAATAAAAGCAGGGTCTGTGGGTGGTGCCTTGTATTTCTTCTCCACCCTTGGGGTTATTGCTCTGCTTTTAACTGGCTCCTTAAAGATTTGTTTAGCGTGCCTTAGCATTCCCGGGAGCATAGGAAGGCTTTGATAATTGCTATGGGTGGAGGACAGGGTGTTAAAAAGGAAGTCATCCTCGATAGGCTCTGAATGTAGCGATACGTTATGAAACTCTGTTGCCCTAGCTACCACCTGAGCATACGCTGTACTGTCCTCAGGTGGTGAGGGCTTAGTGGGGTACGACTCAGGGCTATTGTCCGATACTGGGGCGTCATAGAGATCCCATGCATCCTGGTCATCTTGGCTCATGGTGGTATGAGCTGGTGATTGTGATGGAGTCTGTGCCGGTGATATATGAGTTGCCGGTGGTGGAGAGGGTGGTGGAGTTACCTTCTTCACCACTTTTGCTTGTGGTGTTTTTTCTTGTTGTTGGAAATCTAGTTTCCTTTTTCTTCTGATTGGGGGAAGGGTGCTGATCTTCCCTGTACCACTTTGTATAAAGATCCGCTTTTGCGTGTGATCTACAGCTGTTGTTTGTAATTCCTCCTCAAATCTGTGTTTTTGAAGTTGGGAGGACAGTGATTGTTCCTCTGAGTAGGAACTGGCTTTCGGTTCGGTTGCTGGGCGTTTTGGCACCGAAACCGTGTCTTTTGTTGTTTTCGGCTCCGAAGAGATTTTCCTCTTTTTCGGTGTCGTACCTTCTTGGCGTCGACCATCTTCGGTGCCGCTATCTCTGTGCCGAGCAGCTTCGGTGCCGCTGTCTCGGTGTCGACCGTTTTCTGCGGCAGTTTCTCGGTCCCGAGATTGCTGCGTGCCTGTGTCTCGACCGGAGTCGGACGATCTCGGCACCAGCTCGCCCTTTTTCGGTGCCGATGGGCGGTCACCTACTTTATGGGTTGAGCCATGGCCTGTCGGCAGTGGCGTCCCCTGGGCTTTGTCTGTTTTTCTGTGTGATGCTTGTTTCGACGTCTTACTCACGGTTTCTTCGACATCGAATTCTTCGGAATCCGATTCGTGGATGGAGAATGTTTCTTCTTCTCCCTCTTCCTCGAACCGTTGTTGTCCTGTCGGCGTGGACGCCATCTGCAACCTTCTGGCTCTTCGGTCTCGGAGCGTTTTTCTCGACCGAAACGCTCGACAGGCCTCACACGTTTCTTCTTTGTGCTCGGGTGACAGGCACAAGTTACAGACCAAATGTTGGTCTGTATAGGGATATTTACTGTGGCATTTAGGACAGAATCGGAACGGGGTCCGTTCCATCAGTCTCGATGTTGCACGCGGTCGGGCCGACCAGGCCCCGACGGGGGATCGAAATTACCCCGAAGGGCTACCGGAGCTCTTCAAGATTCGGTGTCGATTCTAATCTAACCCGATACCGAACGAAACAATACCGACGAATTTTCAGTTGATTCTGACTAACTTTCCGACCCGAAACACGGAGCGAAAAGGAACACGTCCGAACCCGATGGCGGAAAAAAAACAATCTAACATGGAGTCGACGCCCATGAGCAATGGAACCAAAGTAGGAGGAGTCCCTCGGACTCGAAAACACTTCTTCGAAGAAAAACAACTTGTAACACTCCGACCCAACACCAGACGGCGGACTATGCACAGCATGTGTATCTGCAGCTACACATGCCACCGAACACCTATTTTCTATACTTCCTGCATAATTACTACAGGAGCAGTCAGAGAAGCATGCTCTCCTAAATTACCGGCACTTTTGGGTTAGTTCACTCAGACTGCAGGGGCCTCAATACAAACATAACAGCACATTCTATAGATGTGGTCTTTGCTTGTTTCTTAGACCTGACGCGGCTGACCCATGCAATGATTCATTGTGAAGGGAAGGCTCAAGCCAAGGCATGGTGCCTCCCAAGAAAGCATGACATGCGCACACCTTACCCAGCCACTCCACCATGTCCCTGATGGCCGTAAAGTACTTCTCCTCCTCCTTCTCAGGGTTGGTGTCATCGTACCGCAGGAAGCAGATACCGTTGTTCGCCTGCCGGAGAGGTGCACAGTTAGATAGGCCTCAGCAGTTCAGAATGACCCGCCTTCCTCCTCCAGAGTCAGAATCAAAATCGTTCCTCAACAGCACGCCTGCTTCCAATATGCGTACTTCCCTTGATGAATGACTAGCACCATGCTTCTGAAACCAAGTCAAAGGACACCTACTACACAGAGTACCATGCCACAGGCCAAAATAACAAAGGTTCTTAGAAGTAGGAGTTTGTGGTGTCTTATAAGAAGACAAACCACAGATCAAAGGACTCTCACAAGCAGCTGTTTCATGTCATGGAACAAACTGTGGATTATTGGACACTTGACCATGAGGTGTTTGGTCTCTCATATTTCAATAAATCCACTTAACTAATGTTCCCCATACATCTATCACACAACAAACTTTTAACAGTCTACTTCAACTTAAATTTTGGGCGACTAATCAAAATCAGCATTATGCCTAGCAGCGTCAGAGGGCGGTCTCTGTTGGGGTGTGAACTGGTTACATAAGGGATCAAACTGAATCTGTGAATTATTAGTTTGAAATGCAGACTTAAAACTTAGCCAATAAAGCTTCCTCACAAACTTTGCATTGAACAGCCAGTCCCATGATGGCCGACTCAAACCAGCTTTAAAAAATCTGCCCCCAATAACTTTCAAGAAGCAATTTAAGATTACTATCCTAGAAAAAACTAGAAAAATTAGGTTTTGTTACAGCCGAGTACCTCTTTCTGATCCTTTTAAACCCCTCTTCTGCCATGTTATCTCCTTCCCCCATTCCTCCGCTCCCCCATACTTCTGCTGATCTTTTATTTCAGCCATTCTTCAGGTCCTGAATGTTGCATCCTAGCATGTGGTTAAATGCAGGAGTCAATAAAACACTCATACTCCCAAAGGTTGTGTTGCAAAGCGCTCTGATGCTCTCTGGCTAAGTAGCTGCTATCAAAAACGCCATGCTGTGCTCTTCAAGGCGCACTAAAGCATCATTTGATTGAGTAACTACTCAGGACTAGAAGTCAAGGAATTTCCTTCACTAAACCTTACATTTACAGTCGCCTTACCCACCTTGGCATACCCAAAATTGAAGTTGATCGCCTTGGCATGGCCAATGTGCAAGATCCCATTGGGCTCCGGAGGAAATCGTGTCCTCACCTGGGAAATGGGAGCAAAATGTATTTAATGATTAAAAATTATTCTTCTAAGATCACACAACTTGCAGCCTAGCACAACTCGAACCAGTTAGATCATGTATAACTGGGTAATGCCCCATTCAGAATTTTGCGAGGTTGGATTTATCAGCACGTGACACAGAAAGGGTGACAAACCATCTACTGCAGAATGTAAAGTGCGCATGTGCTGCAGGACGCCATGTCCTACGTACCTCTGATCCTGACTGATGAGGGCTGCACAAGATCTTGCATCATCCTTGTAATCCTCATCATCAGGTAAAACACTGGAAAAATTTGAAATATTATTGACTGCTTCCCTCCCTAAATACTGGCACACTGGGGCTGATGTCCCCAGCTCAGATCTGCCTCACTCCCTGCTGCACATAATTACTACAGTCATGATGTTTCGGTCCCAAATGTGTCTTACGCACAGATGCTGTTCAGTCACCTCAATTACTCCGTCCTAACACTCTGCAACCCACCGACACAAAGTGGTATATTTATCTGCCCAGGCTGACAACATTTAGTGCAGAAAAACGGTCTCAAGTTCCATTAGCCAATGAATTAGGCACCAGGTCCCATCTCTTCTAACTGTACTTCAACTTCTAAGACTGGCTCTGTCCTAATTGGGTAGAATCTGCCAGTCGATTCGCCGAGTATCTGATGTTGTACAAGTGCTTCTGGGGCCAAACTCCTTTGTTCATGCTTATTTGTAATTTAGCTCAAAAAATGTTGGTACTGTGACATGGATATTAAATGAAAGCCTGTGCGAGAGGTGAAATAGCACAGAAGTACAGTGACCACTGTGCCTTGGACCTCTTGCTGCTTTGCTCTAGCATTCCTGCTTGTCTCTGCAGCCAAGGGGGGGTAGCCACAGAGGGGTTTTAGAAATGCCGGTCAAGATTCAACGGACGAAAGTGATCAGACTGAGAAGCTATACTGGGGCAACATCCATCCCTAGTACATTTGTTAAACGCTTCGCCATGACATCAGCAGATTCTCCCCCCCCAGCACTAATAAAGGAAAACATTACTTACTTGAAACACTATTTGTGCTTGTAGTGCTGTAGATTCACATGCTGTGCAAACTGCCACCATGATGTACCCTGCTCAGGTAATTAGGAGATGCTTTTGTTCAAGGAAAGTGTTTTGTTTTCAAGGGAACTCATGGGATGTGAAAAACAACATCAGTAAAGCGAAAGTACTGACAAACTTTTCAAACTTATTCCACTACACTTGCATCCAAGAGGTACAGATGGTCCATGTGAATCTACAGCACTACAAACCTGAAAAGCGAGTGTTACAGGTGAGTAGCATTCTCCCTTTGCATCATGTGCAGATGCAGGCTGCATGCTGTGCATGGACTGAGAAGTAGTACTCAACCTCCTAATACAGTGTCCTGCGAGCAGAAGTGGCTGCTGGGTGGAACAGAGTTTTAAGTACAGTTTGACCAACTAATGACTTGTCTGGCATTAATGTCAACACAGGGGTCCGTAGTAAAAGATATGGATGTCAGATTTAGAAATATGCCTATATGCAATAGATTGCGGGTTCCTATTTTGAGAACTGACTGAGGTGTGACACTTAAGGTACATTTGGCTTTGGAATAATATACTTGGATGCATCAGACAATCCATTTTGCCCGGCCAGCTATGGAGACAGGCCTATCAAGATGCGGTTGTGGAAAGGCAACAAACAGCGCTTCAGATTTTCTAATGGACAGAGTGGAACCAGATGTACATGGACATCTAATGTGCGCATTGCGTGGTTTTGCCACAACTACTATCACCCCCAGTGTTTCCCTCTCATTTAAGGTTCAAAATTACGTTTAAAAAATGTGCTACAGCAGACCCCGCTTGTGGGCTCAGGCTCTTAATAACAACCCAATCATCAGAGGAAGATTGTCCGAGAGCTTCAGAACCTCAGTCCAGCCTACCTCCAACAAGGAGACACCTCAACATGCTTGGACCACGTGGGAGCCTCTAGAAGACCCATTAACAGCAAGTCTAGCCTCTCGAAACTGGACAAGCAGGCCTGAATGCCATTTTGAGATTGAGACGAATTATCCAGTTGCTTCTCATGCTAGAAGGTAACGTGACTGGGGTACAAGTGGTACCTAGAAGGAGACGTCTCGCACTGTGAGCCGTATAGGAAGTAGCGTATTCATTTTTTTTACACAACAATATTTGCAATGACAAAAATTAAGAATCAAACAGTTTCACTTTATTCACAAACAAAAAATGCCTACTCTGTGTGGGTCAACACGCATTTTGTTTTTCTCCCTAGATTATACCTACCCAGCCAGGAGCCCGCGGGGTATTATGTTGCAGGGACTGGTGGATAAAGGGGAACTGCTTTCTTACCGATTCATTTTAATCGGTGTATATACAGTTGCAAAACAATACCAAGGACGACTGCATGAAAAGTACTGAGCCAAAAATACTGTGCAAAAAAAACAAAAAAACTAAAAAGTGTGGCCAAACTGGATTTCTACCACCTAGAGGGATCTCTTTGCTAAAAAGGAGTGCATTTTGAATAGCTGATTTTGCTTTCTGATCAATTTCTCTGCAAGAGCTGCACGCCAGAGCGAGCTGCACGCCAGAGCGAGCTGCACGCCAGAGCGAGCTGCACGCCAGAGCGAGCTGCACTTAGTTTTTTTCCAAAAAGATCAAAACCAGCACACGGTCCTACTTGTATTTTGAATTACAAAGAGCAGTTATCCTTTTTACCAACTGCCAAAGTCGAACATTTTTGCATGTCTGATTTCAGTATCACACAGACTCCCAGTTCAGGCAGTTTCAACCAACGCTGAAGCTTCATAGAGATTAGGACCATAATTCAACAATGTGAGAAAAGCAAGCACAAAAGAAATACTGATAGGACCTGGAGGAAGAAAGTAACATTTAAAAAAAAAAATACACTTCTCGGCCTTGTCCTGCTTTACACGTATATCCTGGAATTTTCTGCCTGACCCGCTACTCCCCAACTTCCAGTCTGCTAACCTTCTGAAAAAGGCTCAGGTCACTGCTGTATCATCCCATCTCCAAGTCCCACTGAGACACTGCTGGCAGCCTCGGTTTATCAAATGTTGTAGATGTACAGATCACATGCTCTAAGGCTGAAGGCTTACGCAACATGCCAGGCCACACCGGTTAAAGAAGATCTACGCCACTGCAAGATTAGAGGATGGCCAAGAACCCCAACCCTCCGCCAACCTCGTCCGCAAGCCTCACACTCACCTGCCCACCTGTGATCTCCAGGTGTTTCTTCATCAAGTTCATGGTGTTGGGGGTCACCACATAACCTTCAGTCTTGTAATTTTCACCTGACAGGAAAAAAATAGGGTTTTACAAAAACATATTTATACATTTATAACACAAGGGCTTTGAAAGCTTTCCAGTGGTTGTTTACTACTTTTTTTTTTTTTTAAACATTAAAACAAACTTGAAACGCTCAGTAACTTTGTTAATCTTTACCCTTGAGTTCCCCCTTATTTCCAACTTTTGGAAGATGCTCCAGTCCAGCGGTGGGAATAAAGTCAAAGTTACAAGCTGCAACATTTTTCTTCAGCATAAGAACCTTCTAAACAATTTGCATGGGCTTTGCAGATCTGAGCAACAACCTGCTTCCTTTTATATCCTCTCAGTGTCATAAGGAGGGGCGTCAAGAGGAGGCTGTTCCTGCGGTTCTTAATGTTTTCTTTCAGTGGACTTGAGAATTTGAGTCCCCTGTGGGCCCAGCTCTGGAGGTGCACCCAAAGTGTAGCCCAATCAGAGTGAAGGCATCTACCACTCCCCTCTCACAGGCCAGGATGAGGTGAAGGGCTGTTTAGGGAACAGAGTTCCAATGCAAGGGCGGACGCATGCCCTGCACCTGTGGGGAGACAGGCTACCACCTTTCCACTGTGAAGGTCTATCCTCCCATGTGGCCATATGTGGCATGTGGTTCCAAACAGGCAACATGCGCACAGCTACACACGGGGTGCTTTATCGTGTCCACAGTCGTTTGTCCACAGTACTCAATCATGATGTTTGCCTGTTTTCATTGTCTTTCAGCCATTCAGCCCCTTAATGTCTCAAACCTTTACGTTTATCTTACATTTGATTTCTTGTTTAGGTTACTTCCACCTACAACTATACTACTTACAGAATTCCACGCCACTGTACTCCATGCCACTCCACGTCACTATACTCCACTCTACACTGTAACTCTATGCGCCACTATATTCTACACCACTAACTCTTAGCCATGCTGAACGGCAGCCACGCTGCTGCACACCATGGCTAAAAGACATTGGCAATGCCCAGAAGTGGGTCCTGTGCTCACTGTGTCACTGGCTTCAAGCTAGCCTGGCTGATGAAGGGTGATACTATGAAACCGGTCCCAGGATGCTTGCTTCCGGTCCAGGGAGGAACTGGCCTGGCAGTTCGGGCTGGACTGTTCCCAGGGTGAGCAGGGTCAAGACGGATTTGCATATGGCTGGGTCCAAACTGGGGTGGCATGGTGAGCAAAAGAACGATGGATTAAACCCAGATCTGTGACTGGGGGTGAGTGAGTAAAATGTTTCACCACTCCGTCCGTCATTTTATTTTGTGGCGTTGCTAATAGTTTTTTGGCAGCATATTTCCCATGTGCACATGTAACAGCCTATTGCTAGGATGGCAGGGGCAGGAACTTGCTGTGAAGTCTTAGAAAAATATTCTAAGTGTTTGGCAAACGTGTTTTAAGAACTACACTGCAGCAGCTTGTATAGAAATAAGAGCTTCATCCTAAGTCAATCAGGATCTTCAAAAACTTAGTGAACACAAAATACGACAACAGAGGCTGTAGCTTTCCAACACATCTAACCAATGTGATGGCTAGAAAAAAAGGCTTCCAAGTCAGAAACGTCCGGGTGTAAAGGCTGCCCCAACAGAAAAGCCAGTTCCAGAGAGATTTTATTGAGCAATTGTACGAGCAGTTAGTGAACTCTGATCTGGAGACCCCTAAATGAAAGACTGTACCCTAAGATCTGGGAAGGAACCCTTAGTCCAGCAGGAAAAGACATGCACAAAGGGCAAATAAGTAACATTTCACCAAGAGAAGTATCTTTCTACAAAGAAACAACAAATGTGGAAGTGTGTAAGACTTCTGGAGACATATCTTGCCTCGAAAACACCGACAGACCACCTCTACTAGAATTACAGCCCGGGTGGAGAGGTGCTCACAGAAAGAAGGATACCCACCACCTCTGCGGATGGTTCAAGAGAGGTTACAAGCCAGTTGATCGAGTTCCATGCATACAAATTGCTGTGAAGTGGGGATGAAATATCATTCCCTTGGTACCTGCAGCAGAAAAAGCCAACAGGGATTGGACATGCTGCGGTGAGAGATTGGAGACCACCGCCTCCATGCCAACTAGGGGCCACCATGTTCACCCAAGCCTTGTAAGCTGACAGTCAGAATTACTCTCTGAAGCTAGGGAAACAGCATAAATGCCTAATGTGGACTGTAAATCCAGGAGAGACTCAGAGTCCAAGAGATTATTTAAGAGTATATTCCCATGAACAATAGAGGGGGCACATCTTGTTGGTTCTCGACCTGAAGTGAGCCGCACATGGAAAACACCTGATTTAGCATCTCCTCATCCAATTCACATTCGCTGAGATTGGATTTTCCTTCCCCTCCACATGAGCTGCGGGCAGCCAGAACCTTCTGTCCGAGGCTCCCTGCCAGACAGTCTTCTTGGACGAGGGGAGGGGAGACTAATCCTCTTTATTTGTTAAGGCAGTACATGGTGGGCCCCTGAATGTGTGCGGAGAGAGGGGAAAGAGACGCTCAGAATCAATTTACTGTCTTCATCAGTTCTAGAAGGTGTACATGCAGGAGATGCTCCTCTCTGGTCCTGCGTATGCTAAACGTCAAAATGTCCCAGATGCTTCCCCCAAACATGCAGAGAAGCATACGTCACTAAAGTGCCCAGGATTCTGGAAATGGGTCTCACTGAAAAAGTTACAAACAGCTGCTCGCCGTTGCTAGGACTCCATGAGCAGATGACCAAAATGGATGTGATCAGGCAAAAGAATGCACAGCCGATTCACTAGATGCTGCACAGTCCCCTGGAGAGGTCTTGGGTATGTGGGATAGCACAAAGCTACCCTCGTGCACAGCCAAGCCAGAGACCATAGAGAGAAACCAGATGCCATTAACCCCAACACCTCCTGAACGACTCATGCGGGCTGGCGCGCCGTAAGCGAACTTTGTCGCTATATGCTGCACATCAAGCAATGGCAGAGACGCTCACATTTGAGAAGTATCCCACACTGGCCCCGTGATTTCTGGGGATATCTTTTTCTTTGTATAAAAGCAGAGACTCTGAAAAAAGTGTAAATAATTCACAGGTTCTGCAGCAGAGAATGGTCAGAATATGCTTTAAGAAGTCACTCGTTCAACTTTGGACAGGAGTGAAGGGTCTCATCGTGGAGGTGACCCCCTACCACAGCCAACGACTCGAGGAGGACTCTTAGGGCGTAAGCGAGCCGGACTGAAGAGGGGAGAGTAATCGGTTTTAAAAACATGGACCCATTGGCACGATGATCCTCTGCCCCTGGGGGCTGGGTGGCTCGGTTTCCTCAGCATTGACGAAAGGGCTTCAGGGTTGAGGTGCACGAAGCAGACAAAGAAGGGAGGGAGGTTGTCACCCTCTGCCTGAATAATTTCTGCAGCAGGACAAACAGCTAGACTGCATTGGCCGGTGGGCAAAATGATGTGTAGTCTTCGAATTTCCAGACCCGCCTATGGAAATACTTTGCAACTTATTCTGCTTGTTGTGCTCCATCTTGGAAAGCACCATAAAAGGGCATGCCCACTGATCAGGACTGGGCATCCCCTACAAGTCTGTGGTCTTCGTCCACGAGTGGCAGCGGAAGACCACTTCTGCACCCACAGAGAGATGTCCAGACCCATCTGCAGACTGCTTGGCAGCGTCCATGCCACGGTTGCTCATCTCACTAAAGACTTTCCTCGTCTGCCCCAGAAAATTGGGTACCACTAGGATTACCCCACAGACAGTGAGGGTACTTGGTAGGGAGGCATGCTGAACTTGAGGTTAAGTTCCAGGCTATCACAGAAAAGTATCTTTTGACCTAGCTGTTCTAATCTTTTGAATTCGCTTCCAAGAGAGACGGCCCAGGTACCCTGAAAGGAAAAGCCTGTACCACTAAAGTTTCTGGTGAGGCTACGCGTGGCGGCTCAGAGGCTGCGCGTGGCGGCTCAGAGGCTGCTGGTCTCCTCTTTAATGAAGCACAGCAGGAAACGGGTGGATTGGATTGATCACCGTAGCCACCCACTAGGCCCTCATTGAAATGCAAACAAACATCAGGTGCATGCTTGCCAGTGGGGATTTTAATTCAAGGATTAGCTCAATGATTCAGCAGCATTTTTAAAGATGGTCTGGACCCTGTTGAGTGGGAACTTCATCCACAGGAAAAGCATCCTATTGGCGGGGAGTATGGAACTGGTGTCTGGGTACAGAAGAGATCATCCTTCTCACTTCACTATTCGTCAAGACTGGGAGTTCAGTCGGAGTCGATGACCAGCAAGTAAACGTGCAGCAGGGTCACTCATGTCTTGGCACCACTCAGGGTGTCTCTTCCTCGAGCACAGAAGACTGATTGGGGCTTTCCATATTCCAAACCCTCTGTGGAGCTCAGTCATCAATGGACCAGTGTCAGTCGTGTCACGGAGGGCACGGTGCGGGGTGGTGTGGAGAGCCTAAGAAGCTGTGCAGGGATGGGCTTGGAAGGCGGAGTGGGAGTGGGGTGCACGGTCATCGGGGCTGTAGTGTGCGGACGCAGACACCTTACCGGCCACACAGGAGGCCTTAGCAAGGACGGCCAGAGCGACTCCTGCTCACTATTAGGGAGGTAAACTTGGCTTGTGATTTACAAAACTCTAACAATGTGCATGCAAACCTTGCTTCTGGTGTGTACTTGGAGGGGGAGCTCAGACATGCAGCGTACGGTTCCACGCTTCACAATCTCCCATCTAGAAGGAAGTCCTTCCTTCGAAACACCACACACCTCCAAGCAGAGGCAGTGCTGCAATGGCAGCTAGAACACAAACACCTCATCCCACATCATCAGCATGTCATGAGTGTCTCCTAGGACAACGCATGGCTGCATCGCTCTTCACCCTGGTGACCTTCTCATGATCGCCTTCCGTAGGTCACCGTGGACTAGAAGACCAGGTGTTCAAGACCCTCTGAATATCCTGGCGCGTGAAGATCTCCTGTGGTTGGCAACTGATGCCCCCTGGCCAAATCTCAGTACCAGATTAGGAGAGCAGAACCTTTCTGCAGTAGGACGACAACCTGGAAGCCCTGATTCTGGCCGCGCTAGACTTCTTCTGGGGTAACAAGGACGCTGGACCACAGAGAATAGGAAAGAGGAAATTAACTTACCTGGTTTGTGAAACTTAAGTGCTTCGCCTCTCAGCTGCTCCATGAGGGAAGGGGTCTCCAGCTTCACTTCACCTATAGAAAGATTGAAGCCCACAGAAGTTGGAGTCACAGCGCTAAGTTTGACTTGAAATGCAATTTTAACTAAAACTTATTGTCATTTATACGGCTAAGAAGAAGCAAAAAACATTGGTTTACAATTAAGTGCTGCATTCTGATTGACGAGCAACACATTAGTTTGTCTTGCAGCGTCCCCACCAGTCCCCACTATTACGCCACGTGTAAACCCCCATCTTAAGCACTTCAAATAGTCTTTAACACACCACACATCTTTCACTTTAAATACATTCCAATTTAAATGTAATACCCAGGTAATACACCGTACTGTCAAAATCCAGACGTATAAAAGGATACAACACCTTGATTTGCGCAACGATCGCCTGACTGCGAGGATGCCATCTGACACTTCCTGCAAATACTCCAATGAACTCAAGTCCCCGCATATTCAACGAGGAGACCACCCAGGCGAAGATGGTACCATTTCCAGACTACAGAACAGCTTTCCAGTTTCACACCGGCCCGAAGCACAGAGGTTTCATAAATAACATGATTTTGGGTTGCAATCAATATTACTGTGTGAAGACCAAAAACTATCTGCAAGAACCCGACCACTCTTAGCTGACTGGTGGAATTTTATCTCCTCCCACTTGTCATGTCCTCACCCACGCCTCCATGGAGAGATCCAGTAGGCAAGGCAAAAACCTCACGGTTTTCTTCTTTTTTGGCCACCAAGGTTTTTGCCTCTGCTGGGTCTACGAAGCCTGGTAAAGAGATTTCTCTGCCTATAAAACATGTTCTTGGCTTATAATCCATCCCTCCGACAGCGTTTATGACCCATCCCCTGTATAAAACGCAGATGGATCCACCATCCGCACATGGATGTGTTGTGGTTGGTCAAATATTGTTTCAGTGTTCACAACCCCGAGATGTGATTGATCAAGAGGGCGGCAGAGCAAGGGGGTGATTTCCAGTAACGTAGTTCTTTCGACCAAGCAATTAACTAAAACACAGATGCATCAAGATTTAAATGTGGAAGACAAATTAATTTTCTCCACAATTATAGCTTTGTCTAACACTGACAAACATGCAAACGGATGTGAAATCCACATTTTGGTTTTCTGTCAAATTTAAAAAAATTAACAATTTCCTGGATTTCGGCGACATTCACAATCCTGTAACTAGTGACGTCCTGGGCGGGATGTAAATTTGAACAGTTTCAGCTAGGAGGTAATGTTCTCAATCAACTAGCAGTCGGTACATCAAATACCTTGCAAGGCAGGAAGCCTACGTCCATTTTCATTTAACCCACAAATCATCTAATACTCTACCTGCCTGAAATAAACTATCCCACGACATCCTTCTGCGGTGAATGTGGGTGTGTCCAAGAAACAAATGTGATCAATGAATGGATACTTTGCCTTCAGTGATCCTGTTTTTCTTCCAAATGTCCAGTACAACACCTTCTGAGGAAGCTCAGATCCTGGAGAGGTGGTATTCCAGGGGAGATGAGGATCTGGGCCTTTCCCTAGGCGGGTCTACTTTAATTCTCCAACTGGAAAAGGCTTATCCAGACAGACTTTTCTGTCGATAAGGGGGGCAGCGGACTGTTCTGGACAGTGTGTGTCTTCTGGTGACTCTCAGAAGCAGATCCCTGGAGAGATCATGCGAGTCCAGACAAAGCTCTGACCTGTGCTGGATAGACGACTGACCTGGCCCCAGCCAGCCTTCTAACGTGTGCTGGATTACTGGCGCCTGGCCGTAACTGGGGCGTAAAATGGTCCAACATAGACTGGGTGGGATACCCCTGTAAGCTCCCAGAAGTGGAAGAGATCACTGTATGGCCAACCTGAAGGTGTGAAAAAGCATGATGAAGGGAAAGGTGTCCTTCACCCAACTTTAAGACTGAATCCAGAGAGCCTCACTTCGACAAGTGGGCGTGGGATGAACCAGGACTGCTTCGAGTACTTGGCACTTCTATTACCAGATGCCCAGCTGACCGATCATTGCAGCAAATACTGCCCGGCTGCCAAACGCCCAATCACTCATGTAGCATTAAGAAGGTCATGTGTTTGGCCAAGGCCTGCGACGTCACCTGCAGGGACTCCTGCGTGCAACATTGGATGCGGACTCCAGACTTGTTACACTGAAGGTTTGTGAGCGCCGTAACTGTTCCTAAATGCAAATGGAAAATGTTTTACTGGAAGAAACTCCCCCTCTGGCATTTTAAGAGCTTAAAATGAGTCACCACCTAACATTCTTAGCCAAAGTTATGGATCACTCCTGCAAACATTTGCATTAGTTTTCACTCTGTTGTATGTTTCCATTGATTTTTAAAGTAACACAAAAGATTTTCATTTAGTGCATTTTCTTTTTAATTACGGTTGTTTTCCATTCATATTGAATTGGATATTTAACCACTAATTTTCTTTACTGTCATTTTCCATTATTTCTCTTCTTGCTGGTGTCAGTTTCACTTTCCTCTTATTTAGAGCTATTTATGTTCCTATTAAAGGTTTATTGGCATAATGTTTCCTTTTTGCATCTCAGTTGAAAATCGTATCTGCTACTCCTAATTTCTGTATTTGGTTGATGATTTTTCTTTTATATTTTACTTACTTTGGACAGGGATGTTCTTTACGGCTCACTGCAGTGTTTCAACCATTGGTTTAACACGTTCATCACCTCACGCGCCTGCTCAGAGGACCGCCCTGCTGCTCGGGCCAGGCTACCAAAGGTGAGCCAAGGCTGGGCCAATTGGAGCCCAGTAACCTCACGTACCGGCTACAGGCCGCGGCTTCAGGTCCTGAGATAAACCTGGACGTGGGGAACTTTTGGAGCGATGCAGCCCCTTTAACAACTTATCCTAGTCTGGCAACAGAGACCCCTTTTCTGCTCAATTGTGGCAAGGGCAGGTCCTAAGATAAAGTATTAAATGAAAGCACTCAATAGGCTTAATTCCAAGTTTTTTCTCCTTTGAATACTACATTTTAAAGATTTTAACTAACTTCTTTGTATGTCACTCATCGGATGATGACGAGTGAGACCCCGGTCCTGGGTTTTGTTTTATGAATGCACTCATCCCATTCTGGTGAAGCGCCTCCCTTCGCACTCCCAATGGTACCAGAGTGGGTTCCTCTCTTTATTAACGAGTTGTTAATTTGTGCACTGATTTGAAAAAAATACGTAAATAACAGCCCATGATGAAATGAAAGCATTCATTGACGTTCTATTTCCTTATTTTCTTTAAATTTCTTTAAATGTGTTCATTTGTTGTAGCTCCATCACTCGAATACTCGGGAATAAACAAACTGTTTAACAAAAAAATCCTCAATGCACTTTGGACCTCTGGTCCTTCATCAGGAGATCATTAAACGTGCGAGTGCCTCAGCGAGTTAATCTCATATATTTGGATTAACAAAGGAGCACGTGGGTAAATATACATGTACCAGTCCTATGGTCCCACCACTGGGCTAAATGATGGATCCACAGACCTGTAAACCTTGAAGGGTCACGGAAGGCACCAAAGGGCTGGAACCAGGAGTCAACTAGGCAGACTTCTCCACTGCCATTCCTTGGAGAGGTTTCCACGACCCCGAAGGCGGAACAGATCTGAACTGATCTTGGAGCGAATAAATCTGCGGTCCAAGTCACGCAGCCTTTCTTCTATAAAGGTCCGGCTGATCCCTCTCTGCTGGACTGGGGGGCCATGTAACCTCATACGGACAGCTGGGAATGATGTATATCCAAACACCCTAAACTTACCAACATTTACTCCATTCTAGCATTCCCACCGCAGCGAGTCTCTTCGACTGAAGCACAGAGGATTGACACCCCCTCCACGCCTTGAGACCCTTATGGGTGAGTAGTGCGCTCTACAAATTCTAACTGATTGATGTCATTCCAATTATTTTTTGATATGGTCTTATTTTGTTCTCATCACTAACCCTAAACTTTATCAAATTTCTAGCCATCTCCTTTAGCTTATTTTTAAATTACATAAAGGGTCTCTGATACTCTTACCCAGGTCCTAAATTGAATTATTTTTTATTAAAATGTTACTCTCTAACACCAATTCGTATCTTAAATTAAATTCAGTTTTATGGTAATAACTTAATAAATCTAACACATATTATTCGACCAGCTAAGTTAAAAAAACATGCAAAAACGTTATGCTCCTCATAAAGGTTTAAATACATATAATCAAATTAAATGGGGCTTATATGGCATTAACTGAATTCTTATCCTACACCAAAGTAAATATTACGAACCTCATTCGACCCCTTTTGCAAACCATAACTCTATATTTTATTTACGAAGTGCATTTTTAAGTTTATTCATTACTATAGTGTACTGCTGCTTCAAATGTCATTCATTTATTTAAAAATACTTATTAAAGTAACACTGTTTGTCTCACACGAATCATTCATTTTAAATTACTTCGATTAAGTTCATACAAGTCCAACCTCTAAATTTAACACTGCATTCATATCTTTTTTTTTTTTTTTTTTTTTTTACTAACAGGGTCGTGTGTTTAACCTCAATAATAAATTCTACCTAATGTAAAAGTTGTCTGCCTGGTGCTTTGGGTGGAGTGGTGGTGTGAGAAAGTTTATCGAGAGCGGTGGAATTATAGAACTAAATACTTTAAAAACAGGACCCGGGTAGAGACCAGAGTCACAAATTCCATGACACATGGATTAGAAAGTAAAAGCAAACACATGACGCTGGGGGGGAGGGGAGGGGGGGTGCAAGCAAAGGGTTGGCAGAGGCGGTGGGGGTAAGAAGCGGATGCGCGGGAGTGAGTGGACGTAGACATGTTGTGGGTGCAGATCTCATGAAGCCCGTTATGCAGACGCCCCCAGGAACTGGGCGTGGGTGGAAGGCACAAAGGAGGGGTTATGCAACTGGGGCACGTGGGTGGTGAGGCGGGCATGGCATAGTACACTATGCCAGTGGCCCCCAGGCTGTAGTGCCAGAGACCCTCAGGGGTCCGCGAAGTGTCCCAGGGGGTACGTGTCTGCTGAGAAATTTGCTAATATTAAAAGATTAATAAAGTGTATAGAAAGAAATAAAGTGGCTAAATGTACAAATGAAAATTTTAAAACGTTCTGTAAATGTCAAGGAATTTGAAATTGGAGGCTCACAATTAAAATAGTATCCTCCGATTCGTGGGAGCCCTGCAGGTGCATCTAACAGAGTGTAGTATGGACGATGTGTGTGGCTTCCACTGAATTTAGAAATGCTCCAAACTTCCTATTAAAATTAAGTGTTTTTAAATTGTATTTGTTGCAAATTAAATAAAATGTGTTCTCATTTGTGTACGTGTTTGATGAAATGTTTGTTTCTGTATTTTTTGTGCACTGTTTTGTGGTTCAAACCATCCAGAATGTTTAGACCGGGTTCCCCGGCTTCCAGTAATGACTCATGGGGGAGGGTGGTCCGGGATTCCAATGATGATTCAGTGGGGGTCACCGGGTTCCAGTAATGATAAAGTGGGGGTCCACAGAAGTCAGAAGATTGGGAGTCACTGCAGTATGCAGGAACAGGGCCAGACCGGCAGGAGGTGGGTTCGAGGCACTGCAGAAATGAAGTAACAGGGGGGTTGCACAGATGTGGGGAGCAGGCTGAGGGCACACCTGACACATAACAGAAAGTGGGCCTACGGAGGCCCTGGAAGTCTGGCAGGTAGGAGGGGGGCTGGGGGTATTCGTCAAGATGGGGTGTGCAGGCAGTGAGGGGCTAAGTAGGGCAAGATGTGACGTAAGGGCCAAAGCTGCCGACTTTGGAACCCAGGAACTAGGTTGGAGTCTTGGCGTCGGCTGAACAACCTGTGATTCGGTCCAAATCACATAATCTCCCTGTGCCTATACAAAAATGAATGTGTCCTTGTGTAATGTAACCAATGAACCCCTTTCCCTCGGTTCTCAAACCTAGTTCTAGTGAGTGTGGAACAATGTACGAATACTGTAGGTACCGTGGGCACGGGAGGGAAAGATCTGGGCACATGGTACAAAGCGCCTGCAAGGGGCTAACGTTTCACAGGGCGAATAAAAAAACAGGGCATAGTCTCCGGGATCGTTTCCTTTGGTAGTCTCAGGTGAGAGGCCAGGAGTTGAATGGGTTTCAGTGTGAATGCATCCAACCACATGATGCGGGTTATTGGCGCACCAGGGGGTCCTGCAGGGATTCACCGCCCGCAGGAGGGGGTCCGTGGGGGCCGGGGGTACATACCAAGAACTAAGGGGTTGTCGCTTAAACAGTAGTGTAATAAATAGCCAGGGCCACCGGAATTAGAAGAATGCGGCGATGTTCGTATAATTATAGATTTGCCACCTAATTCATCATCTGCCGCACAAACTGCATATTTTAACACAACACAATTGTTTCTAGCTCAAACGGTTTAAAAGTTACTAAAACGCAGTTACACGTGTTCGCTCGCAGTGAGACCCTTTGCAAACCTGGACTTCACCTTCTTGTTGCTTAGTGAGATATTTGGTTCATAACCCTAGTACTAATAAGATGCAACCAATGCCAATCGAGTTACCAAGTGTAAATATGAAATAATGACGTAATATTACAACAAAGTGTGCCGCATAATTTTCCTTTCCTTCCCGCCTAATTTACTTAACCCTGCAGCTAATTTGGCCCTCTCACACCGCATAATCCCAGCGGCCCTGGTTATAGCAAACAGAAAGGACCTCGTTCCATCTACCTCAGGAGGATGAGCGTCTGGCCTCTAGTATGTGGGCCTGAGAGCCGGTGCAGACCGCCGCAACAGTCGCTTGACCCACTCAGCTACTTTAGAGGCCAAGAAAGGTTCAAGGGCTTGTTCTTGGTCACATCTGCACCAGGATCACACAAACATTTCAGAGGCAAATCCGTTTATCAGCTCCTAGAGCCGGGCACACAAAGCCCTCCCTCACTGAGACCTCCGTGGGCTGGCTCTATAGCCGTGCAAGAGAGGGTTAATGTGCCTGCTGCAGACATCTGCAGCATCTGAAGTCTACGTGCGCCAATCTCAGCGGGGCCAACTCAACCCTCACGCCTTGCGAGGTCGGTAAATCACGAGTACCGTTTAAATATATATCTATATACCCGTTACTGGGCCGTGTAGAAACCATTTATTACTGGTCACCTGGAAATTCAAGAATTGGTAACAAGCCGGAAGCAGACAGGCCAAGTGGGAAATTTTACCTCGACTGACACGTCCCCAGCCAGACAGCACTGGACTCCAGTTCCCTCCACACCCTGCGCCACGGATGGAGGGCAGACGGCTGATTTGACCCCAGCCAGCACTGGCTTCCAGTCCCCTCCACACCCTGCACCACGGATGGAGGACAGTGGACTTACCCCCGCCCCAGCCAGCACTGGCCTCCAGGCCCCTCCACACCCTGCGCCACGGATGGAGGACAGTGGACTGACCTGGTCCCAGCCAGCACTGGTCTCCAGGCCCCGCCACACCCTGCGCCACGGATGGAGGACCGTGGACTGACCTGGCCCAGCCAGCACTGGCCTCCAGGCCCCTCCACACCCTGCGCCACGGATGGAGGACAGTGGACTGACTTGGTCCCAGCCAGCACTGGTCTCCAGGCCCCTCCACACCCTGCGCCACGGATGGAGGACCGTGGACTGACCTGGCCCAGCCAGCACTGGCCTCCAGGCCCCTCCACACCCTGCGCCACGGATGGAAGACAGTGGACTGACCTGGCCCCAGCCAGCACTGGCCTCCAGGCCCCTCCACACCCTGCGCCACGGATGGAGGGCAGACGGCTGATTTGACCCCAGCCAGCACTGGCTTCCAGTCCCCTCCACACCCTGCACCACGGATGGAGGACAGTGGACTGACCCCGTCCCAGCCAGCACTGGCCTCCAATCCCCTCCACACCATGCGCCACGGATGGAGGACAGTGGACTGACCCCGTCCCAGCCAGTACTGGCCTCCAGTCACCTCCAGTCCCCTCCACACACTGCGCCACGGCTGCTCCAGTCCACAAACACGGAGCACGCTTCTGAGAAGAGCCGAGGCCCCGCCAGGTCGGCTGCGGTGGTTTCCTAAAACATGGGCCTTTTCTCGTTTTCCACCGCAGGCCCCGTGAATAGCACAATTAGGGCAAAAAAGAACAGTCCGGGCCTGTGGCGCACAGAGCGTCCATTCTTCAGAGCGACGCCAGCGGGACAGGGATCTGGAGACCAGCGGGCACCCGGGCTTCCCACAAACAGGGCAGTGAGCGACCTGGCAACAGGGGCCTGGAGACCAGCGGGCACCCGGGCTTCCCTCAGTACAGTGTCCCACAGACAGGGCAGTGACCTACATGGCACCAGTGGGCACCCGGGCTTCCCACAGTACTGGGTCCCACAGACAGGGCAGTAAACCCGTTGGCACCAGGGTCCTGGAGGCCAGTGGGCACCCGGGCTTCCCTCAGTACAGTGTCCCACAGACAGGGCAGTGACCTACATGGCACCAGTGGGCACCCGGGCTTCCCACAGTACTGGGTCTCACAGACAGGGAAGTAAACCCGTTGGTACCAGGGTCCTGGAGGCCAGTGGGCACCCGGGCTTCCCACAGACAGGGTAGTGCTACCTGGCACCAGGGGCACAAAGGCCAGTGGGCACCCTAGCTTCCCCCAGTAGAGGCTCTCACAGACAGGGCAGTAACCCCCCTGGCACCAAGGGCCTGGAGGAGAGGCGGGTACCAGGGCTTTCCACAGTACAAGGTCCCAAAGACAGAGCAATAAGCTACATGGCACCTGGTGCCGGTGGGCACCCAGGCTTCCCTCGGAACAGGCTCCCACAGACAGGACAGTCCCATAGACATCCCCCAGGCACAAGTGGCCTGGAGGCCAGCGGGCACCAGGGCTTCCCACAGTACAGGCAGGGCAATGAGCTACATGGCAAAAGGTACCAGCGGGCATCCCAACTTCCCTCAATAGAGGCTCACAGAGAGGGGAGCGAACCCCATGGCACCAGGCACTTGGAGACCGGGGGAACTAGGACTTACCTCAGTACAGGCTCCCGCAGACAGGGCAATGAGCTACATGGCACCAGATCCCAGTGGGCACCCAGGCTCCCCTCAGTACAGGCTCCCACAGATAGGGCAATGAGCTACATGGCACCAGTTCCCAGTGGGCACCCAGGCTCTCACAAACAGGGAAAATACTTTCTGGCACCAGGGGCATGGAGGCCAGCTGGCACCCGGGTTTTCTTCAGCACAGGGTCCCACCGATAGGGCAAGGAGTTACCTGGCACCAGGTGCCTGAAGGCCAGTGTACACCCGGGCTTCCTTCAGTACAGGCTCTCGGAGACAGTGCAGTGAACCCCCTGGCACCAGGGGCCTGGAGGCCAGAGGGCACCAGGGCTCCCACAGTACAGGGTCCCACAGACAGGGCAATGAGCTACATGGCACCAGGTGCTTGATGGCCGAGGGCACCATGGCTTCCCACAGACAGGGCAATGAGGTACCTGGCACAGATGGGTCTGCAGACCAGAGAGCTCCCTAGCTTTCCTCAGTACAATCTGACATAGCTAGGGCAATGGACTCCATGGCAACAGGGACCCGGAGACCAGTGGGCACACAAGCCTCTGCCAGTACAGGCCACCACGTCTCAGTAAAGTTCCTCCCGAGCACCAGGGACCTGAAGGCCAGGGTCTGGAGACCAGCGGGCAACTGGTCTTCCCTCAGTACAGGCTTCCAGAGAGAAGGCAATGAACTCACTGGTCTAAAACGGGGTATGACCAGAGGGCACGCAGGCTTCCCTCACTCCAGGCCCCACTGACCAGGCCATGTTCTGTCTGGATTGGGGAAAGAGGTCGGACGCGAGTGCCCTCCGCACCGGACCTCACAGACCACGCACTGAAGCAGAGGGGAAAGAGAGGTCTGGAAGTTAGTGGGCACCACCAGGGATGCCCTCAGACCAATGTTCTCTACAGCACGAGGCCAATAGGGACCCCTTTCCCTCATCCTGGTTCTCTATAGTACCTGGCCTGGAGATCTGCAGACGCTCCGTCAGTCAAGTGCCCACAGACCAGGGAATCTGCCCCCTGGTCCAGGTAGGGTCTTCAGACCGACAGGCCCCTGAACTACCCTTGTCGAAGGCCAACCACAGACCAGACGAGGTTCTGCCTGGCACGGAAGAGCCTGCCTCCGCCCAGAGTCCAACAGACCGGGCAATGTCCTCCTTGGCATAGACAGGGCTGGGATGCCAGTAGGCAAAGGGCTTCTCAACTCACCTCTCCACCCACCCTAAGCACCACACACCTCTGGCACAGCCGAGAGACCAGCGGGCAACCCCTGGCGCACATCAGAGCCCCCCAGGTTCACCCACCCCAGCTCCACACACCCCTGGCACAGCCGACAGACCAGCGGGCAACCCCCGGCGCACATCAGAGCCCCCCAGGTTCACCCACCCCAGCTCCACACACCTCTGGCACAGCCGACAGACCAGAGGGCAACCCCCGGCGCACATCACAGAGCCCCCCAGGTTCACCCACCCCAGCAACACACACCTCTGGCACAGCCGAGAGACCAGTGGGCAACCCCCGGCGCACATCACAGAGCCCCCCAGGTTCACCCACCCCAGCAACACACACCTCTGGCACAGCCGAGAGACCAGCGGGCAACCCCCGGCGCACATCACAGAGCCCACCAGGTTCACCCACCCCAGCTCCACACACCTCTGGCACAGACCCTTAATTCGCTAGTATCTCTGTTTAACAAAAAAACTGTGCTTTTGTTAAAATAGCCGGAGTATTTACAAAAGAAACCACCACCCTGGACACTACACAGCCAGGCAACGCAACCTCGGGGTGAAAGGCGGAGTCAAGAAGCTCGGAATATCAACCGGGTGCTCTAGGCGACTCGTGGCCCTCGGAGGCGACAAACTGGCCTGCTGGCAAGGCACTGCCGGAGGCCCAGTGACCCGCTGAGCTATCTTCCAGGGCTGCATTAACCAACACAGCCACGTCACGGACATTTAAACTTGGGTCACTTACCTGCTTGAGCCCAAACAACCAGAGCAACCACACAGGACACAATCTGTTTACAAATAAACATGTCATTACTGAATAACAATAAGAAAGTAACAGATATCAAATTAACAATAAACATAGTAATTTAATTTAGTATTTGGAATCTCCAAAGACGCTTAATAGGTAACAAATGTATAGAGGACGATCACAATGGGTCAGTATCCAAGCCCAGAAGTGGTAAGTGGACACCTTCTGGAATTAGGGATTTGGATCAGACCCGAGGCCCAAAGCAACAAAGCCCAACTGGACTTTCTTATTCCGCACTTGAAGGCCAAAGGTCGAGGGGTCAAGCCTTCCTTCCTCCAGAGTCTGGGAACATCAAAGCATAACGTATACTGGACTCTTGGCCTCGCAGCTTCTGAGCTGGCTACCTTTGTGGGCTATTTTTTTTTTTGTGTAGACCAATACTGGCAAAGTAACAGTCTACACTTCAAATAAAGTGAGTTATTCCTCCGCGGTAAGGTGCTTGAATGTGGCTCCTAGCTGATAGTGTGTCTGAGGGCCAAGAACACCTTTAGAAGGTGTCCTGCCTTGTCTGCTTTTAAAGCCCTAATAAGTTCCGGGGGGCACTTTTACAACTTTCCGCTGGACATGGAGATTGTGCCAGGGATGTCCCAGAAACCAGAGCATCCTGTGTTTTTTCAGCGTGATGGCAACATGGTCCATCCGGGTCAGTCTTTGGAACCTTTGACTGCAAGGATATCCGGGATCGGTGTTTGGTAACTGCTCAAAGACTTGTGATCCTGGGCCGGGCCCACAGATCTGGGGTTCAATAGACAGAGGCCCAAGCTCAGCCTTAAGAGCCTCCACTTGTGGAGCGGGATCTCCCGCCCCACTTGCATGATCCTAGCAGGCTATCACCCCCACTGTTCCTCCCCGCAGGAACCAATGGACACTGCTTTGGCCAGTGCTTAATTTGAGACAGTGGTTCTGGTGCTGGGCACTCGCACTTGATTGTCAACACCGGTACTTATGACAGTCCGCCACATGGTGGCACTGTCTGTATAATTGACATAATTGTTCATTAATTCTATATGCATTAAAAATGAGCTATGCATGCCACACAAGCCATTCCTACTGCTTTAGGGGCCTGCAATAGTCTGAAATGTCACACTTCTATCAGTGTGTTGGTTAGTGGTTGGGTTGGTACTGGCCTTGGCAGCGCTGGCAGGGGCAATGGGTGGTGCAGGGAGCAGTAAACTGCTGACAAATTAAGCACTGCCTTCGAAGGTACAGACACCTGGCTCGTGGGCTCTATGGCCACCTGCACCAGTGCTTTGTGTGAATGTTGTTTTCTTGGTATTGTAGTGTGGTCAGTTTTACGTATATTTTGCGCATTAGCTTCAGGCCTTAGGCCTCTGTGCACTTTGCCCTAACTATATTTTATTCATTTGCTAACAGCTTAGAGCCTCTGTGCACTTTGCTCTAAATGCTTTCTATTAGGCTTCGTACTGTTATTTTACAGAATAGCCAGTTCTACGGTGTTGTTTTTTATTCATATCGCACTGTTTTGCCTACTTCAGCACTGGAGTTCTTCATAACATATTCACTCTGTGCTTTAGTCAAGGATACAGTCTGGTACATTGCCGATAGACGTGGTAGGAGTCTAGACTTGCCATTTCTGCGTAGGAACATTTTGTGATCACAATGACATGTTAGTTATAAAATCACTTCCTTGTCCCAATACATGCAAGAGGGAGATTCCGACCAGGGAACCACAACTAGACGCTGACTGCCTCGTTGCAGATGCTGAACCAGATCACAGGCCTTTGCTCAGGTATGAGTGTGTCCGTCTCCCTAGTGATACAGAAAGGCAAGCTGAAAGCTTAACATGCTGTGCTCTAAATAGAACAAGCAGAGGGAGAGTAGAAACGGTTAGGAATTATGATAGCTTTATTTCTATGTTTTACTCTCCTGGTTACTATATCAATCCTACTATGTTGTATTGTTCTGGTTATTGCGGCTCACGCCTTAATATCTAAAATACAGTCGTTTTATTAAAACATTATATAAAACTTATACTGTCTTTGTCATTTGTATATGAGACCATATAGTGAATGAGAGAGTTGGTTTGGATCTGAGTGACCACGACTTCTCTGAGAAGTTCCAAAGATGTCATGCGCTCGGCTGCCCAATCATTTCTTCCCCGTGGGAGAAATGAGGCACTGCTAGTTAGCCGGAGCAACAACCGGATTTAGGGTGACAGAGTTCCTTACACGTGGGTCAGACTCAGTCCCCCACACCGTTATCGATCCTGCTGCCTAGAAATCCAGTAGTCTCATTTAGGATAATGAGAGCCCACGCGACATGGCGCCGCCAACGTTTGGTCTGGCTCTAATGTTTGGGTCCGACTGACTCTCGGTCTCGTATATATTTTGACTCCTCGGTTCCGTATGCGGAGACGTCCGTGGGGCTGAGGGTTTCCGCCACCACAGGTTGGGTACATCCTATTACTTAGTGGTTGGTTGTTCAAGCTTGAACTTTGAAAGGAAATACCCCGATATTGGTGTGCCTTCTCTGTCCTACAGATATTATTGTTATACTAATGGCGAATCCAGTTGTGGTAGATATACCGCTTAATATGCGATTT
Organism: Pleurodeles waltl; assembly: GCF_031143425.1. Lineage (NCBI taxonomy): Eukaryota > Metazoa > Chordata > Amphibia > Caudata > Salamandridae > Pleurodeles > Pleurodeles waltl. Next base: position 31,255,448 of record NC_090448.1, on the reverse strand, counting down.
CCGCTCACGGGTCATCTGATAGCACATGGACTGACGGTCCAGGGGGGTCCGGTCACTTTTGTGGTGGACGCCCATGCAGCCTATAGATCAGAACTTTTTTATTCTTGGGTCGTATTTCCAGCAGCTGATGGGGGTACAAATACTTTTCACGAATATACTGTTGCGAATGTCCCTGGACAATACAGGGCTTATGCATACTTAGAAATACCTTTATCTTATCAAGAACACCATAATTGGCTTGATGGCGCCCTCCCACATTCAGTAACACCAGTACGGTTAGGTCCGTTGAGTAATGATGGTCCGACCTGGCCTTTATTGGCTACATATACACCATATCCTGGAGTGGCAAATGTGGCAGTGGCTGAGGTGCGTCGTTTATATGTGGAATTAACTGCAACATACAGACGATTAGTTCAGTTTGTGATGCAGACATTAAATACTAATGCAGCGCGTGCTGCTCCAGCTCATCCACATGCGGTGGTGCCGGGAATAAATCCGGCCACTGTACACTCTGTAATGGGCAAGGTACCGGCTAAACGTGAGGAGACTCCATTTTGGCTGGCGCAAAAAATTAATACGCTGGAAGCAGTATTTCCCCATACGGGACCTCAGGATAAGCATAGAATTTTGACGATGTGTTTGCCGTATGGGATGGTTCCTACGGTGGATCTTTGTAATACTTGGGGCACGGTGTTTGCCGCTCTCTATACTACAGCACACGGTACACCGACTTTGGCTAATTTGCCGGAGGTGCTTAAACAAATTCAGGATGAATATGGGGCTGCCCCTGCCTTGGATTTAGGCATGCAATTGATGGGTAATTTTGACGCAGTTTCTTCTATTATTTTGAGTAATCTCAAGGGGGAGGCTGTAGCACTAGCAGTGCGAATGCGTCTTCGGGAAGTTCCGCAGATTAATCAGGAGCGGGAACTTCAGAGAATAATAGCTGAAACATATTCTAGTATTGGTCGTGATAGCCTAGGGGCTCGACCGCAGAAACCACAATTGCAGGGTAAAAATAATAAGGATAATTCTAAGCAACAGCAACCTGAGGGTGCGAAAAAGCGCTGGGATAAGAAACAGCAAACACCTAAGAAAGATGGTGGGCAGTCTCCGCAACCGGAGACCCCACAAAATAAGTATAATCTCAGGAATAGGGATACTTTGAAGACGCCTGATAGATATCAATATACTGATACGCGCCAATCTCGTTCCTTTCAGGACTCCTCGGAGAAAAGAAGTGAGAGAGGTGGGCGGTCAGAGCGGAGGACGGAGTACGTGAAACCGAGACAGGATTCACAACGCTCAGCGGAGGTTTCTATTAAACAGGAAGAGAAACCGCTGCAACAAAAACAGCAGTTTAAAAAGAAGAAAGTGGCAGCAGTCTCAGTTAGACATGCCGCTCAAGAAGAGAGTTCTCTTGACGAACAAGACATGGGCGTTAGCGCTGTTAGACAGCGCGGCAGAGGTCACAATAGTTCGCCGGAGTCTTCTAGAGCATCTGGAGGCGAAAGCAACTGATGACTTCATACAAGTCGAGACGGCGGATATGCGAGTCTCTGATCCTGATCAAGTATATCTTGTGACTCTACGATTAGAAGGGGACATTGACCGTGTTGTACACGCCATCTTTTGGGACCATATGGTGAAATCATATGATGTCCTGTTGGCCGAACAAGATTGGCCACCTGACTTTGTTCGCGACTGTCCAGTTGGGGAGGAGGTTATTGCGCCTTCCTTTTCACCACTTGTTCCGAGAGAACTAGCGGAGTCATATGGAAAATCATGGGCTCTAGCACAAGCCCCCGCCCTATATAGAAATAATGTGGGGTGGGATAAACAATCACCTTATCATGTAATTCCCATTAAAGGAGAACCTCAGCCACAGCCGCAATATCCTATTAAATTTGAAGCAAGGGCATCGGTTCGGAAAATTCTTACACAATTGGAGTACCAAGGTGTGATTGAGCCTTGTGTCTCGCCGATGAATAATCCCTTATTTCCGGTTGCTAAACCGGACCATTCCTATAGGATAGTGGTGGATTACAGACATTTGAATAGTCATACACGCACATATGCTATACAGAATTCACATAGCGCTGCGCTTATGAATAATATAGTGCGTAAAAAATACAAAACAACCTTGGATATCTCGAATGGATTTTTCTGCCAGAATATAGCACCCGAAAGTCGGGACTATACCGGTTTCAGTGCGTTTGGCTCTCAGAAAAAGTTTTGTCGTTTACCTCAGGGGTATAAGAATAGCCCAGGACTGTTCTCGGCTCGTGTGACTGAACTTCTGCACGAGTTGGACCCTGAGGCGTTATCATATGTTGATGACATTTATTTGACGGACAATGAGATTCTACAACATCTCAGTCGCGTATCGCGCATTGTTGTGGGTTTTGCTGATATTGGTTATAAGTTTAATTTTAAGAAATCAAAGATTGCCTTCCTCAGTGTTATTTTCCTGGGATATGAGTTATCGAGTGAGGGCAAGAGCCTGGCGCCACATTTTTTGGAGAAATGTGCTTTACTGCAGCCTCCTAATACGTTTCGGAAGCTCCAGTCATTGTTGGGGTTTCTGAATTTTGGCAGAACTTACATTCCTGATTATGCTACACGTATAAAACCCTTATATGAACTGATTCGCCCGAATTTTTCAAGTAGATTTTGGACGATTGAGCATACACACATACTGCGAGAGCTGCAGAATGATCTCTTAGCAGTTAAACATTTACACACGCGGGACAATAAAACTCATTTGGTCATCAGGGTGATTCCTGGGGCTCTTGGATTTACGTATGTCACCTTTAATGAAGGGGAGACAGTCCCGATAGCATACAAGTCCCACTTGTATTCTGCTGCAGAACAACGTTTTGCACAGACTGAGAAAATTCTCACTGCAGTACAGATGGCTGTGATCAAAGAAAGACCGCTAGCCCAGGGCCAACGCATTATTGTCGTTTCCCCAATTCCAGCCTTGGAGGCTGTTACAAGAGCGAGTGTTCCTAATTCGAAAGCTTTACACCCGCGGTGGATACAATGGGCTACGTCTTTGACGGCCACTGAGGTGGATTACATATTTGACCCTAAGCTGCAGACTCAAGAATTTCTTCAATATGAAATAGAGTACCCGGTTCCTGCTGGCACATTACCTATTGACCAATATGAATTGGTCATGTATACCGATGGCTCTGCGCAACCGGCGGTTGGGACTAAACAACAGTATTCTGCTGCTTGTGCGGTGGTGAGCGGGACTATGGAGGGGGGAGTTTTCTGCCCCCGACATACTTATACTAAAACTTTGGGAGATTGCACGGCGCAGCTGGCTGAGCTCAAAGCTCTTTTGTTAGCGTTGGAGCATGCAGAGCCGTCGATATTGACCTTGCTAGTCTGTGACTCCTACTACTGTGTGCAATCCTTCAATGAATATCTGCATTATTGGAAAATGAATGGGTTCAGAGATTCTAAAGGCAACACCATTAAACATAAATTGTTGTGGGGTAAGGTTGCGGGTCTGAAAGAGACGCTTCCTAAAGTCCATGTTGTACATACACTTGGACACCAGCGCGTTGGAATACACGTTGCTGGGAATACTTTGGCTGATGAGGCTGCAAAGTCGGCAGTGGCTATCGCCACTGTAGCCGCGGTAACTCGTTCGAGTTCAAAACCAGACATAGAGATTTCGGCTGCCATAAAAGCTACGGCTGATGGCACGCCATTTCCTAAAGGATTCCCTTCTAAATATAGTTACTGCTTGAGTGGTGCACTAAATGCTGTTGTTAATATTCCAGGCGTTGGTGTACGTGAGTTACCGAATAAGATTGAGAGACCTCGATTAATTTCTGCAGCGCATGAAGGGGTGGCATCTGCGCATGCTGGTGTGGCTGCCACGATTTCACTTTTACAGACCCGTTATTGGTGGCCTGGTCTCTATAAGGAGACAAAGCAGTATGTCCTTTGTTGTGACGTCTGTCAACAAATTAAGGCATCGTCGGCTAGACGCCCGCAGCAGACTCCTCTTCTGATATCAAATAGACCATTACAGTGTGTGTACTTGGACCATTGTGGTCCACTGACACCAGATAGTGCATACTGGTTGCTGTAGATTCGTGCTCCAGATTTGTGTGGGTCTGGCCACAGCGCTCAGCTGACGCTCGGACTGTTATTAAAGATTTGCGTATCTTTGTCGATACATTTGCAGTTGCGACTTTTCATTCGGACCAGGGCCCTGCTTTTGCCTCTAAGGCATTCAGGGACACCATGGCTTCGTTGGGGGTCCAACTCCAATTCTCGTCTCCATTTCATCCCGAGGGAAATTCTGTCGTGGAGCGTTTAAATTGTGATTTAAAGCAATCCTTAACAGCCAGGGTTATAGGTACGGGTCGTAGTTGGCTAGCCCACCAGTATGGAGTACAGAGAGCACTTAATGACTTGCCTAGAAGGTCACTGGGGGGTCGTACTTCATACGAGTGCCTGTTCGGAACACGAATGTATGTTCCTGATCTGGATGGTCCTGGTGTGGAGGCGGCAGATACGCCCTTTGACATAAATGATTGTGTCACTGTTTTGCAGGATTTACAACAATTCCGTGAAGATAACTCTTCTGCAAGTGCTGCCTCCTCTGGAATTAAGGATGAGCCAGTAACACCTACTGGTTGGATACCCAGGATTGGGGATCTAGTGCGTGAAAAGGTCGCAGTAAAGAAAGAATTTGGTCCTTCTTATCGAGCACCTGTCCCGGTGTTGGGGGTGAGCGGCACGAGAACTGTGGTTTTGCCACCGCCGCTGCAAGGGGCCAAAGGAAATCGTTTTGTTTCCATTGATAATGTCAAGTTACAACATGTGGCCGATTCTGCACAGCAGACCAAGAGGGACACCCAGTAGTTCCGGCATCCCTCTCACTACTGGGGAAGAAGTCCCGCTGCAGGTGATTAGCACCGACCATGTTTCCTCTCCGAGCTTGGGGAGGGTGGAAGATGATCTTGCGATTGTTCCACAGTCGACGATTGATATCGATTCTTTTTCTCAAGTTGCTGTACGTTCTACTGATGTTTCTGAACATGTGATTTATAGCGTACCTAGGAGAGAACCTCCATCAGCTTCCTTGTTCACTGTTGCACCTTTTGCGAGAACTGCCTCTGGCTGCTTCAACGACGCGGATGCGGCTGTATCCAGCTCTTCGTCTTCGCTGTCTTCAATCCGAGGTCCACGTAAGCTGCTAAATTGGCTTAAACGTACATATTTTGTTGTTCCTTGGAACTATTTGTGGCTTTTTATGGCTGTACTGACTTTTTTATGGTTGGGATTTGTGGTTACCTTTTTTCTGGTAATACATGGTCATTTTCTTCCTGATCGATCGGACATTGAGCACGTGGAGACTGTGTTGAGACCACATTTTTCGTCTCATATGGTTCGAAGAGACTTATCCAATGTGAACATTTCTGCAATACCAATTCCGGATGGAATTGTGTGGGATAAAGTAATGTTTGATATATATGGTCCCACTGAATTGATTCAAATACAGTATGTTCTTAAGTTATCAATGAATGATATTGTTATTCCAGGCATTGTTTCTGATGATTGGGATGTGAAGACAGTAGATGCTATGCTAAAAGATTTGCAATATTATACTGTCTATGACGATGAAGATGCTTACCAATTTAAAGATAATCATGGTGATATGTTTTGCTACACCTATTATGGACACCACTTTATTCACAAAGCGAGTAGCCCTAAGTCCATCTTTAATTATGTACAATGGGAACATTGCTCGACTCCTCCACAAGGGAGTTCGAAAACGTATAATGATAAATTTGCATATTTTTCTGGGCATGATCAGCGAAACACTAAGTCTTACTATTTTAAAGTGACACCGTATTCTAATAAGCAAATTTTGTTGACCGATACTAAATTACTGTATTCTAATTCGTTTGTATCTAAACTTTCGGTCGAAGGATATGAATACTGGTTGAAGACTGTTGACTTGAAAAGTGTTTGGGGTACGAAAAATTGGCAGATGCAAGGCAGGGATACATTATTTCGCCATGGTTTGTAAACAGCTGTCCTTGCACGGAGCGTGTAATGCTTCGATTGCTAACTTAGCTTGTTATCTGAAGGGAGTTCCAGTCCTGGTAATTAAAAACACTTTCCAGGTGCTTTCTAACAGCAGTTACATTGTTCTTAACAGCGAACGCTGCTGTGGCATGCGTGCCGGAATAGTTTATGTCGTTGTCGTCAACAAGGCCGTTACGTGCTGCGGGAATGTGTTGTTTCCCCCTACTGAATTTAGGGAGGTAGCGGACATCTGGCCTCATATTGCTACTTCCAAGGTTGATTTCGACAAGTTGAGTCGGCTGAAAGCTTTATTGTTTCAAAAGCATGTGGCCCTTACAACTGCTAGCGAGACCTACGCACTTCAAGTGGCAAGGTCATCGGCGGAGATACAGTCCCTTTTGAATACTAACTTTCCGAGTCACTTCGGTGAACTTGTGGGACGTATATTTAATGCATCCAGCACTGCTGGTATTGCTCATTTTTTCAAAGCCGTTGGTGTTGGTTTCGTTCACACCTTCTCTTCCATATTCGGTTTGATACCTTCGGCTATACACTCTATTTTCGGAAGCATTTTTGGGGGTTTCCCAATTACTTTGGCTTTATTGGCTGGAGTTTTGCTATTGTTGCTATTTTTTCGCAATGGCTGCCCCGCCGCAACGAGATCCTGTATTGCTGCTCCCGTCAGCGCAGCTGTGTCGTGAACGCATGATGCAGTGTTTTGGAGCAACACTCCTGGCTCATTTGGAGTGTGACTGGTCTTTGTCGTTCCGACCGGTTTTGGATTGTGTGCAACCCGTGTTTCGATGCTTTTGGTGCTCGTTTGAACATGCACTGGCTTTCTGTCTCTCACTGCAGCGCTCTCCAGTGGTTGATCTTGATCTGTTGATGTTCCCGATTAGGGCTCATTCCCAGACTTGTACACTGCGGTTGCGTTTGCTTTGTGAAGCGGATTATGAGATTCCCTTCCTGGAGGAAGATGGTTTTGTCTCTTTCCGTGGCACTACACGGGGTGCCGCCCTGAATGGTTTTGGGGCTTTGGAACACACCTGCTCCATGGTACTTTGTGGCGTGGATCTTCCGATCTGGACATATCTCGAAGTGGAGGAGCTTCTACGTTCTATTGCTTCTGTTTGACAATTGGATTTTTTTTCTCTCTCTCCTGACTAAATTGACACTATATTGCAATTCGCTCTATCGTCACATGTTTCCTAAATTTATGACTTTGTTGTCTTCTCATCTTGTCGAAATGTTGGGTTTAAATTTAGGTCATGTTTTTTTTTTTATGTTGTAGGAACCACTTGCTACCGACAAGGGGAGGGTGTAGTGTGGTCAGTTTTACGTATATTTTGCGCATTAGCTTCAGGCCTTAGGCCTCTGTGCACTTTGCCCTAAATATATTTTATTCATTTGCTAACAGCTTAGAGCCTCTGTGCACTTTGCTCTAAATGCTTTCTATTAGGCTTCGTACTGTTATTTTACAGAATAGCCAGTTCTACGGTGTTGTTTTTTATTCATATCACACTGTTTTGCCTACTTCAGCACTGGAGTTCTTCATAACATAGTCACTCTGTGCTTTAGTCAAGGATACAGTCTGGTACATTGCCGATAGACGTGGTAGGAGTCTAGACTTGCCATTTCTGCGTAGGAACATTTTGTGATCACGATGACATGTTAGTTATAAAATCACTTCCTTGTCCCAATACATGCAAGAGGGAGATTCCGACCAGGGAACCACAACTAGACGCTGACTGCCTCGTTGCAGATGCTGAACCAGATCACAGGCCTTTGCTCAGGTATGAGTGTGTCCGTCTCCCTAGTGATACAGAAAGGCAAGCTGAAAGCTTAACATGCTGTGCTCTAAATAGAACAAGCAGAGGGAGAGTAGAAACGGTTAGGAATTATGATAGCTTTATTTCTATGTTTTACTCTCCTGGTTACTATATCAATCCTACTATGTTGTATTGTTCTGGTTATTGCGGCTCACGCCTTAATATCTAAAATACAGTTGTTTTATTAAAACATTATATAAAACTTATACTGTCTTTGTCATTTGTAGATGAGACCATATAGTGAATGAGAGAGTTGGTTTGGATCTGAGTGACCACGACTTCCCTGAGAAGTTCCAAAGATGTCATGCGCTCGGCTGCCCAATCATTTCTTCCCCGTGGGAGAAATGAGGCACTGCTAGTTAGCCGGAGCAACAACCGGATTTAGGGTGACAGTTCCTTACACGTGGGTCAGACTCAGTCCCCCACACCGTTATCGATCCTGCTGCCTAGAAATCCAGTAGTCTCATTTAGGATAATGAGAGCCCACGCGACAGTATTGATGGTAAATGTCTCAGAGGAGCATTTTTCACGTGATCTGCATGGTACAGACACGCAAGAGGTGGGTTAACCCACGAAGCCAATGCTTCTTAACCTCTGGTCCAGGGACCCCTGGAGGTCTGCTACTGCTTAGAAAATTAAATAATATTAACAGATTAATAAAGTGTATATAAATGAAGAAAAACGTACAATTGACATTTTAAAATGTTCTGTAAATGTGACAGAATTCGAATCTAAAAACTAAGTTTGTGTTCTCAGATTGATTTGTGGGAGCCCTGCAGGTGAATCACACAGAATATAGTATGGACGATCAGTGTGGCCTCGCTTGAAATTGAAAAATGCCCCAACTTTCCTATTAAAATGTAGATATTTTTATGTATGTTTGTGAATTAAATAAAAATATTAAAGCATTTATGTACTTGTTTGATAAATGCTTGTTCCTGTATTTTTGTATAATGTATTACGGTTCATATAATCTTTACTGCTTAGGCCAGTGTCCTGGAGTCAAGTAACGACTAGGCTCGTAGAGGGGCCCCGAGTTCCAGTGATAATGAAGTTGGGGTCTCCAGGACTGAAAAGGTTAAGACCCACTGCATTAAGCTACGACCATGGGAGTGCATCAGGTGGTCTGTACATACAGACACATGACCGCACCCTGTTATTGTACTGGAGACGTTTCTGAGCGCTACTGAAACCTGCCCCTGCGGTGGATGGACTGAACCACCGAGCTGTGTTCCTGGGACTCGGAGCGGTGACCTACAGCTCACACTTCGGCACCGGCAGCAGCCGGCGCACAGCCCACCGAGCTGTGTTCCTGGGACTCGAGCCTGTGGCCTACAGCTCACACTCACCGGCAGCAGCCGGCGCACAGCCCAGCGAGCTGTGTTCCTGGGACTCGGACCTGTGGCCTACAGCTCACACCGGTAGCAGCTGGCGCACAGCCCACCGAGCTGTGTTCCTGGGACTCGGACCTGTGACCTACAGCTCACACATCTGTATTCCTGGGACTCGAGCCTGTGGCTGGCACACACACTGGCGCGCGCGCGCGCGCACACACACACACACACACACACACACACACCCACCCACCGAGCTGTATGAACCGAAGCTGGTGATGTGCATGGTTTACAGCAGACGCCTGGCTCCAGATGGAAATGTAGCCTGTTTGGGGGAACGTGTACATTCCCATTGCGGCTGGTTAATGAGTGACTGTTCGAGGCCACACTCGAGGCGCTATCAGTGAGATGACAAGGCACACGCCGCCTTGACCTTCCAGGGCTCTGCTGCCGTCGGGGACAGGGCACCCCTGGGGACAGCCATGGGGGCGGGCAGAGCCAGCAGGCGTGTCCCGGGAGGGGCAATGGAAACCAACACTGCCCCGAGAGGTGGGCACAGGCCTGGCACAGGTGGGCAGATACCCCCTCCCAGCCCGGAAACAAGCAGCGGAGGTTTGTTAGAGTGTGGTGGTCCAGTTTAAAGTGGTGGGTACTGGTGATTAACCCCTTCCTCCCTGCTCTCAGGATCCCTACATAAGGGCATTTTGGCTTCGGGGAATTAAAGTCACTTGTCCAGGATCACACAATGATCACAGAAGGGGAACTTGAACTCGTTCTCGTGTCACGGGACTTTAACAACCACGAAACGACCGGAAACAGTTGCCCAGCATTTTAACACTATCTGAACATCTATTTTCAAAATACATTTACTGTGCGTTTTTTTCCCCCAAACACAATGTTTTCTTAGCGCTCCTTCCTTCGCCACGAAATGAAGAAGCGGGGGAAGGCCGATAGTGTGTGCCTGGGATCACACAATGCGGCCAAACGGGGAAGCCGGGATTAGCACATCTGGTCCCTCACCGGAGCAGCACTAGTCGAACCTCACACTTAGGGGGTACACTCACCAGACCACACGCTTCACGTTGGGGGGGGGGGGGGGGGGGGAAGCATGGTTCAGTTCAGGCCTTAGGTCCAAGAACCAGAGGCCTTCTGGGAGCTGTAGTCCTGGTTCCTGGCAGCTGCACCAGCAGGCCGAACACAAGGGACAATAGTTTGTAAAACGGAGCTTTTGAAGACCTGGCTGCTTAAGATTTCGATTAACCCAAACCTCCTCTCTTCGGATTGTCATAGCGCCAAGAAACCCTTGGGTGTAAGTGCCTTCTACAGGCTTTCTTAAGAAGCCGCACTTGAGCCCTATCGGAGTCACATGGCTGTCCACCAGGGACGCTTGCCCAAGAGCAGACCTCTAGCTCTGGGGCAGCAGGGATTCACCAATGCTCGAGTATTCGGGTCTGCGCAGGGACATCAGACCAGATCCCCGAACCCCCAGAATTTGCCAAACGTTTCTCAAAAGGGACTTCTTTACCAAATGAGACAAGTTCCCCAGTACCCCCAGGCTGAAGACCACCACGCTGGTGGCATAGTGCCCTCTTGAAGCGCCTCTGGCAGGGGGCCGCCGGGGCTCGAGAAGCATGGTCCTGCCAGCATTAGGCAGGGCCTGGCATTGGCATCAGGAGCCGGTAATCACACGGCGCATCTGCATGGCACACCAGAGGCGTCGGTGCCGAGGCTGGTGCACCCAGGGCCGGCCCTGGCACGATGCCAGGAGGTGCTGGCAGGGTGCCCAGAGAACGGGCCCGTCCTAAGACATGCGCTCGGTTAGCTGTGAATTTTTAGGAAGTGTTTCCTCAGCAATTGGATAGCGCCTTGTGTTCACTTTTCCTAGGCGCTGTTTCGGATAAGAAAGGCGCATTGGCTTTAACCTGCTCGGCGTAGTAAGTGCTCGATAACTCGGTCTACTGTACCCACTCAGGTGTGTGCTCAGACAGTCGCAGCGCCTTGAAGCCGATAAATGAGCAGTCACCTCCCCCAGCAGGAGGTAGGGCGGGCCCTGCACCGATGACTGGGCATGTCCACATCTTGTACTAACAACAGAACATGCTCTTATGTGGTACCAATGATGGGAGGAGGCCAGATATTGAACCAGTGACTAGACGTGCCCAGCTATTGTACCAATGAGGGGACCTGCCCAGCTATTGTACCAATGAGGGGACCTGCCCAGCTATTGAACCAGTGACGGGAGCTGCCCAGCTATTGTACCAATGAGGGGAGCTGCCCAGCTATTGTTCCAGTGACGGGGACCTGCCCAGCTATTGTTCCAGTGACGGGGAACCTGCCCAGCTATTGTTCCAGTGACGGGGACCTGCCCAGCTATTGTTCCAGTGACGGGGACCTGCCCAGCTATTGTACCAGTGGAGGGGAGCTGCCCAGCTATTGTACCAGTGGAGGGGAGCTGCCCAGCTATTGTACCAATGAGGGGAGCTGCCCAGCTATTGTACCAATGAGGGGAGCTGCCCAGCTATTGTACCAATGAGGGGAGCTGCCCAGCTATTGTACCAATGAGGGGAGCTGCCCAGCTATTGTTCCAGTGACAGGGAGCTGCCCAGCTATTGTTCCAGTGACGGGGAGCTGCCCAGCTATTGTTCCAGTGACGGGGAGCTGCCCAGCTATTGTTCCAGTGACGGGGAGCTGCCCAGCTATTGTTCCAGTGACGGGGACCTGCCCAGCTATTGTTCCAGTGACGGGGACCTGCCCAGCTATTGTTCCAGTGACGGGGACCTGCCCAGCTATTGTTCCAGTGACGGGGACCTGCCCAGCTATTGTTCCAGTGACGGGGACCTGCCCAGCTATTGTTCCAGTGACTGGGACCTGCCCAGCTATTGTTCCAGTGACGGGGACCTGCCCAGCTATTGTTCCAGTGACGGGGACCTGCCCAGCTATTGTTCCAGTGACGGGGACCTGCCCAGCTATTGTTCCAGTGACGGGGACCTGCCCAGCTTTTGTTCCAGTGACGGGGACCTGCCCAGCTTTTGTTCCAGTGACGGGGACCTGCCCAGCTATTGTTCCAGTGACGGGGACCTGCCCAGCGAGCTGCCCAGCTATTGAACCAGTCACGGGAGCTGCCCAGCTATTGAACTAGTCACGGGAGCTGCCCAGCTATTGAACCAATGAGGGGACCTGCCAAGCTATTGAACCAGTGACGGGAGCTGCCCAGCTATTGAACCAGTGACGGGAGCTGCCCAGCTATTGAACCACTGAGGGGACCTGTCCAGCTATTGAACCAGTGACGGGACGGGCCCAGATATTGAACCAGTGACGGGCGCTGCCCAGCTATTGAACCAATGACCGGACGGGCCCCGATATTGAACCAATGACGGGACGGGCCCAGATATTGAACCAATGACAGGACGGGCCCAGATGTTGTACTGTTGGAAGTGGCCTTTTTTGCAGGGTTATACCCAAACTTTTTGCCTTCTTCCTCCAATTGTTTCAGGTCTGTTTTTACTGGTTTGTTGTCTCTGCGCACTTTACCACTGCTAATCAGTGCTAAAGTGCAACTGTTCCCTAAGTAAATTGTACTGTTGATTGGTTTATCCATGACTGGCATATCTGATTTACTGGTAAGCCCCTAGTAAAGTGCACTAGAGGTGCCAAGGGCCTGTAAATCAAATGCTACTAGTGGGCCTGGAGCACTGGTTGTGCCGCCCACATTCGTAGCCCTGCAAACATGGCTCAGACCTGCCATTGCAGTGTCTGTGTGTGCAGTTTTAAACTGTAAATTCGACTTGGCAAGTGTACCCACTTGCCAGGCCTAAACCTTCCCTTTGGGTACATGTAAGGGACCCCTAAGGTAGGCCCTAGGTAGCCCCATGGGCAGGGTGCAGTGTATTTAAAAGGTAGGACATGTGCTGGTGTGTTTTACACGTCCCAACAGTGAAATACTAACATCCGGGTTCACTGTTGCAAGGCCTATCTCTCTCATATGTTAACACGGGGGCTGCCTTTAAATAACTTTAAAGTGCAGATTCCCTTTGAGGGCAGACAGAAATATGGAGTTTGGGGGTCTCTGAACTCACAATTTAAAAATACATCTTTTAGTGAAGTTGGTTTTTAAATTGTCTGTTTGAAAATGCCACTTTTAGAAAGTAGGCATTTTCTTGCTTAAACCATTCTATGACTGCCTGTTTGTGGATTCCCTGTCTGCGTCAGTTTGACAGTTGGGCTGTTTACACCTCTCCTCTAGACAGTGACACAAAGGGAGCTGGGGTGTAGCCTGCATATCTTGATGAGCCAACTGAGCTAGAGGGGACGAAGGAGTGGTCGTTCACACCTGAAAGGACTGTGCCTGCCCTCGCACAGTGCAGTCTCCGACCCCCTGGTGTGTGCCTGGGGCCTGGCCTGGACAAGGAAGGATCTTGCAAACACTTGACACTTTGCTTTGGAGTTTGCCAACTTCAAAGGCAGAACTGGGTATAAGAAAAAGATCCAAACCCCAGACTTTTAGAATCTTTGTGGAATCAAGAGGAACCTCTGCCAAGGAGAAGAGCTGAAGAGCTGAATGAGGAGTACTGTCCCTTTGCTGTGCTGCTTTGCTGGACTGGCCTGCAGTTGCTGCTTCTGCCTGAAAAGAGTGCAAAGGGTGAACGTTGCTGTGTGTCCTGCTTGAGAAAGCTCTCCAAGGGTTTGGAGTAAAGCTTGCCTCCTGTTAGAAGTCTCAGGGACACCAAAGACTTCAGTTTCCTCGACCTGCAGCACTGGGAACTGTGTGTTTTGTGCTGTTCAAGAGGAGAAACCACTGCGACACTGCCAACGACGCTGCTGGCCTGCAAAGTGACCTGCCATCGCAGCACGGAGTCACACTGCCCCACTTCACACTGTGACCCTGATCTTACCGACACAGTCATCGGACGACTTCACCGAGCCGCTGCTCGCACCTCGACCTGTGGGCCCCTGCACTCCGGCATCGCCTGCTCACACTGCAGCCTGGGCATCCCCAACGCCGCTGCTCCTGCTGACTCCGGCGCCGCTGCCTGCACTGTGGACACCACTCGTGAGGAGCACGAAGCACCGTCCCGTCCCACACCACAGCCCCGGGTCCACCGACGCCAGCACAATCAACTCCAGTGTTGTCACCAGGCATCTCGGTCTGCACTGTGGCCTGTGGACACCGTTCGTAAGGGTCACAAAGCACCATCCCGTCCCACTGGCTTGGGCCTACCAATGCCACTGCCTGCACCATGACCTGTGGACACCGCACATTGCACCACCCCGCTTCACACCGCAGCCTTTGTCTTTACCAACGCCGATGGATGCCGTCACCGAGCCGCTGCCTGCACCGTGACCTGTGGGTACTGCAGCAACGACACCATCAACGTCGGTGCACCTGACTTCATCAGCCCAGAGTTCGATCTGCAAGGTGTGTGACTTTGGGGGCCGACTCCTCCTGCACCGACTCCGGAACCGACACTGCAACGTCAGTGACGCCGCTCTCCGGAGCTCACTGAGAGGATCACGGCGCCCTTCAAATCCAAGGTACTGTTTGCGGGTCTTCCCGACACCGTAGCTGGCCTGCTATGCCGTGGCCGGCCTGAACTGTTGGTTTTGTCACTCCTCAGTCAGTAGGGTACCTACAGAGTGAATACAGAGCTAAGCTTTATGTACTGTGCCTTACAGGATCAGTCAGTGACCTCCACCGCTGAGCCTCGCTCCTCAGAGTCAACAGGGTACCTGCTGAGTGAATACAGATCTAAGCTTCATTTACTAAGTCATACTGGATCAGTCACTGACCCCTCTAGAGTTGGGTCTCGATAGAGCGAATACGGTACCCAGGACTGAATACAGATCTAAGCTTTATGTACTGTGTCTTACAGGCTCAGTCACTGACCTCCACCGCTGGGCCCTCAGTCAGTTTTCTCAGAAGTATAGAGAAGGGACAGTAGCTCAGAGCGCAACAACCAACTGACAGTAATGAGCTGTCCCACTCAGTGTTTACCTTTTAGTAAAAAATAAAGTTCCTTAATTTTGTTGCAAAAATGAAATGCTGCCCAGTGGAACTGAGGGGTCGGGCGCAGACTTGTATTCCAGTCTACGTCCTTCAGCGAGGTACCCTCTGCCGGATACGGACGTCTGTTCATGTCTACGGTGCCTGGGATGGAGAGGGTACGGGCCGTAATTAGCCACAAGCGCAGTTCACTCTGAGATGCGCAAATCAGTTCAGTGGCTTTCACCGAGTTTGTTAGTGATCTCTCTGCGCTCAGTCTGTGGGGGTGATCACGGCTAAACTCAGCTACTACCTACTGGGTGAAGATGCCGGTCCTGAGGGGCCAGCGGGTGGGGTCTGCAGCCGGCTCCTCTGGCCACGGGCGCGGCGGCTGTGGGCTGTTTCCAATCACGATCCCCTGGGTGGCACGGGGGCGGAGGCTGTGGACTGTTTCCAATCACGAGCCCCTGGGTGGCACGGGCGCGGTGGCTGTGGACGGTTTCCAGTCACGAGCCCCTGGGTGGCACGGGCGACTGTTTCCAATCATGAGCCCCTGGGTGGCTCGGCGGCGGTGGCTGTGGACTGTTTCCAATCACGAGCCCCTGGGTGGCACGGGCGCGGTGGCTGTGGACTGTTTCCAGTCACGAGCCCCTGGGTGGCACGGGGGCGGTGGACTGTTTCCAATCACGAGCCCCTGGGTGGCACGGGCGCGGTGGCTGTGGACTGTTTCCAGTCACGAGCCCCTGGGTGGCACGGGCGCGGTGGACTGTTTCCAATCATGAGCCCCTGGGTGGCACGGCGGCGGTGGCCTGTTTCCAATCACGAGCCCCTGGGTGTCACGGGGGCGGAGGCTGTGGACTGTTTCCAGTCACGAGCCCCTGGGTGGCACGGGCGACTGTTTCCAATCATGAGCCCCTGGGTGGCACGGCGGCGGTGGCCTGTTTCCAATCACGAGCCCCTGGGTGGCACGGGGGCGGAGGCTGTGGACTGTTTCCAGTCACGAGCCCCTGGGTGGCACGGGCGACTGTTTCCAATCATGAGCCCCTGGGTGGCTCGGCGGCGGTGGCTGTGGACTGTTTCCAATCACGAGCCCCTGGGTGGCACGGGCGCGGTGGCTGTGGACTGTTTCCAGTCACGAGCCCCTGGGTGGCACGGGGGCGGTGGACTGTTTCCAATCACGAGCCCCTGGGTGGCACGGGCGCGGTGGCTGTGGACGGTTTCCAATCACGATCCCCTGGGTGGCACGGGCGCAGTGGCTGTGGACTGTTTCCAGTCACGAGCCCCTGGGTGGCACGGGCGCGGTGGACTGTTTCCAATCATGAGCCCCTGGGTGGCACGGCGGCGGTGGCTGTGGACTGTTTCCAATCACGAACCCCTGGGTGGCACGGGCGCGGTGGCTGTGGACGGTTTCCAATCACGATCCCCTGGGTGGCACGGGCGCGGTGGCTGTGGACTGTTTCCAGTCACGAGCCCCTGGGTTGGACGGGCGCGGTGGACTGTTTCCAATCACGAGCCCCTGGGTGGCACGGCGGCGGTGGCTGTGGACTGTTTCCAATCACGAGCCCCTGGGTGGCGCGGAGGCTGTGGACTGTTTCCAATCACAAGCCCCTCGGTGGCACGGACACGGTGGCTGTGGACTGTTTCCAATCACGAGCCCCTGGGTGGCACGGGCGCGGTGGATCAGCACAGCAGGGACTCTTCAGGGGTTGGGATCTCCCAGGCCAGGTGCAGAAGGGGGCTCACATATGGCAATTGCAACCTCCTTGGAGGGATACCAATGGTCACTGAGGGCAGTTGCAACCTCCCTGGAGGGGTACCAATGGTCACTGAGGGCAGCTGCAGCCTCCCTGGAGGGGTACCAACGGTCACTGATGGCAGTTGCAGCCTCACTGGAGGGGTACCAACGGTCACTGAGGGCGGTTACAGCCTCCCTGGAGGGATACCAACGGTCACTGAGGGCAGCTGCAGCCTCCCTGGAGGGGTACCAACGGTCACTGAGGGCGGTTACAGCCTCCCTGGAGGGGTACCAACGGTCACTGAGGGCGGTTACAGCCTCCCTGGAGGGATACCAACGGTCACTGAGGGCAGCTGCAGCCTCCCTGGAGGGGTACCAACGGTCACTGAGGGCAGCTGCAGCCTCCCTGGAGGGGTACCAACGGTCACTGAGGGCAGCTGCAGCCTCCCTGGAGGGGTACCAACGGTCACTGAGGGCAGCTGCAGCCTCCCTGGAGGGGTACCAACGGTCACCGAGGGCAGCTGCAGCCTCCCTGGAGGGGTACCAACGGTCACCGAGGGCAGCTGCAGCCTCCCCTGCCTGGTGCAGATGGCAGCCTCTGCCCCGATCAGGACTCCATCTTCGGCGGCAACGAGTGATCGTGGGCTTGCGATCCTTCTGCAGGATACCAGATGACACGTCATTCTTCCCTAGTGACAGTCTAGGGGCAATTCACACTCAGAACCTCTTTGGGAGAGGGATTGGGGACGTGAACAGAGGGCTTTCCCGGCTTTGTTCCCTCTTCAGTCACTGCTACTTGATGACATGCTCCACACCATTGGTTCCCAACCTGTGGTCCGGGGACCCCTGGGGGTCTACGAAGCCTCTTCAGGGGGTCTGCACAGTACATGTGCTCATACACACAAGTGAACACATCAGTGCTCTTTAATCACAACTCTACACATGTAAACATTCACAGCATGTGTACTTCTACATACATGTGAACACATCACTGATAATTAAACCTCTACACATACATACAAATCCACAGTACGTGAACTCTGGAGTACTCGTACACACGTGAACACATCAGGGTTACTTATCACAGGCTCTACACAAACATCCACAATACGTGTAGTAATACACACACACGAACAGCTCTACATACAAACATTCACAGTACGTGTACTCACACGCATGAACACAGTGCTACTTAATCACACCTCCACACACACACACACACACACACACCATCACACAAATGGTATTAAGTTCTCTCTACACACGTGCACCTATAGTGTCAATGCAACCTCCCTACAAACACACAAGTACACACCGCCACCGACAAGAAATAATTATCCACTCGGTTTACCTTCACCCCACACACAAGGCCCGGCCACCCCACACATGCACACATTGCGCACATGCCAAATGTTCTGCTGACGTGCAAGTGACGTCAGGCTCATTACCAGGGGGTGGGCTGCTGAGGCTACAGGTACTGAAGGGAGGGGGCAAACAGCAAGCTCCCCCTCCCCCACCGGAGGCAATAAGAAAAGAGGGGTGCGTGACCCCGGGATGTGTCAAGTAAAGGAGAGTCTTAAAAACACATGGCAGAGGAGACCGTCCAGAGTTTGGGAAAGCCTGGTATAGGGCACACAAAAAAAAAAAAAAAAAAAAAAGAGAAATGAATGGCAAATAAAATACATTCTTCAAGTTATGGGTTAAAAAGAAAAGAACAAAAAAATCTGCTCTACTTAAATGTAGTGAATATCAGAAAGACGAGACTTTGTTGCAATCCGAGACTGCCCAAAGGAATTAGGGTTTTTTGGGGAGGGCGGGTGGTCTCAGTTAGGGGTGAGGCACCGCCGGTATGCCCAGCTGGTGGCAGACTCTGCCCCAGCCCTCGTGGCCCTGAAGAAGCACCGGTGTGTAAGAAACTCTTGCATTGTCACGTGAGGCAAAGGCCACCTCTGACGGACCCAGAAGAGACAGACACACACACACACAGAGACAGACACAGAGACAGACACACACACAGACACAGAGACAGACACACACACAGAGACAGACACACACACAGAGACAGACACACACACAGAGACAGACACACACACAGAGACAGACACACACACAGAGACAGACACACACACAGAGACAGACACACACACACACACAGAGACAGACACACACACACACAGAGACAGACACACACACACAGAGACAGACACACACACACAGAGACAGACACACACACACAGAGACAGACACACACACACAGAGACAGACACACACACACAGAGACAGACACACCCCCACACAGGAGACTGACATCCCTGGAAACAACGCTCACATTCACCCAAAAGCAGGCGCCAGAGCGCAGGGATTTCTGAGAAATGAATAATTAAAAGTGGAAAACATCTCTCCCCCCCCCCACAATATTCCACGAAGAGGGGGCCCTCTTGGGTTTCTGGGCGGCGGCGGCCTCCCTGGAAGGTCTGAGCGGACAGATGCAAGCTCACAGTCCGCCTCCAAGGTGGGTCTGAAGCAGCCACCCCAGCCTGAGGTCACAAAGCAGGGTCTGCCCTCCCAGTGATGGGAGGTGGGAGTAAATAATCCAGCCGACCAGCAAACGAGGCAGTCAGAGCGCCTCGAGGGCGGGAGAGAAGCAACCAGGGGCGGCGTGAAATAGCGCCTGGGGGCGCCTTGCCTCACACAGGGTGAAGTTCAGAAACAGAGCAAGAAACATAGCTGAAGTTTATTATGCACACATCTAAATGAATACATGAATTAATGGATGAATAATGTACTTACTTTGATCACACACACACACACACACACACACACACACAGTCTCTCTGGTGTCTGGGTTTGGCACGTGAGTCCAGGGTCTGCGATGAACCTGAAGGCCATTCGTGAACGAGGTGAGGTCCCACAAGACTTCATGCAGGTCGAGAGTGCAGACTTGTTCCCGCTCATGAAGTCATTCTTAAGGCAGGTGGTCATTTGTGCAGTCCAAGTCTTCGAGTAATTCAAAGAAAAAACACAAGTCCACGCGGGGCTCGGGGCTTCCTGACACTTGTTTTCTGGAGAAGGCGCAACAGCATTTCTAAGCCTCCAAGAGTCTCGCCCGTTCCACAGAGGCACCTCGAGGTCCCCGGCCCATGGGCGATGCCATGCTGAACATCCCAAGCATGTTCTGGTTCCCTCTGCTGTGCCACTGGGCCCCCAGAATGGTTTCTGCCAGCAGCATGCCCTCGGCGCGGTCTGTGCCGTGGAACCCCCGTCGGGTTCGTCACCCACATCTGTGCAAAGATTGGACTCGTGTCGAATTCTGCACCTGTCGTGTGGATGTTAATACCAGCACCGACGCCAATGGTGCCAAAGAGGGAGTGCAATCCATTGTGGTCTGTGTGTCCAGTTCAATGGGGGGGGGGGGGGGAAGAGGGTGCTGCTGCTGTAGTCTTGAGTAGTTTTCTGAAGGAAAGAAGGTCCTGGGTCTGTCGTAGATCCGGCGGGAGGGTGTTCCAGGTCTTGGCGGTGAGGTAAGAGAATGATCTGCCACCGGAAGATTTGCGTTGGATGCGGAGGACGGAGGCGAGGGCGAGGTTAGCGGAGTGGACATGCCGGGTGAGGGTGTAGAAGCGGAGTCTGTTGTTCGGGTATGATGGTCCGGTTTTGTGGAGTGCCTTGTGTGCGTGGGTGAGGAGCTTGAAGGTGATCCTCTTGTTGACGGGGAGCCAGTGAAGGTCTCTTAGGTGGGGGGTGATGTGGCAGTGGATGTTGAGGATGAGTCGGGCGGAGGCGTTTTGGATGCGTTGGAGGAGTTTGGATGAGATATCGGTATAGAGGCCGTTGCCGTAGTCGAGTCTGTTGCTGACGAGGGCCTGGGTTACTGTTTTTCTTGTTTCTGTTGGGATCCATTTTAAATTCTGCTTAGCATGCGGAGGGTGTTGTAGCAGGAGGAGGAGATGGCGCTGACCTGCTTTGACATGGAGAGCGATGAGTCGAGGGTGAAGCCGAGGTTACGTGTGCTGTCGGTGGGAGTCGGCAGGGGACCCAGCGATGTCGGCCACCATGAGTTGTCCCAGGCGGACAAGGATGAGGACCTCTGTTTTGTCCGAGTTCAGTTTTAGCCGGCTGTCTCCCATCCAGTCGGCGATGGCTTTTAGTCCCTTGTGGAGGTTAGTTTTGGCGGTGTGCAGGTCCTTGGTGAGGGAGAGGATGAGTTGGGTGTCGTCGGGGTAGGAGATGATGCTGAGGTTGTGCTGACGGAAAACTTGTGCGAGGGGGGCAATGTAGATGTTCAACAGCGTCGGGATGAGGGATGAGCCCTGGGGTACGCCGCAGATGATGTTGAAGGCTTTGGATTGGTACGGGGGGAGGCGGACTCTTTGGGTTCTGCCGGGAGGAAGGATGCGGTCCATTCGCGGGCCTGGTCCTGGATTCCTACTGCATGGAGGCGTAGGGGAGGGGAAAAATACGGGAAGCATGCTAGACTGCTCCGCCTGGAAGGATGGCACCAGGTTTGGGAGAAAAAAAAACCCACCAGATTCTAAAGGATCACTTTGTCAGGGAAGAATGGGTGAATGGTGGCTGCACAGACTGCCTGCATCTCACTACTATCGCATGGAAGTGATTGCAGCCAAGAAGATGGGTTTAGGAGCCAATAACCTCAGTGATAAACTGTGAATGAGATTGAAGGTTACTTATCTAAGCAAGAACTGGATTAAAAGTTACACTGCTGCACAAGAAATGATGCAAGCGGACACATTCAAGTAAACCTTTAAAAAAGAAAGATTTTTTTTTTTGGGTGATTTGAACAAGGAGTCAAATGCTAAAAGGCAAAAAAAAAAGCCAGTAGGTAATCCTCAAGAGCGGCAAGGTATAGATTTGCAGGAAAAAAAAGAAAATAAATGGTAATGTGAGACAATTTGACAAAGAGCGTCAATGCAGCTGCCCTTGCAGCACAGGACAAACTTAGCCCAGATGTCAGTGTTACGTGCTTGGTAAGGACAGATGGCGCTCACAGCTTTCAGTGGGAAATCAAAACCAGTCTCTGTTTCAGGCAAGTCTCATGCATGCAGGGTTAGACTGAGGAGGCACAGGTCTTGGGCCCTGTCCTGTTGCTAGGACAGCAGACCCTCCCAAAGAGGTAGTTAAGGTGGAAAGCACAGGCTCAGCAGGTCTTGGATGAGCCACACTCAGCCCATCCTGACCTCGTTCACACCCGCAGACTCCGCACCAGCCAGAAGAACACGTAAAAAAGGCCACAGACCCACCGTAGGCCAAGTGTGTCTCAGATCCTCGGGGAACAAACTCCAAGGTATGGAAGGCCTGATGGTAGCCAACATATCTACTGTGGGCACGTCCCATTGGGCAACGATGCACCGTGCCACCTCCAGATGCAGACACCATACATGATCGGTGAGATGATGCAGGCCGAGCTGGTCCGTTCTGATGCAGATGGAGGATTCCAGTTGACTGACCATCAGGGAAATTCAGTGAGCCCGAAAGCCTCCAGACAGAGCACGAGACTCCACATTGCCTTCGATGTTGCACCAAAGTATGTCTCACCAACATCCTGGAGGAAGAAACTCCAAGATATGGAAGGCCCAACAATGTGTATTCCATCCACCACCTTGTTTTTTGATGCCCTAAGCGTGATGGGTATGCCCAGGCATGGGACCAGTGCTCACTGTGGCACTAGAACCAAGGAAAAACAGGTCCTGGGGTGCTTGTGTTCCAGTTCAGGAACGATCTGGCAGTTCGTGCTGGACTGTTCTCCTTGGAGCAGAGCTGATTTGCATATGGCTGAGTTCAAACTGAGGGGTCATGGTGGGTGAAAAACGATGGCCTGGGATGCAGACGAGCAATTGCCAGTGGCTGAGATTATTTCAACCATTTCATCCATCACCTAGCTTCTTCATGCCCTCATGGCAGTCCGGAGGCCTTTGATCTCCATCTTGTCTATGTAACCCCCCCCCCAAGCTCTGAGATGGTGCACGGCCCAACTGTGATCTCCAGGCAGGGTCCAGGAGAAAGGTCTGCCCAAGTCAGGCTGGCCTCCAGGACTGCGGCATCTGAAAGGCACTCGTGTCGCAGCCAAAGGTTCTACAGCAGCTGCATGTGCCAAGGGGCATGAAGAACTATCTGGCCCTGAACAAGGACTTTCACCTGAAACATCGGATTCATAGTCCAAATGACCCAGACTTGCTGTGGCGGGGGGAAATCCCTCTTCTCAACCATGTCTAGAATGGCCCCTATTAAAGAGGCACATTGCACAGGCTGAAGGAATGAGTTAGGTTAGTTTATGGCTGGACAGCAACAAAACCGCTGGCTGTAGGTGGCCCGAGAGTACCGGAGGAGATCGTGCCTTTAGGAGTCGGTCACTGAGGTGCAGGAATACATCTATCTCCGACATGCAAAGAGGAGCCGCGACCAGGCACATCACCTCCATCAGTACCCGGGGGCCAAGGTAAGGCCGACCGTCAGGAAGGTGATATGATGATGCTCCACCCCGTCCATGAATCTGAGGTTACGCGTGTGGGACAGCACAATGAGAACATGAAGGTACGCACCCTGAAAGTTCAGGGGCACTTGCCCTTCTATGGGTTTCAAGGGCTTTTGAACTTCAACCCGCATCATAATTTTGAACCGGTCCTTCTGCTTGAAGATGTTTTGAACCTTGAGGCCACCAAGACAGCTCAGTCGCCCGTCTCTCTTGGGACCCAGAAATAATGGGAGTAACATCCTGTAGCGTTCTCCACATCCAACCCACCCCTGGTGGGCAAAGATGAACTCTGCAGACAAGATAAGGGAATGATCTGCAGAAACCTGAGAAAACTGTGGGGATGTTCATGGGAGTGGATAACAGAGCAAGGGCGTAGCCAACTTGAACAATTCAAAGTCTGAATTAATGGTACACCAGGTGGGCCAGTCCCTAGAATTGTAGGATTCCCATCCATTGGTTGAGTATGGTTGTTTTGTTGCGATTTGTTAGTAGAGATTTGTTAAATGTTTAATTTAGCAATGGTTTGTATTGGTTAGTTTGAAAATAAAATGCCAGCAAAGTACTGAAATAGGGACCTCAAACATAGAAGTACTTGGATAAAAGGTGGTGCCGAGCGGCAGAGGTCATGGTGAATTCAAACACCTGGGTGCCCTCACCATTATGGACCATTAAGCACAACTATGTGACCCTCTGTTCATCAGAACATGGGCTTAATATGTTACAGTGTTCCATGTGCCAGCCAATACATCTGTTGGGCTGCGTTTAATCACCCCAGGAATCCAGTGAGTCAGGGAATACCTGGCACTTTATCACTTTTGAACATGGCAAACATCAGGGAACAGCTGGATGATTCCTCTGCAGGCTTCTCCCAGCTACGCCGCTCTCAAGAAAACAACTAGCAAAAGTCTACACAATCAACTATTCACTGGCGAATTCGATGATCGGAAGTTTTGAAATGGCATATATCCTTCGACTCGCTATCGGCGATCACTTGGTTCAAGGGCCTTCCCGGTACCATCCTGATGAAATCCTGAACTGATATTCACACAGCACAAGGACTATCTCTAGAACTGCCAGTGAGGTTTCTAGTTGGGCCTGCACCATGAAAACTACTTTGCACAAGAAAGCACAAGTGGATCCACCACATTTAGTCAATTTTGAGAGGCTTCATTGAGAATCCCATGGTCAGACCGCACAAGAATGACTACAAATTGTGTATTTATTGTATATTCACTCACATTCCTTGACGCGCTGCATGAGCACTTTACCACTGATGGTCATGCATGGAGCACCACGTTGAGTAATATCGTGCAATGATGATCGTCTCATTACAATATATACTCGTCATTTACAAATCAAGTGGTTCAGACGTTTAAATGTTGGAATGTTTTCCTATTGAGCAACTCAAGTTATGTAAGGGGTTGTTAAACCGCTTACCTTAAGGTTAGTAAAAGTTAAAAGAATATCCAGCAGAACAACAGAGACTGTATCTCTCCACCATGGAGTGGACGGATGGACCTAGAACCACATCTGGGAGAGGTTGGCAGGGGTGATGTGAAGAAGCACAGTTTAGGTCTTTAGATTGTTACTTGTGGCAGATGGGAAAAAGGACGGATAGGAAAATAGGGAACATTCAGAAAACCATTGTAAGGAAATGCCTCCTTGGCATGGTTACCCCCTGACTTTTTGCCTTTGCTGATGCTAAGTTTTGATATGAAAGTGTGCGAAGGCCTGCTAACCAGGCCCCAGCACCAGTGTTCTTTCCCTAACCTGTACTTTTGTTTCCACAATTGGCACACCCTGGCATCCAGGTAAGTCCCCTGTAACTGGTACCCCTGGTACCAAGGGCCCTGATTCCAGGGAAGGTCTCCAAGGGCTGCAGCATGTCTTATGCCACCCTGGGGATCCCTCACTCAGCACAGACACACTGCTTGCCAGCTTGTGTGTGCTGGTGGGGACAAAAAGACTAAGTTGACATGGCACTCCCCTCAGGGTGCCATGCCAACCCCACACTGCCTATGAAGTATAGATAAGTCACCCCTCTAGCAGGCCTTACAGCCCTAAGGCAGGGTGCACTATACCATAGGTGAGGGCATAAGTGCATGAGCACTATGCCCCTACAGTGTCTAAGCAAAACCTTAGACATTGTAAGTGCAGGGTAGCCATAAGAGTATATGGTCTGGGAGTCTGTCATGCACGAACTCCACAGCACCATAATGGCTACACTGAAAACTGTGAAGTTTGGTATCAAACTTCTCAGCACAATAAATGCACACTGATGCCAGTGTACATTTTATTGTAACATACACCCCAGAGGGCACCTTAGAGGTGCCCCCTGAAACCTTAACCGACTACCCGTGTAGGCTGACTGGTTTTAGAAGCCTGCCACACACCAGACATGTTGCTGGCCACATGGGGATAGTGCCTTTGTCACTCTGTGGCTAGTAACAAAGCCTGTACTGGTTGAGGATGCTTATCACCTCCCCCTGCAGGAACTGTAACACCTGGCGGTGAGCCTCAAAGGCTCACCCCCTTTGTTACAGCACTCCAGGGCACTCCAGCTAGTGGAGTTGCCCGCCCCCACTTTTGGCGGCAAGGCCGGAGGAGATAATGAGAAAAACAAGGAGGAGTCACTGGCCAGTCAGGACAGCCCCTATGGTGTCCTGAGCTGAGGTGACTATCTTTTAGAAATCCTCCATCTTGCAGATGGAGGATTCCCCCAATAGGATTAGGGATGTGCCCCCCTCCCCTCAGGGAGGAGGCACAATGAGGGTGTAGCCACCCTCAGGGCTAGTAGCCATTGGCTACTAACACCCCAGACCTAAACACACCCCTAAATCGAGTATTTAGGGGCTCCCCAGAACCTAGGAACTCAGATTCCTGCAACCTAAGAAGAAGAGGACTGCTGAACTGAAACACCTGCAGAGAAGACGGAGACACCAACTGCTTTGGCCCCAGCTCTACCGGCCTGTCTCCCCACTTCTAAAGACACTGCTCCAGCGACGCGTTCCCAGGGTCCAGCAACCTCTGAAGCCTCAGAGGACTACCCTGCATCTAGAAGGACCAAGAACTCCAGAGGACAGCGGCTCTGTTCACCAAAGACTGCAACTTTGCAACAAAGAAGCAACTTTGAAACAACACACGTTTCCCGCCGGAAGCGTGAGACTTTGCACTCTGCACCAGACGCCCCCGGCTCGACTTGTGGAGAACAAACACCACAGGGAGGACTCCCCGGCGACTACGAGACCGTGAGTAGCCAGAGTTGACCCCTCATCAACCCCCACAGCGACGCCTGCAGAGGGAATCCCGAGGCTCCCCTCGACCGCGACTGCCTGCTTCAAAGACCCGACGCCTGGCAAAGACTCTGCACCCGCAGCCCCCAGGACCTGGAGGATCCGACCTCCAGTGCCGGAGCGACCCCCAGGTGGCCCTCTCCCTTGCCCAGGTGGTGGCTACCCGAGGAGGCCCCCCCCCTTGCCTGCATCGCTGAAGAGACCCTTTGGTCTCCCATTGATTTCTATTACAAACCAGACGCTTGTTTGCACACTGCACCCGCTGAGGGTGTACTTTCTGAGTGGACTCGTGTCCCCCCCGGTGCCCTACAAAACCCCCCTGGTCTGCCCTCCGAAGACGCGGGTACTTACCTGCTGGCAGACTGGAACCGGGGCACCCCCTACTCCATTGAAGCCTATGCGTTTTGGGCACCACTTTGACCTCTGCACCTGACCGGCCCTGAGCTGCTGGTGTGGTAACTTTGGGGTTGCTCTGAACCCCCAACGGTGGGCTACCTTGGACCCAAACTTGAACCCCGTAGGAGGTTTACTTACCTGCAAAAACTAACAAACTCTTACTCCCCCCAGGAACTGTTGAAAATTGCACTGTCTAGTTTTATAATAGCTATATGTCATTTATGTGAAAACTGTATATGCTATTTTGCTAATTCAAAGTTCCTAAAGTACCTACCTGAGATACCTTTCATTTGAAGTATTACATGTAAATCTTGAACCTGTGGTTCTTAAAATAAACTAAGAAAAGATATTTTTCTATACAAAAACCTATTGGCCTGGAATTGTCTGAGTGTTTGTTCCTCATTTATTGCCTGTGTGTATACAACAAATGCTTAACACTACTCCTTTGATAAGCCTACTGCTCGACTACACTACCACAAAATAGAGCATTAGAATTATCTCTTTTTGCCACTATCTTACCTCTAAGGGGAACCCTTGGACTCTGTGCATACTATTCCTTAATTTGAAATAGTGCATACAGAGCCAACTTCCTACAACCATCTCCACGAAGATTGACGAATCGATCACAAAGGAAAAAGGGATTGGGTTTAGATGCGGAATTCTTTCCTCCTAAACAGAGGAAGAAAGGGGAGTTGAGACTCGTTCATGAATTTGAGCTTCACCCCTCACCTAGACCATGGTTCTGCAAAGTGTCCTGGTAGAGCCGGGTCCATGCCAGATTTTGAGCATATCCACATTTTGAAAAATGTAGATTTCTGAAACATCTTTTTTCTAAATGTGGATATGCTGAAAACCTGGCATGGACCCGGCTCTCCAGGACCGACTTTGCAGAACCCTGACCTAGACTCCCCAGTACTATGTTACGAAAAGGATTCCGGAAGGATTCCCAAACCACTGCAAGTCTATGGTAGATTCCCACAGCACAGGGTGGACTCTCACCTTAGATCCTAGGCTAATGGTACACATCTTCTCTACACTGGCTACAGAAAGCACTGCCCTCATGGTATTTCCACGTTCAGTCTTCAGTTCAGAGTCACCCGCCTTTAGTACCAGGTCAGACTGGCCAAACTGGGGACAGAAATAGAAAAAAACAAATCTTCTCCAAAAGGGGCTGTATTAAAAGTTTGTTAAAGGACCCAGCATGACCCTTCCTCCACTAGCCATACCCCTAACCCTTCATCACTATGTCCTCGCAATACGTGCGTTTTGGTTATGAATGATTAGAGCAGAGCACCTGCTCAATGGGTGGGTGACTAGGTGGGTATTCTGAAGAAGGCAGGCAAAGAATTTGAGAGGACCAGAATCACCATGAAAGTAGTTTTCCCCGCGCTTCGTAGTTCAGTCTCTTTATTAACTAGTTCCACAGCCCAGAAATGCCAGGTGGAAGCTGGGGCAGGCTGTAAGTGCCAGACCAGGTTTGAAGCAAACAGGCTGAGGAAACTTCCTGCTCAAAGCTGCACCTTTTCACAGTTATGTATATAAAGAGAAATGCTTACAGAAGGCATGTTTGGTACCCAAGTAGCTGTGCAACACAGGCCTGCAAGGGTATGTGTTGGAATGAGAGTCCTCTGCATGGCTTGGATAGGTTGTACCACATTTTATTGTGTTTTATGGCATACCCTGAGTTTTCCTTCCAGTGAACACCACAATCAAGTAAACTTACTGGGGATTCTCCATGTTTTTAGTTGTCCACATCATAGCTGCATTACATTCTGGGAGATGGTGGCTACTGCGCTCTCAGCCCACTTTACACAGTGAGCGACTGTGCCCTTCGACTGATCTTGCTGCCTCCACGGAGGTCTCTACCTCTGAGGTGACTGCATAGCAGTCCCAGGGTAAACCACTCCTCCACGACTTGGGGCTACTACCTCGACAAATACTACAGCAACGCATTTACATGGATGCTACCGCTTCAGAAAATGGAGCTGCACGGACTTGAGTATAACAGAATACATCTGGAACTACTTTAGGGGAGTGGGGTTAATTACACACCACAAAATAACTCCACACCTGTTTAAGAAAATTGATATTTACCTGTTTAAGAAAATTGATATTTACCTGAATAAAATAAGACCAAAACAACAAAAATCCAATTATGCACAAGTCACGATATCACTTGTTAAAGGTTTAAATGAGTCACAAGGATCAGTGGTTGTATCCTTTAAACCCACAGTACACCTGGAGATGCACTGAAAAGTAAAGCAATGCGTTGGTTTTTTCGTGGCAGCAAAGGCAATGCGTTGTTTATTTCCACGCAGCAAGATGATGCGTCGATTTCTGGGAGCGCACCCTTTGTTCCTCACTGCGATGCGGGGATATTTTGACACCCAGGAACAATGCGTGGAGAATCCAAAGCGCACTGGTGGGAAGGAGCAGACACTGAGTCAATACAGTGATTTTTTAGCCGTGAGGCAGGCGCTGCGTCGATTATAAGAGGCACTGGATTTTCTCTCTTTGATGAAGTCTTTGATGGCCCTGAGACTTCAGAACAGGAGGCAAGCTCAGTCCAAGCCTAAGGAAAGCATTTGTGGGAGAAGGCAGAGTCCTTCCGACAGAGTCGGGGGCTAGCAGAAAAACCGTCCAGATGAGTCCTTTGGGCAGCTCTGCAGTCCTTCTGACAGGGTCCAGTGGTAGATCCAGACGTCTCTGATTTGGTGGGGTCATAGACCCTGTATATATACCCAAAAGTGCATCTTAAGTGGAGGTAACTTCAAAGAGTGGTTTTGTCTGCTGGGAGGGGGGGGGAAATCAGGCCACTAGCCTTTGAAGTGTAAGTGAGAGCCCCTCCACCCTTCCTGCCCAGGAAGACCCATCAGTATGCAGATGAATGTAGATGCAGCTGGGTGCCTTAGGGGTGACATATGTAATAAATGGGGAATTTAAGGCTTGGCAAGTAGTTTTAAATGCCAAGTCAAAGTGGCAGTGAAACTGCACACACAGGCCTTGCAAGGGCAGACCCGAGACATGTTTTAAGGGACTACTTTTGTGGGTGGTACAATCAGTGCTGCAGCCCTGGGCACAACTAGTGCACTTTGCTAGGGACTTATAGGTAAATTAAATATGCCAATTGGGTAAGATCCGGTGTTACTACATTTAGGGGAGAAAGCACAAGCACTTTAGCACTGGTTAACGGTGATAAAGTGCACAGAGTCCTAAAACCAGCAAAAACCGAGATCAGAAAAATGGAGGTGGGCATGCAAAACGTTGGGGGAAGACCACCCTAGGGCTGTCAGATCTAACATTTACAAACCCCTCTAAAATGTTCCTTTATCCTAAAGATGAATCTTCACACAATGTGAAGTTAAATGTTTATTGCGTGAGAAAACTCTGATGCAGCCTCAAAGACCAAGATAGTGTAGTCTCGGTTGGAATTGTAAAGCCCAGATCAATCAACATTCTTACAGCTCCAAGGAATTTTACATTCTTACAGATACAAGAACAGAACACATCTATCGACTCTTAAACGAAAAAAAAGTATTCATGCAATTATTTACGAAAGAAAACATGACTTAAAATGACAAAGATAATAAACATAACAAATGGCAAAGGAACTAATTCTTAAAACAAAATCAACACCAATTCAGGAAGTCATTAGACATAGTGCTCCAACCACTTTAGAAACTTTCATTCTCGACTTACTTTTCAATCCAGGCACTTTGATGCACTTCATTACCATGCCATTTGAAAGAAGTCACAACTTTCTTATTGTAATGAACTAACCTCCAAACGCTTCATTTTTCTCCGTTATCAAAAAATCACAGTGTAATCCAGCACACGCTTCATCTTTGGGCTCATCTTACCTTTACGTATAATACCATCTACTCTGATACCCACCGTCTCAGTCCTTGAATGCACAAGAACGACTTACTTCTACTTTCACATCTACAATAAGATTTTTTTCTTCCTTTCTACTATATATGCTCAGACACCATTGTTCTCTTCGTCCATCTCAGCTGAACTACAGTGCTCAGTTTTCTTCCTCACAACAGACTGTTTGACCAGCTGCTAAATACATACAGCTCTATGGCACAATCTTTTTTTTAGTTCTTCCTTACAATTCAGTTCCTCCCCCCCCCCCCCCCCCCCCCCCCCCCCCCCCAAAAGACAACTGTGAACAACCACTTAGTAAACGGTTCAATCTTTGAACCAGGCAATTTTCTCATGGAGGATACAGACCTGTCAAATAGTGTTATGCTTTGAGCCAATACAAACCCTTTTGAATCTTGGCAGACACAAATTGGGACCATTATCTGTTACCGTCTCTTCCATAATTCCTTTCCTCACAAAAAAAGATAACATTTTCAGATTTTACTTCCTCCACCATTCTCACCTCAGGCCATTTTGAATGATAGTCCAACAAGACTAGCACAAACATACTCCTCCCCCCTACAATATCCAAAAGGTACACAAATATCCACATCAATATTTTGGCAAGGCCAACAGGAAATCTAATAGGTAAGATACCACACTCCTTGACTGACATGACTTGGTCACTCTGCACAACGCTTTACGTACCTCTCTAAATCCCTGTCCATCCCTGACCACCAAAAATCCATACCAGCTTTCCTCTTCATAGACATCATATCAGTTTGTCCCTCGTGTAGTAAAGTCATCAGTTTCAACCGCAGAGAAACTGGTACCATGATTTTCTCTCTTAATTTTACTAACCCATCCATCAATGTTAACTCTTGATAGAGCAGCTCAAAAACTTTCTCCAATAAGGTATCATTACTGATATCTTTCCTCCAACCCATGGAAATGTTTATTATAATCTTAAGCAACTCATCGCCCTCACTCACACAACATCTCCAATCCTATTCAAGGACTGCTCCCTGGGGGAGTGATAGCACACTCGCCACCATCCAACCACCCTCCTCGTCAAAAGCCAAACAGGTCAAAAGAAACCCTGATAAACAATCAGCATTTATGTTTAGGTTTCTAACGCCTATTTAATTACCAACGTGAATCCTAGCAACCTGGAAATCCACTACCTACACTAGGTGTAGTCCTTTCTGCCCATTTTGTTGTAAACAAATGTCCAATCTTGGTTTGTGATCCACCCTTTGCTCAAACCTCAAAGCCCACAAATACGTCTGAAAATGTTTAATTCCCTACATGCAGGGAAGAGGTTCTTTTTTCAATCAGAGTCATTTTCCTCTTAATTTTTCAATGTCCTGAACGCAAATACCGCTACTCTTCCATGTCCTTGGTCTCGCTGCATTTAAATCAGCACCTAGCCCTTAAGCACTGGCATCTGTAATGACCACACATTTAAACTCGTCAATTGGTTTCAATTTGTGAGTTTGAGCCATACTCTTTTCCACACCAAAAAAAAGACTTCACATTCCTCTGACCAATCGAATCTCACTCTTTTCTTGGTTACGAACCTCAGTTTTTGCTCCAGGTTTTTTTAACCATGAATTTGCCACTATACTTTGCAGCACCTAAAAATTATCTTAATTGGTCCTTGCTCCCAGGACTTGGGAGTATTTTCAGTGCCTGCAAATGCTTCAAATAAAGTTAAAAACCTTCCCTACCGACTCTGGAACCCCATCGGGAACTGCAAACTTGAGCCCAAGTTATGAGGTTCAAGTCATTCCGATGACTTTATTTGCTCAATTACATCCGTCTCACACAATCTCAATCTCCTACAGGCATAGACCACATACAAAATGTCCATAACCACCATCTGCTTGGGGTGATTAGGATCCAATGTGAATCCTCTTCTTGATGCCGCTAAAACGTTCTTTTATACAAAAGATGAACCTTCATAAGATGCGTTGAAGTTAAAGGTTGATGCATCATCAAAGACCCTAACAGTGTAACAGTCTCCATTAGAGTCACAAAGCCAATATTAATCACAACATTCTACAGTGCCCCCATCCCCGTCAAGTGTTCATAGGGTTTTAAGCACCATTCGCCACTAGAGACAAGGTCTGCTCAGAAAATTCTCTGGTCACAAGAATTTTCAATTGGAAGCACAACAGTAAGAATGTGCTTCAAACAAGCAATCAATCAAAAGAATTTATAAAGTGCGCCACTCACCTGTGAGGGTCTCAAGGCTCTTGGGGTGGTTTGGGGGGGGGGGGGGGGGGCTCTTGGGGTGGTTTGGGGGGGGGGGGGGGGGGGGGGGCAGGAGGGTCACTGTTCGAACAACCATGTTTTGAGGTTTTTTCTGAAGAGCAGGAGGTCTTTGGATTTGCGGAGGGAGTTCCAGGTTTTGGGGGCGAGGTAGGAGAAGGACCTGCCTCCTGTGGTGGTGCGTTGGATGCGGGAGACTGTGGCTAGGGCGAGGTTGGCTGATCGGAGGTTGCGGGTGGGAGTGTGAAAGTTCACTCTTTTGTTGAGGTATGTCGGGCTGGTGTTGTGGAGGGATGCGTGTGCGTGGATGAGGATCCTGAATGTGACTCTTGTTTATGGGGAGCCAGTGAAGGGTTTTGAGGTGTGGTGAGATTCGTTCGTGGCAGGGGGGAGGCCAAGGACGAGGTGCGCGGCTGTGTTCTGGATTCTCTGGAGTTTGCATGTGAGTTTGAGTGTGGTGCCGGCGTAGAGGGCGTTACCGTAGTCTAGTCTGCTGCTGATGAGTGCATGGGTGACTGTCTTCCTGGTCTCTGGGGGAATCCATTTGACAGATTATTATTTTTTTTTTTTAAGATTGCGGAGTGTGAGGAAGCAGGAGGAGGTAAGTGCATTGATTTGCTGTGTCATGGAGAGGGCGGGGTCCAGGATGATGCAGAGGTTGCGTGCGTGGTTTGCGGGGGTGGGTGTGGGTCCTAGGGCGGTGGGCCACCAGGAGTGGTCTCATATGGTATTGTTGGGGCCGAAGATGATGATCTCGGTTTTGTTGGAGTTAAGCTTGAGGTGGTTAGTTGTCATCCAGTTGGCGGTGTTGAGGAGAGCGGCGTGTAGGTTGGTTTTGGCGGTGGTGGGGTTGCGGGTGAGGGAGAGGATGAGTTGGGTGTCATCTGCATAGGAGAGGATAGTGATTCCGTATGGTCGGAGGATGTTGGCTAGGGGGATCATGTAAATGTTGAAGAGTGTGGGGCTGAGACCCTTGGGGGACTCCGCAGATGATCTTGGTGGTGGTGGAGTGGAAAGGTGGAAGGCGGACTCTCTGGGTCCAGTCGGTGAGGAAGGCAGTGAGCCAGTCTGAGGCTTTGTGGCGAATTCCTATGTTGTGGAGGCGTGTGCGGAGTGTGTGGTGGCAGACGGTGTCAAAAGCTGCGGAGAGGTCTAGGAGGATGAGTGCGACGGTCTCGCCTTTGACGACTTTGGTCCTGATGTCGTCAGTGCATGCGATGAGGGCGGTTTCCGTGCTGTGGTTCTTATCGAACCTAGATTGTGAGGGGTCAAGAGTGTTGTTTTCTTTGAGGTAGTGGGATAGGCGGGTGTTGACTAGTTTCTCAGCAACCTTGGCGGGGAAGGCGAGGAGGGAGATGGGGCGATAGCTGGAGAGGATCTCTGGGTCGGCTTTGTTTATTTTTAGGAGAGCAGTGATTTCCGTGTGCTTCCAGGGGTCTGGGTAGGCGGCAGAGTCGAAGGAGGAGTTGATTATGTCGGAGTATAGGGGCAATGGTTGGGCTGGCTTTGTTGTAGATGCGATGTGGGCAGGGGTCAGAGGGGGATCCGGAGCGGATGGAGTTAGTTTTTTTTTGGCTTCTTTGTGTGTGGTGGGGGCATCATGAGTGGGGGTTGAGTTGGTTGAGTGAGGGGTGTGTGTGGTGGGTGTGTGTGGTATGAAGCTGTTGTGGATGTCCAGAATTTTGTGGAGGAAGTGGTTGGAAAGGGCGTCACATAGGGGCTGTGTGTGTGAAGGGTCTATGTTGCTGGCTTTGGGTTTGGCAAGTTTGTTGATGATGGTGAAGAGTTCTTTGCTGTTTTGAGAGTTGTTGTCAAGGCGTGTCTTGTAGTGGTCTCTTTTGGCGGTGCGTATGAGTTGGTGATGGGTGCGAATGGTGGCTTTGAGGCTGGAGAAGTTGGTTGTAGAGGGTTCTTGTTACCATATTTTCTCCGCTTGGCGGCATTTGCGCTTGGAGTCCTGGAGTTTGGGGGTGAACCATGGGGCGTTCTTGATGTTGCGGGTGGCAATGTGTTTTCTGAGGGGGGCTAGTGTGTCTGCGCAGGTTGTGATACATTTTGAGAGGTTGTGGGCTCCTGTGTTGGGGTCGTTGGTTTGGGGGAGGTGAGGGGTGGGGTGGTGAGCCAGTTGGAAGTTCAGTACATGTAGCACCTGCTGTGAGCTTCCTAGTGCTATAAGAATGAATTGCTAATATCCATCTCAACTGAACTCATTCTATTTTCAGCAAAGACAAATGAATGGAGAAATGTACCTGTTAAAATTCCAGGTGGTGATGTGCAGGTTAAACACAGATTCATCACAGACCAGGTTATCCGCTTAAAGCTCAGACAGAAATCCAGAGTAATCACCATGGATACCCTGGTGTGAAGATGCAAAGACTGTTCTCCAAGTGTTGACTGGTTTGTCAGGAGCAGGTCCAGGCATCCTCAAGATGACAAATGCCCCACCTTCTAGGCTCCTTTAAAAGCTACAATACAGGATTTTCGGACAAAATGTACAGCTATGAGCATCAAAGGAAGTCAAAGCAGATTAGCAACACAGGCTTACCATTTTCAACCAACTCTGCCTTCTTCTCAGTTTCCACTCTCTGCTTAGGAACCTTAAAAAAAATAAAAAGAAAAAAGAAAATTAAGAGAAAAGTTTCAATATTCCCGAGTCACATACTGAGAAAGGCTTGTGTTGAGTTACACGGTCGACGAAATTGTGTTTATTTGGGGGTAGAAACCTTCCAACTGAAAGAGACATAAGCACACCGCAAACATAACCAAATTTGATACTTATCAATGCCAACCCACAGGTGTAACGAAGGACCATGCTCTATTTAGAGAAACTTTGATTTCTGGAATGCAACAGAGGATAGTTCACAAACCTGTAGTATGGACCTTAACTCACAGGCCATTCCATACTTCGGGGGAGCAACACATAGGATTTAGGTGGACTGCATTACTATGCAGCAGGTCCACACCTTTTGGGAACAAACAAGCTACTGGAGTTTGCAGCTCAAAGAATTCAGGTTTTATTTTATTTTGTAACATTTTTTATTAAAAAGATGAAAACACATGTATGTGGAGACACATCAACAGCATCATTTGTCTTTAGATTAAGGATATGCACTCCATCCAACAAATAAAACAGTTTGTGTTTAAAACTCTGACACTGAAGGTTGGTCCGCTTTAGAGGAGACCGTGTGTAAGGAAATGCCTCCTTGCCATGGTTACCCCCTGACTTTTTGCCTTTGCTGATGCCAAGTTATGATTTGAAAAAAGTGTGCTGAGGCCTGCTAACCAGGCCCAAACACCAGTGTTCTTTCCCTAACCTGTACCTTTGTCTCCACAATTGCCACACCCTGGCATCCAGGTAAGTCCCTTGTAACTGGTACCCCTGGTACCAAGGGCCCTGATGCCAGGGAAGGTCTCTAAGGGCTGCAGCATGCCTTATGCCACCCTGGGGACCCCTCACTCAGCACAGACACACTGCTTGCCAGCTTGTGTGTGCTGGTGGGAAGAAAATGACTAAGTGGACATGGCACTCCCCTCAGGGTGCCATGCCAACCCCACACTGCCTATGCAGTATAGATAAGTCACCCCTCTAGCAGGCCTTACAGCCCTAAGGCAGGGTGCACTATACCATAGGTGAGGGCATAGGTGCGTGAGCACTATGCCCCTACAGTGTCTAAGCAAAACCTTAGACATTGTAAGTGCAGGGTAGCCATAAGAGTATATGGTCTGGGAGTCTGACATACACGAACTCCACAGCACCATAATGGCTACACTGAAAACTGGGTATCAAACTTCTCAGCACAATAAATGAACACTGGTGCCAGTGTACATTTTATTGTAAAATACACCCAGAGGGCATCTTAGAGATGCCCCCTGAAAACATACCCGACTTCCAGTGTAGGCTGGCTAGTTTTTGCCAGCCTGCCACACACCAGATATGTTGCTGGCCACATGGGGAGAGTGCCTTTGTCACTCTGTGGCTAGTAACAAAGCCTGTACTGGGTGGAGGTGCTTCTCACCTCCCCCTGCAGGAGCTGTAACACCTGGCGGTGAGCCTCAAAGGCTCACCCCCCTTTGTTACAGCGCCACAGGGCATCCCAGCTAGTGGAGATGCCCGGCCCCTTCGACCACGGCCCCACTTTTTGCGACAAGGCGGAGGAGATAATGAGTAAAACAAGGAGTCGTCACTGGCCAGTCAGGACAACCCCTAAGGTGTCCTGAGCTGAGGTGAGACTGACTTTTAGAAATCCTCCATCTTGCAGATGGAGGATTAGGGATGTGCCCCCCTCCCCTCAGGGAGGAGGCACAAAGAGGGTGTAGCCACCCTCAGGGCTAGTAGCCATTGGCTACTAACCACCCAGACCTAAACACCCCCCCAAATTGAGTATTTAGGGGCCCCCAGAACCTAGGAAAAGAGATTCCTGCAACCTGAAGACGAAGAAGGACTGCTGACCGGAAAGCCCTGCAGAGAAGACGGAGACACCAACTGCTTTGGCCCCAGCCCTACCGGCCTGTCTCCCCACTTCAAGAAAAACTGCAACAGCGATGCGTCCCCCAGGGTCCAGCGACCTCTGAAGCCTCAGAGGACTACCCTGCATCTAAAAGGACCAAGAACTCCTGAGGACAGCGGCTCTGTTCCAAAGAAGCTACAACTTTGCAACAAAGAAACAACTTTTAAAGGACTGCACGTTTCCCGCCGGAAGCGTGAGACTTTCCACTCTGTACCCAACGCCCCAGGCTCGACCTGCGGAGAACCAACACTACAGGGAGGATTCCCCGGCGACTGTGACCCTGTGAGTAGCCATAGTTGACCCCATGAGCCCCCCTAGCGACGCCTGCAGAGGGAATCCAGAGGCTCCTCCTGACCGCAACTGCCTGCTTCTAAGAAACCAACACCTGGTAAAGACACTGCACCCGCAGCCCCAGGACCTGAAGGATCCGGCCTCCAGTGCAGGAACAACCCCCAGATGGTTCTCTCCCTTGCCCAGGTGGTAGCTACCCCGAGGAGCCTTGCCTGCCTGCTTCGCTGAAGAGACCCCTGGGTCTCCCATTGAACTCTATTGCAAACCCGACGCCTGTTTGCACTCTGCACCCGGCCGCCCCTGTGGCGTTGGGGGGGGTGTACTTTTTGTGCTGACTTGTGTCCCCCCCCAGTGCCCTACAAAACCACCCTGGTCTGCCCTTCGAAGTCGCGAGTACTTACCTGCTGGCAGACTGGAACCGGGGCACCCACTTCTCCATTGAAGCCTGTGCGTTTTGGGCACCACTTTGACCTCTGCACCTGACCGGCCCTGAGCTGCTGGTGTGGTAACTTTGGGGTTGCCCTGAACCCCCAACGATGGGCTACCTTGGAACCAACTTTGAACCCTGTCGGTGGTTTACTTACCTGCAAAACTAACAAATACTTACCTCCCCCAGGAACTGTTGACATTTGCACCGTCTAGTTTTAAAATAGCTTATTGCCATTTTTGCCAAAACTGTACATGCTATTTTGCTGATTCGAAGTTCCTATGATACCCGAGTGAAATACCTTTCATTTAAAGTATTGATTGTAAATCTTGAACCTGTGGTTCTTAAAATAAACTAAGAAAAGAGGTTTTTATATAGAAAAATATATTGGCCTGGAATTGTATTTGAGTGTGTGTTCCTCATTTACTGCCTGTGTGCGTACAACAAATGCTCAACACTACTCCTTTGATAAGTCTACTGCTCGACCACACTACCACAAAATAGAGCATTAGAAGTATTTCTTTTTGCCACTATCTTACCTCTAAGGGGAACCCTTGGACTCTGTGCAGGCTATTTCTTACTTTGAAATAGTGCATACAGAGCCAACTTCCTACACCGTGTCTTTGGCTGATGAAACCTCTGGAACTGCAATAACTGGAGAAGTAATTCCAATAGCTGTGGAATCAGTCAGTGGGAGCATTCAGGCCACAACAAAGGATCGTTGGTGGCTTCTCCCACCCAGCAACCAGGTAACAATCTGCAGAGATGTGTGGATACGAGCAGTTGGAGTGCTGGGGACCTCTCAGACCACTACACTCATGTGAGTCCAGCATAGCTACTCACAGTAAAAGTTACTCTAACTCTCAGAGAAGGGCTCTGATGACCGGGAACACCCAGTGGTCTCCCTTTTTGTGAGAATGGAGTGCAATGGTCTCCAGCACTCAGTCTCTCAGTATCTATTAAGGCACCTATCACAGATGCCCTAGTTATGGTGATGACTGAGGACCCCTAGTTACGGGAGCCTGAAAGGTTATTTTATATGGGGGAGCCGGAGCGATTTACCCACCCCAAGTGATGGAGGTATAAAAAGACCTGTGTCTGTGAAAATAAACATGCTGCTGTTACCAACAGAGCCCACATAGCTTGAACAGAGAGGGAGGTAGCCGGCCTCATATAAAGTGGTATACTTTTGGGGTCCCTCTGACATCACAGCCCAGCTCATAGGTCTCACGCCAGTGTAAATGGGAGCACCTCAAGGGGATCACATGACTGTTGAGACCACTGGTTAGAAACATGCAGGGCGGTACAGGCCCTGTACAAAGATGGACAGATTCGCTGCAGAAAACCATGCCGGGGACTTCAGCCCCTAGAATCATGAAGAGCATCTAGTGGGGCTTGTGGCATGGCTTTTCCAAGCCCAATGAGGACTTCTGTTCCTACACTACATGCGCATCTTTGCGTCATCGTGTGACACACAGTTGTCAGACGCTCGCCCTGACTGTGGACCTTCATGGAGGGATGTCTTTGATTTAGCCTCAGATTTCTGTATTTGTTTAATCACTTAGGATTTTCAGACTAAGAAAGAGGTACAAGACAGACTGTAAACAGTCAATGAAAAAATATAGCCTTTCCTTGAAAATTCGATATTCTAAGGACCATATGAGGAAAGTAAGTGAAACTGCTGATATGTTAAACCCTTCAATCGAGCTAACACTAGGTCAGAAGCATTCAGGGATAGACTGGACCATCCAGTGACTTCACTCCATTATCAACATCCCACCTGCTCTAAAAATGATTTCCAACCAGAGGCGGTCTCCGAAAGGCTGGCAGTGTCTGCTCTCCTGGCCTTTCAGTGGCACAGGCAATATGTTCATCTCTGTCTACGACAATCTGCTCTGGTTTCAAGCTGGTGCATGCAGGCAGGCCCCTGGAGGGTACAGCTGAGGGCATCCTGTGCCCTGCAGGGCAAGGAGAAACCGCATGTTCACCGTTACATGGCGGATTCGCAGAGCTGGACTTCGTTGCCTCCAGGCACCTTTCCTAGAACCCAGACAAGGGAGTTGGAGCGAAAGCTAATTAATGCACCTGCTGCACAGCTGTGCAGGTCACAGGATCAAACAGTGGCGCAGCCTTTTTGAGGACAGTAAAACGTGTAATGAAGCTGTGCAGTAGTCACCAGTGACATACAGCGCAGAGAAGCGTACACACTAGGGCAGCAGGAGTTTTACACAGAACAATCTAACATTACAGCACGGATTGTACCCACTGCAGCCATTTTTGGGTTGCTTCTAGCACACCCCTCAAAAGATTAAATGTTTTACATGGGAACCACATCATTACTGGCGTAAAAGAGGTTTGTTTTGCCACGGACTCATGCCCATATTCCTGCTAGTAGGAACATTTGAAAAACAAGACAGGTAGGTAAACTTTATTTTCCTTTGAAAGTATGGAATGTTAAAGATGCACCATGTGAGGTATTTTCTTTGGACAATCAAAAACAATACAACACAGAATTTCAAGATCCTCACCTGCTACACCCCTCTCTGCATCACCAAGAGATCTGATCTACAGACCACATGGACCGAACAAGACCTTTGCCCAAGAAATCGGTCCTCATTCTCAGAAAAGCCTCCATCTAGCACTTCATCCCAACTCCCAGCCACCACCAGCAACAGCACCAAGACCAGAATCCATAAACACCTCATCCGGACAGTCTTGTGGACTATACATAGCAAGATGCTCATGAACTTGGTCTGGCAGGACCACCTTCCCAGCCCCTTAGGCATCCTCCACTCAACCCAATACAGAGCTCCTTGCCTGCCACTTCCCAAGGACACTGCAGGGCAAAGCCTAAACAGCCTGGCACAATGAGCAAAACCAACACAAGGAACCACAAGAAACACCAGCTCATGGCTCCTGCAAGGGACACTTTCTCTTGGGATAATCAGAAGCCTTAAAGGTCAACCGTCCCGAACAAGGACACAAAAATCCTTCAAGAGCTCCACTTCTATGTTTAAGTAGAGTCCTGCCATCTCTGGCACTTCACAGCACTTTAACGCAGAAAAAGCGCAACCCGGAGAAGCAAGCAGCCCATCTCTGCGCTTGCCAATTGTTCTTCTATGCAGAGGTCATTGGTAGACTCTGTGCATGGCAGACTATTTCCAAACAATCTTGGTTCTGGTTTTTGGCTCACAAAATAAAACCAGGGCTGTGCTGTGCCTAGGACGCGCCACGTTATCGTAGGAGGAATGAGGCTGAATATAAACACTGTATTGCTCTCGGGGACGGTGACGCACCCTTTGGCATTGCTCCGGTTCAGGCGAGGGCATCGGAAACATTTACAGATGGGAGCAATGCCAGCCTTTGTGCCAGACGACAACATCAAGCAGCTCTACTGTGCAGGCGCGTGTACTATTCCTGCAGCGCCTCGGTTCAGAGCCCAGCAGCTGCAGGCTGAGGTCCAAGTTATCCACTGTGGCACCACAGTACAGCGATCAAGGGCCGCACAGAAAGCACTGCGTCAACTACTCTGCATCAGCACATGCTTGAGTCGACTACAGGACACTACACCAACAATGCATTAATACATATACATGTTTTGATAAATAGGCATGAAGGCACACATGCATGTTTATTTTAGAACACCTGCAAGGTGCCTACTGCAATTAAATTGTCCCATTGTGATGGTCACATGCAATACACCTGCCAGAAAGATACACAGAAGTTAGATAAAGTAAAGTTTTGTTCTTTATTAAATGTCAGTAGATCAGTCTGCTGTAGGAGGTTATTCCATATGCGCCCCTCAAATGCCCTGGTCAGGTACTTCCAAATGTAAAATATCTGCAGGCACTGTGAAAAAGCTCTGTTTGGACTAGTGTAGGAACTGGGCAGGGGGTGCAGTTTAATTTCTGCGCAAGGCCAGTTGACGCCACTAAATCAACACTACGCATCTCAAATCCCTCAACGCACCACTAAAAATGCACCACTATCTATACACTGTCAGCATTGAAGGGCTGAGGGTTGGAGGTCGGGATACGTTCAGCAGAAAGGCCAGCAGAAGGGTAACAGTTGATGTCATTTCGAAAAGGTAGCGCTGTCGATGTAGGGTCAGATTAGACGGTGTCCGCCTACTTCCTCTACCACAACCCTAACCATAAAGCCCCCTCCCCTAACGCTAACCACCCCATCCTTGACGGCGCCGAGAGTCACTATGATGGCGATGAGACCTCGAGGATCTCGAAGAAGACTCCCTCGAGGACGTCTCTCCTTCTTGGATCGAGCCAAGAACAATTTCGCCTCCCTCTCTAAGTGCCTTAGGGTTCATGCGCTGGCAGGAGCCGCATGACTCGACCTCATGGTCGGAGCTAAGGCACCAGAGGCAATTCTCATGGGGATCGGTAACCGACATCCGACCCCGCACTGGTTACATGGTTTAAAGCTGGATTTCCTTGGCTGTGACATTGTAACCATCGTCTGAAACAGTAGCTCCCTGTGAGCCTCGAAGAATTAACCGTTACCCGGGCACGGAAAAAAGGGAACTGACGTCTGCACGTCGACGAGGGCTTCTTATTGCCTGGATGACGTCATATGGCGTCGCATGGAGTCGGGCGATTGTGACGTCATCGTCGACGTGCAGAGCTAGAAAAAAAT
Organism: Pleurodeles waltl; assembly: GCF_031143425.1. NCBI lineage: Eukaryota > Metazoa > Chordata > Amphibia > Caudata > Salamandridae > Pleurodeles > Pleurodeles waltl. Next base: position 31,212,314 of record NC_090448.1, on the reverse strand, counting down.
TTCCTTCGAGGCTGGCGCGAGGGGAGAATTCTTTTGGTGAGGAATCCACAGGTAGGTGTATCCATCAGAATCATCACTTACTCAGACCCTAACTGCATCAAAAACTGCCTCTTGTGCCCAAGCCTGACCCCATCAGTTGACCTCAACCCTAACCTCAACCCTACTATTAACCCAATTCCTAACCCCAACAGCCCTCATTATTACTAAAAATTGGCAAATCCTTATAGTTTAAAAAATACCATTTTAGATTTTTATTATTTTGTAAAATAAATCAGTAGTGTACTACTTTTACAACAATCTATGCAGTACGTCTTTTTAACACTACCCTTTTAGTGCAAAGAAGGCACACCAAGGAGGGATCGTGAACAGACTCAGTCTTGCTTGGAAAGACACCTCTCCGGAGTAGTTACCAATACAGCTGCCATCCCTTGAACAGTACCCGGCAGCCTCTGCCTGCTCCACTGCCGGACCGTGGCTGGGGGAACATGAGACATCTGTGGACAGATCTTTCAAGAAAAAGCCTCTGTGACAGAGGATGAATCAGTGGACGCAGAACACCAGGAGGTGGAGGCAAGCATACTCGCTCAGTAGTCCTGCTCCCCACAGCCCCGCCCAATGTGGAGGACTTCAAGGGAGTGGGCGCTGCCCCAGCCTCCACTAGTGCACAGACATCTAGCCCTGGAAGCTAGCTAGGGCTGCAGAGCCGCTGCATTGGCCTACAAGCTCTTCCACAAGGAGACGGGAGCTGATGAACGGAAGTCTACCCCTTCCTACCTCACCCTGGCGGTTGAATAGGAGGCGAATTACCTAGACAGGACAGCAGAGAAAAGGATTGAACACAGGAAGTCAGTGGAATAATTGGGACATTCTAGTGTAATGAGTGGAATATAAAGGAGGTCAGGCAAAAACCCTAGAAGAGAATAGAGAATTAAACACAGATTTTAGTACTATGCTGCTGCTTTCTAACCTCTACAAAGCCCCAAATTTGTCAAAATTGGCAACGGTGATGTGCTGCCAACATGGAGCTGGAGGCGAATGCAGACAAGTGAAAAGGAGGTGGTCCAGGCGCTGGTTGTAAGCACAGCCCGAGCTACACCCTAAGCAGAAAAGGAGGAAAAGATTAACTTATCCCAGCATTACCCAAGTGCAGGAGGTAACAAGGAGCACATAAGATGTACCCACATTTCTAAGATGTCCAGGGCTCTCCCTTTTAGCTCTTCTCATTTTGTATGGCTCTTCCTTTGGACTCTAAGCGCCCCGCGGCGGAGGCGAACGACGGATCTCAGAGTTTACAAAGAACGTTGTCAGGACCAACCACATTAGCTTGTTTCCAAACCCCTCCCAACAACACACAGCCTCCCATACCTTCGCTACTTGAAGTCATCGTACCTTTGGCTTCTTTTCCAGGTCAGCATCGGTCTTCGGACCCAGCAAGTGCAAAACCTGAAAGAAGCAGAACATCATATCAGGCTCCAAAGATGGAGACATAGCCACCATCTCTAACAGGTAAGACTTCAATGAAAACAGTAGTGTTGGATTCCCAGCACAGAACTGAACACAGCACAGCCGAGCATGCAGTCCCATTCATTTTGCAAATAAAACTGTAGAACTAGCATCATCAAAAGTCGCTGAAGACACAAAAACGAAAGGTTTGCAAAGCCATTGGGTAAGTGATGTCACTGCTTTCAGGAACTAAAACAGTTCATGCGTGCCAAAGCACACCAGGGCACACATTAGGAGAACAAATCTGGAAAAGCCAGCAGTGTGACAAGGTAAATATTTTTATTTTTTATAGCCCATTAGCTTCTTGAGGAGGAAGGGTGCTAGGCTGGGGATAGCAAGCAACCCCCACTTCACGGAAGTACAACTGCTATGTCCTTCAAAAATACTCAGTCATTAGTCAATGGAAATGAGGTGGCCCAGTTTTAAATGTTATCCTTACCTAATCCAGCCCCACCTCACCTTTTAGTTCATGTGATGAGCCTGAAGCTTAACGTTTCAACAGATTTATAAAGTTTTCATGGTCAGCGCGGAGAAGAATTTTTCAACCTCTTCTGCTTTCTAGACCAATCAATGCTGAAAACTTGGGACCATGCTAGGCAGCTCTCTATTGCCATCAGGGAGGGAAACGCGGCCAGAACTTGAGTTACAGAAATCAAAACTATTACTTACCTGTAGGAGTAGGTTTGCAGCTTGAATTTTTTTAATTCACGTGCTGTGCAGTATTCTGCACTTTAGTGCTTGGGTCCAGAAATGGTTCTTTTAGTCGTGTCTTTTATCTGTAGGCATCGTCAAATCGTCATTATTTGGTCCCTTGATCCTCCTTGAATTACATCAGACATAATCCTTAAAAAAAAAAAAACGTAACAGTCGCCATATTCAGGTTCTTTCCCCCCCATTTTGGCAACTTCCTTGTATGGTTTCTGTAAGGAAATGCCTCCTTGGCATGGTTACCCCCTGACTTTTTGCCTTTGCTGACACTATGTTTTGAATTGAAAGTGTGCTGAGGCCTGCTAACCAGGCCCCAGCACCAGTGTTCTTTCCCTAACCTGTACTTTTGATTCCACAATTGGCACACCCTGGCATCCAGATAAGTCCCTTGTAACTGGTACCTCTGGTACCAAGGGCCCTGATGCCAGGGAAGGTCTCTAAGGGCTGCAGCATGTATTATGCCACCCTAGAGACCCCTCACCCAGCACAGACACACTGCTTACCAGCTTGTGTGTGCTAGTGAGAACAAAATGAGTAAGTCGACATGGCACTCCCCTCAGGGTGCCATGCCAGCCTCTCACTGCCTATGCAGTATAGGTAAGACACCCCTCTAGCAGGCCTTACAGCCCTAAGGCAGGGTGCACTATACCATAGGTGAGGGTACCAGTGCATGAGCACTGTGCCCCTACAGTGTCTAAGCAAAACCTTAGACATTGTAAGTGCAGGGTAGCCATAAGAGTATATGGTCTGGGAGTCTGTTTTACACGAACTCCACAGCACCATAATGGCTACACTGAAAACTGGGAAGTTTGGTATCAAACTTCTCAGCACAATAAATGCACACTGATGCCAGTGTACATTTTATTGTAAAATACACCCCAGAGGGCACCTTAGAGGTGCCCCCTGAAACTTAACCGACTATCTGTGAAGGCTGACTGGTTCCAGCAGCCTGCCACACTAGAGACATGTTGCTGGCCCCATGGGGAGAGTGCCTTTGTCACTCTGAGGCCAGTAACAAAGCCTGCACTGGGTGGAGATGCTAACACCTCCCCCAGGCAGGAGCTGTAACACCTGGCGGTGAGCCTCAAAGGCTCACCCCTTTGTCACAGCACCGCAGGACACTCCAGCTAGTGGAGTTGCCCGCCCCGGCCCCCACTTTTGGCGGCAAGGCCGGAGAAAATAATGAGAACAACAAGGAGGAGTCACTGGCCAGTCAGGACAGCCCCTAAGGTGCCCTGAGCTGAGGTGACTAACTTTTAGAAATCCTCCATCTTGCAGATGGAGGATTCCCCCAATAGGATTAGGGATGTGACCCCCTCCCCTTGGGAGGAGGCACAAAGAGGGTGTACTCACCCTCAGGGCTAGTAGCCATTGGCTACTAACCCCCCAGACCTAAGCACGCCCTTAAATTTAGTATTTAAGGGCTCTCCCTGAACCTAGAAACTAGATTCCTGCAACAGCAACAAGAAGGACTGCCTAGCTGAAAACCCCTGCAGAGGAAGACCAGAAGACAACAACTGCCTTGGCTCCAGAAACTCACCGGCCTGTCTCCTGCCTTCCAAAGAACTCTGCTCCAGCGACGCCTTCCAAAGGGACCAGCGACCTCTGAATCCTCTGAGGACTGCCCTGCTTCGACGACAAGAAACTCCCGAGGACAGCGGACCTGCTCCAAAAAGATTGCAACTTTATCCAAAGGAGCAGCTTTAAAGAACCCTGCAATCTCCCCGCAAGAAGCGTGAGACTTGCAACACTGCACCCGGCGACCCCGACTCGGCTGGTGGAGAACCAACACCTCAGGGAGGACCCCCGGACTACTCTAAGACTGTGAGTACCAAAACCTGTCCCCCCTGAGCCCCCACAGCGCCGCCTGCAGAGGGAATCCCGAGGCTTCCCCTGACCGCGACTCTCTGAAACCTAAGTCCCGACGCCTGGAAAAGACCCTGCACCCGCAGCCCCCAGGACCTGAAGGACCGGACTTTCACTGCAGAAGTGACCCCCAGGAGTCCCTCTCCCTTGCCCAAGTGGGGGTTTCCCCGAGGAAGCCCCCCCTTGCCTGCCTGCAGCGCTGAAGAGATCCCTTGATCTCTCATTGACTTCCATTGCGAACCCGACGCTTGTTCTAACACTGCACCCGGCCGCCCCCGCGCCGCTGAGGGTGAAATTTCTGTGTGGGCTTGTGTCCCCCCCGGTGCCCTACAAAACCCCCCTGGTCTGCCCTCCGAAGACGCGGGTACTTACCTGCTGGCAGACTGGAACCGGGGCACCCCCTTCTCTCCATTGAAGCCTATGCGTTTTGGGCACCACTTTGAACTCTGCACCTGACCGGCCCTGAGCTGCTGGTGTGGTAACTTAGGGGTTGCTCTGAACCCCCAACGGTGGGCTACCTTGGACCAAGAACTGAACCCTATAAGTGTCTTACTTACCTGGCAAAACTAACAAAAACTTACCTCCCCCAGGAACTGTGAGAATTGCACTGTGTCCACTTTTAAAATAGCTATTTGTGAATAACTTGAAAAGTATACATGCAATTGAAATGATTCAAAGCTCCTAATGTACTTACCTGCAATACCTTTCAAACAAGATATTACATGTTAAATTTGAACCTGTGGTTCTTAAAATAAACTAAGAAAAGATATTTTTCTATACAAAACCTATTGGCTGGATTTGTCTCTGAGTGTGTGTACCTCATTTATTGCCTGGGTGTATGTACAACAAATGCTTAACACTACTCCTTGGATAAGCCTACTGCTCGACCACACTACCACAAAATAGAGCATTAGTATTATCTCTTTTTACCACTATTTTACCTGTAAGGGGAACCCTTGGACTCTGTGCATGCTATTCCTTACTTTGAAATAGCACATACAGAGCCAACTTCCTACATTGGTGGATCAGCGGTGGGGTACAAGACTTTGCATTTGCTGGACTACTCAGCCAATACCTGATCACACGACAAATTCCAAAATTGTCTTTAGAAATTGATTTTTGCAATTTGAAGAGTTTTCTAAATTCTTAAAAGTCCTGCTAGGGCCTTGTGTTAGTCCCTGTTAGCATTTTCTTTTAGAGTTTAAAAGTTTGGTAAAAGTTTGAATTAGATTCTAGAACCAGTTTTAGTTTCTTAAAAAGTATTCCAACTTTTAGAAGCATAATGTCTAGCACAGATGTGAATGTGGTGGAACTCGACACCACACCTTACCTCCATCTCCAGATGAGAGAGCTAAGGTCACTCTGTAACGTAAGAAAAATAACAATGGGCTCCAGACCTACCAAAGCACAGCTCCAGGAGCTGTTGGCAGAGTATGATAGAGCCAACCCCTCTGTGGATAACACAGAGGAGGATGATAGTGAACTGGAGGAAGAATCCCCTCCACCAGTCCTATCCAGGGAGAACAGGGCCTCTCAAGCCCTGACTCCAAAAATAATAGTCAGAGATGCTGGCTCCCTCACAGGAGGGTCCAGCCTCTCTGAAATCACCGAGGATAACTCCAGTGAAGAGGACATCCAGTTAGCCAGGATGGCCAAAAGATTGGCTTTGGAAAAACAGATCCTAGCCATAGAAAGGGAAAGACAAGATGTAGGAAGTTGGCTCTGTATGTGCTATTTCAAAGTAAGGAATAGCATGCACAGAGTCCAAGGGTTCCCCTTAGAGGTAAAATAGTGGTAAAAATAGATAATACTAATGCTCTATTTTGTGGTAGTGTGGTCGAGCAGTAGACTTATCCAAGGAGTAGTGTTAAGCATTTGTTGTACATACACATAGACAATAAATGAGGTACACACACTCAGAGACAAATCCAGCCAATAGGTTTTTATATAGAAAAATATCTTTTCTTAGTTTATTTTAAGAACCACAGGTTCAAATTCTACATGTAATATCTCATTCGAAAGGTATTGCAGGTAAGTACTTTAGGAACTTCAAATCATCAAAATTGCATGTATACTTTTCAAGTTATTCACAAATAGCTGTTTTAAAAGTGGACACTTAGTGCAATTTTCACAGTTCCTAGGGGAGGTAAGTATTTGTTAGGTTAACCAGGTAAGTAAGACACTTACAGGGCTTAGTTCTTGGTCCAAGGTAGCCCACCGTTGGGGGTTCAGAGCAACCCCAAAGTCACCACACCAGCAGCTCAGGGCCGGTCAGGTGCAGAGTTCAAAGTGGTGCCCAAAACACATAGGCTAGAATGGAGAGAAGGGGGTGCCCCGGTTCCGGTCTGCTTGCAGGTAAGTACCCGCGTCTTCGGAGGGCAGACCAGGGGGGTTTTGTAGGGCACCGGGGGGGACACAAGCCCACACAGAAATTTCACCCTCAGCGGCGCGGGGGCGGCCGGGTGCAGTGTAGAAACAAGCGTCGGGTTCGCAATGTTAGTCTATGAGAGATCTCGGGATCTCTTCAGCGCTGCAGGCAGGCAAGGGGGGGGTTCCTCGGGGAAACCTCCACTTGATCAAGGGAGAGGGACTCCTGGGGGTCACTCCTCCAGTGAAAGTCCGGTCCTTCAGGTCCTGGGGGCTGCGGGTGCAGGGTCTCTCCCAGGTGTCGGGACTTAGGATTCAAAGAGTCGCGGTCAGGGGAAGCCTCGGGATTCCCTCTGTAGGCGGCGCTGTGGGGGCTCAGGGGGGGACAGGTTTTTGTACTCACTGTCTTAGAGTAGTCCTGGGGTCCCTCCTGAGGTGTTGGATCGCCACCAGCCGAGTCGGGGTCGCCGGGTGCAGTGTTGCAAGTCTCACGCTTCTTGCGGGGAGCTTGCAGGGTTCTTTCAAGGCTGCTAGAAACAAAGTTGTAGCCTTTCTTGGAGCAGGTCCGCTGTCCTCGGGAGTTTCTTGTCTTTTCGAAGCAGGGGCAGTCCTCAGAGGATGTCGAGGTCGCTGGTCCCTTTGGAAGGCGTCGCTGGAGCAGGATCTTTGGAAGGCAGGAGACAGGCCGGTGAGTTTCTGGAGCCAAGGCAGTTGTCGTCTTCTGGTCTTCCTCTGCAGGGGTTTTCAGCTAGGCAGTCCTTCTTCTTGTAGTTGCAGGAATCTAATTTTCTAGGGTTCAGGGTAGCCCTTAAATACTAAATTTAAGGGCGTGTTTAGGTCTGGGGGGTTAGTAGCCAATGGCTACTAGCCCTGAGGGTGGGTACACCCTCTTTGTGCCCCCTCCCAAGGGGAGGGGGTCACAATCCTAACCCTATTGGGGGGATCCTCCATCTGCAAGATGGAGGATTTCTAAAAGTTAGAGTCACTTCAGCTCAGGACACCTTAGGGGCTGTCCTGACTGGCCAGTGACTCCTCCTTGTTGCTTTCTTTGTTCCCTCCAGCCTTGCCGCCAAAAGTGGGGGCCGTGGCCGGAGGGGGCGGGCAACTCCAGCAAGCTGGAGTGCCCTGCTGGGCTGTGACAAAGGGGTGAGCCTTTGAGGCTCACCGCCAGGTGTTACAGCTCCTGCCTGGGGGAGGTGTTAGCATCTCCACCCAGTGCAGGCTTTGTTACTGGCCTCAGAGTGACAAAGGCACTCTCCCCATGGGGCCAGCAACATGTCTCTAGTGTGGCAGGTTGCTGGAACCAGTCAGCCTACACAGATAGTTGGTTAAGTTTCAGGGGGCACCTCTAAGGTGCCCTCTGGGGTGTGTTTTGCAATAAAATGTACACTGGCATCAGTGTGCATTTATTGTGCTGAGAAGTTTGATACCAAACTTCCCAGTTTTCAGTGCAGCCATTATGGTGCTGTGGAGTTCGTGTAAAACAGACTCCCAGACCATATACTCTTATGGCTACCCTGCACTTACAATGTCTAAGGTTTTGTTTAGACACTGTAGGGGCACAGTGCTCATGCACTGGTACCCTCACCTATGGTATAGTGCACCCTGCCTTAGGGCTGTAAGGCCTGCTAGAGGGGTGTCTTACCTATACTGCATAGGCAGTGAGAGGCTGGCATGGCACCCTGAGGGGAGTGCCATGTCGTCTTACTCATTTTGTTCTCACTAGCACACACAGGCTTGTAAGCAGTGTGTCTGTGCTGAGTGAGGGGTCTCTAGGGTGGCATAAGACATGCTGCAGCCCTTAGAGACCTTCCTTGGCATCAGGGCCCTTGGTACTAGAAGTACCAGTTACAAGGGACTTATCTGGATGCCAGGGTGTGCCAATTGTGGATACAATGGTACATTTTAGGTGAAGGAACACTGGTGCTGGGGCCTGGTTAGCAGGGTCCCAGCACACTTCTCAGTCAAGTCAGCATCAGTATCAGGCAAAAAGTGGGGGGTAACTGCAACAGGGAGCCATTTCTTTACACAAGAGATGGGCCTAGGACCCATCAATGGTGGCAGCAACATAACTAGGGTCAGAGATTCTCCTGACATGTTGAAAATCCCCAAAGGGATTGTAACTAAATATGAGGATGGTGATGACATCACCAAATGGTTCACAGCTTTTGAGAGGGCTTGTGTAACCAGAAAAGTGAACAGATCTCACTGGGGTGCTCTCCTTTGGGAAATGTTCACAGGAAAGTGTAGGGATAGACTCCTCACACTCTCTAAAAAAGATGCAGAATCTTATGACCTCATGAAGGGTACCCTGATTGAGGGCTTTGGATTCTCCACTGAGGAGTATAGGATTAGATTCAGGGGGGACTCAAAAATCCTCGAGCCAGACCTGGGTTGACTTTGTAGACTACTCAGTAAAAACACTAGATGGTTGGATTCAAGGAAATGGTGTAAATGATTATGATGGGCTGTACAATTTATTTGTGAAAGAACACCTATTAAGTAATTGTTTCAATGATAAACTGCATCAGCATCTGGTGGACCTAGGACCAATTTCTCCCCAAGAATTGGGAAAGAAGGCGGACCATTGGGTCAAGACTAGGGTGTCCAAAACTTCCACAGGGGGTGACCAAAAGAAAGGGGTCACAAAACCTCCCCAGGGGAAAGGTGGTGAGACAGCCAAAAATAAAAATAGTAAAGAGTCTTCTACAGGCCCCCAAAAACCTGCACAGGAGGGTGGGCCCAGAGCCTCTTCACAAAACAATCCTGGGTACAAGGGTAAAAACTTTGATCCCAAAAAGGCCTGGTGTCGTAACTGTAGTCAGTCTGGACACCAAACTGGAGACAAGGCCTGTCCCAAGAAAGATACCACTTCTAACTCCCATCCAGCTAAAACTGGAATGGCCAGTCTCCAAGTGGGATCAACAGTGTGCCCAGAGCAAATCAGGTGTCACACTGAAGCTACATTAGTCTCTGAGGGTGGGGTGGATTTAGCCACACTGGCTGCCTGGCCCCCTAACATGCAAAAATACAGGCAGCAGCTCTTAATTAATGGGACAAGTGTAGAAGGCCTGAGGGATACAGGTGCCAGTGTCACTATGGTGACAGAGAAACTGGTTTCCCCTGGCCAATACCTGACTGGACAAACTTATCCAGTCACCAACGCTGACAATCAGACTAAAGTACATCCCCTGGCTATGGTAACTTTAGAGTGGGGAGGGGTCAATGGCCTGAAACAGGTGGTGGTCTCCTCAAATATCCCAGTAGACTGTTTGCTTGGAAATGACCTGGAGTCCTCAGCATGGGCTGAGGTAGAACTGAAAACCCATGCAGCCATGCTGGGTATCCCTGAACTGGTGTGTGTCAAGACTAGGGCACAGTGCAAGGCACAGGGTGAAAAAGTAGAGCTGGAGTCTGGAAAAATGGCCCAGCCTACCAAGAGAAAAGGAAAGTCAGCTGGGAAACCAGCTGCAACACAACACCAAAAAGAGAACCTCTCTTCTCAGGAAGAAGTTCTGCCCTCTGAGGGAACTGAGCCTATGGAGCTGGAACCTTATCAGGTTGAGCTCTTGGGCCCAGGGGGACCCTCAAGGGAAGAGTTGTGTAAGGGACAAGAAACCTGTCCCTCTCTTGAAGGCCTTAGGCAGCAAGCTGCTGAAGAGTCCAAAGGCAAGAAAAATGGAACACATAGGGTCTATTGGGAAGATGGACTCCTGTACACTGAGGCAAGAAATCCCAAACCTGGTGCCACTAGGAGAGTGGTAGTGCCTCAGGGTTTCAGAGAGTTTATTCTGACCTTAGCCCATGATATTCCCCTTGCTGGGCATTTGGGACAAACCAAGACGTGGGAGAGGTTAGTCAACCACTTCTACTGGCCCAACATGTCCCAGAAGGTTAAGGAGTTTTGCCTCTCCTGCCCCACCTGTCAATCCAGTGGTAAGACAGGTGGGCATCCAAAGGCCCCCCTCATTCCACTTCCAGTGGTGGGGGTCCCCTTTGAAAGAGTGGGTGTGGACATAGTTGGTCCACTAGAACCTCCCACAGCCTCAGGAAATATGTACATCCTAGTAGTAGTGGATCATGCTACTAGGTATCCTGAAGCTATTCCCCTTAGGTCGACTACTGCCCCTGCAGTAGCCAAGGCCCTCATTGGTATCTTTACCAGAGTGGGTTTCCCTAAGGAGGTGGTGTCTGACAGAGGTACCAACTTCATGTCAGCATACCTAAAACACATGTGGAAGGAGTGTGGAGTGACTTACAAATTCACTACACCATATCATCCCCAAACTAATGGCCTTGTTGAGAGATTCAACAAGACATTAAAGGGCATGATCATGGGGCTCCCAGAAAAACTCAAAAGGAGATGGGATGTCCTCCTGCCATGTCTGCTTTTCGCTTACAGAGAGGTGCCTCAGAAGGGAGTAGGATTCTCACCCTTTGAACTTCTGTTTGGCCACCCTGTAAGGGGACCACTTGCTCTTGTTAAAGAAGGCTGGGAGAGACCTCTCCATGAGCCTAAACAAGACATAGTGGACTATGTACTTGGCCTTCGCTCAAGGATGGCAGAGTACATGGAAAAGGCAAGTAAAAACCTTGAGGCCAGCCAACAACTCCAGAAGTTGTGGTATGACCAAAAGGCTGCACTGGTTGAATTCCAACCAGGGCAGAAAGTCTGGGTTCTGGAGCCTGTGGCTCCCAGGGCACTCCAGGACAAATGGAGTGGCCCTTACCCAGTACTAGAAAGGAAGAGTCAGGTCACCTACCTGGTAGACCTGGGCACAAGCAGGAGCCCCAAGAGGGTGATCTATGTGAACCGCCTTAAGCTCTTCCATGACAGGGCTGATGTAAATCTATTGATTGTAACAGATGAGGACCAGGAAGCTGAGAGTGAACCTCTCCCTGATCTCCTCTCATCAGACCCTAAAGATGGCTCAGTAGATGGAGTGATCTACTCAGACACCCTCTCTAGCCAACAGCAGTCTGACTGCAGGAAGGTCCTGCAGCAGTTTGCTGAACTCTTTTCCCTAACCCCTGGTCAGACACACCTGTGTACCCATGATGTGGACACAGGAGACAGCATGCCTGTCAAAAACAAAATATTTAGACAGTCTGACCAAGTTAAGGAAAGCATCAAGGTGGAAGTCCACAAGATGCTGGAATTGGGAGTAATTGAGTACTCTGACAGCCCCTGGGCTAGCCCAGTGGTCTTAGTCCCCAAACCTCACACCAAAGAAGGAAAGAGAGAGATGAGGTTTTGTGTGGACTACAGAGGTCTCAACTCTGTCACAAAGACAGATGCTCATCCCATTCCTAGAGCTGATGAGCTAATAGACAAATTAGGGGCTGCCAAATTCTTAAGTACCTTTGACTTAACAGCAGGGTACTGGCAAATCAAAATGGCCCCTGGAGCAAAAGAAAAGACAGCATTCTCCACACCTGATGGGCATTATCAGTTCACTGTTATGCCCTTTGGTTTAAAGAATGCCCCTGCCACCTTCCAAAGGTTGGTGAATCAAGTCCTTGCTGGGCTGGAATCCTTTAGTGCAGCTTATCTTGATGATATTGCTGTCTTCAGCTCCACCTGGCAGGATCACCTGGTCCACCTGAAGAAGGTTTTGAAGGCTCTGCAATCTGCAGGCCTCTCTATCAAGGCATCCAAATGCCAGATAGGGCAGGGAACTGTGGTTTACTTGGGACACCTTGTAGGTGGAGGCCAAGTTCAGCCACTCCAACCCAAGATCCAGACTATTCTGGACTGGGTAGCTCCAAAAACCCAGACTCAAGTCAGGGCATTCCTTGGCTTGACTGGGTACTACAGGAGGTTTGTGAAGGGATATGGATCCATTGCGACAGCCCTCACAGAACTCACCTCCAAGAAAATGCCCAAGAAAGTAAACTGGACTGTAGAATGCCAACAGGCCTTTGACACCCTGAAACAAGCTATGTGCACAGCACCAGTTCTAAAAGCTCCAGATTATTCTAAGCAGTTCATTGTGCAAACAGATGCCTCTGAACATGGGATAGGGGCAGTTTTTGTCCCAAACAAATGATGATGGCCTTGACCAGCCTGTTGCTTTCATTAGCAGGAGGTTACTCCCCAGGGAGCAGCGTTGGAGTGCCATTGAGAGGGAGGCCTTTGCTGTGGTTTGGTCCCTGAAGAAGCTGAGACCATACCTCTTTGGTACTCACTTCCTAGTTCAGACTGACCACAGACCTCTCAGATGGCTGATGCAAATGAAAGGTGAAAATCCAAAACTGTTGAGGTGGTCCATCTCCCTACAGGGAATGGACTTTATAGTGGAACACAGACATGGGACTGCCCATGCCAATGCAGATGGCCTTTCCAGGTTCTTCCACTTAGAAAATGAAGACTCTCTTGGGAAAGGTTAGTCTCATCCTCTTTCGTTTGGGGGGGGGGGGGGGGGGGGGGTTGTGTAAGGAAATGCCTCCTTGGCATGGTTACCCCTGACTTTTTGCCTTTGCTGATGCTATGTTTTGAATTGAAAGTGTGCTGAGGCCTGCTAACCAGGCCCCAGCACCAGTGTTCTTTCCCTAACCTGTACTTTTGATTCCACAATTGGCACACCCTGGCATCCAGATAAGTCCCTTGTAACTGGTACCTCTGGTACCAAGGGCCCTGATGCCAGGGAAGGTCTCTAAGGGCTGCAGCATGTATTATGCCACCCTAGAGACCCCTCACCCAGCACAGACACACTGCTTACCAGCTTGTGTGTGCTAGTGAGAACAAAATGAGTAAGTCGACATGGCACTCCCCTCAGGGTGCCATGCCAGCCTCTCACTGCCTATGCAGTATAGGTAAGACACCCCTCTACCAGGCCTTACAGCCCTAAGGCAGGGTGCACTATACCATAGGTGAGGGTACCAGTGCATGAGCACTGTGCCCCTACAGTGTCTAAGCAAAACCTTAGACATTGTAAGTGCAGGGTAGCCATAAGAGTATATGGTCTGGGAGTCTGTTTTACACGAACTCCACAGCACCATAATGGCTACACTGAAAACTGGGAAGTTTGGTATCAAACTTCTCAGCACAATAAATGCACACTGATGCCAGTGTACATTTTATTGTAAAATACACCACAGAGGGCACCTTAGAGGTGCCCCCTGAAACTTAACCGACTATCTGTGTAGGCTGACTGGTTCCAGCAGCCTGCCACACTAGAGACATGTTGCTGGCCCCATGGGGAGAGTGCCTTTGTCACTCTGAGGCCAGTAACAAAGCCTGCACTGGGTGGAGATGCTAACCCCTCCCCCAGGCAGGAGCTGTAACACCTGGCGGTGAGCCTCAAAGGCTCACCCCTTTGTCACAGCACCGCAGGACACTCCAGCTAGTGGAGTTGCCCGCCCCCTCCGGCCCCGGCCCCCACTTTTGGCGGCAAGGCCGGAGAAAATAATGAGAATAACAAGGAGGAGTCACTGGCCAGTCAGGACAGCCCCTAAGGTGTCCTGAGCTGAGGTGACTAACTTTTAGAAATCCTCCATCTTGCAGATGGAGGATTCCCCCAATAGGATTAGGGATGTGACCCCCTCCCCTTGGGAGGAGGCACAAAGAGGGTGTACTCACCCTCAGGGCTAGTAGCCATTGGCTACTAACCCCCCAGACCTAAACACGCTCTTAAATTTAGTATTTAAGGGCTCTCCCTGAACCTAGAAACTAGATTCCTGCAACAACAACAAGAAGGACTGCCTAGCTGAAAACCCCTGCAGAGGAAGACCAGAAGACAACAACTGCCTTGGCTCCAGAAACTCACCGGCCTGTCTCCTGCCTTCCAAAGAACTCTGCTCCAGCGACGCCTTCCAAAGGGACCAGCGACCTCTGAATCCTCTGAGGACTGCCCTGCTTCGACGACGACAAGAAACTCCTGAGGACAGCGGACCTGCTCCAAAAAGACTGCAACTTTATCCAAAGGAGCAGCTTTAAAGAACCCTGCAATCTCCCCGCAAGAAGCGTGAGACTTGCAACACTGCACCCGGCGACCCCGACTCGGCTGGTGGAGAACCAACACCTCAGGGAGGACCCCCGGACTACTCTACGACTGTGAGTACCAAAACCTGTCCCCCCTGAGCCCCCACAGCGCCGCCTGCAGAGGGAATCCCGAGGCTTCCCCTGACCGCGACTCTCTGAAACCTAAGTCCCGACGCCTGGAAAAGACCCTGCACCCGCAGCCCCCAGGACCTGAAGGACCGGACTTTCACTGCAGAAGTGACCCCCAGGAGTCCCTCTCCCTTGCCCAAGTGGAGGTTTCCCCGAGGAAGCCCCCCCTTGCCTGCCTGCAGCGCTGAAGAGATCCCTTGATCTCTCATTGACTTCCATTGCGAACCCGACGCTTGTTCTAACACTGCACCCGGCCGCCCCCGCGCCGCTGAGGGTGAAATTTCTGTGTGGGCTTGTGTCCCCCCCGGTGCCCTACAAAACCCCCCTGGTCTGCCCTCCGAAGACGCGGGTACTTACCTGCTGGCAGACTGGAACCGGGGCACCCCCTTCTCTCCATTGAAGCCTATGCGTTTTGGGCACCACTTTGAACTCTGCACCTGACCGGCCCGGAGCTGCTGGTGTGGTAACTTTGGGGTTGCTCTGAACCCCCAACGGTGGGCTACCTTGGACCAAGAACTGAACCCTGTAAGTGTCTTACTTACCTGGCAAAACTAACAAAAACTTACCTCCCCCAGGAACTGTGAGAATTGCACTAAGTGTCCACTTTTAAAATAGCTATTTGTGAATAACTTGAAAAGTATACATGCAATTGATGGTATCAAACTTCTCAGCACAATAAATGCACACTGATGCCAGTGTACATTTTATTGTAAAATACACCCCAGAGGGCACCTTAGAGGTGCCCCCTGAAACCTTAACCGACTATCTGTGTAGGCCGACTGGTTCCAGCAGCCTGCCACAACCGAGACATGTTGCTGGCCCCATGGGGAGAGTGCCTTTGTCACCCTGAGGCCAGTAACAAAGCCTGCACTGGGTGGAGATGCTAACACCTCCCCCAGGCAGGAACTGTAACACCTGGCGGTGAGCCCCAAAGGCTCACCCCCTTTGTTCCAGCACCACAGGGCACTCCAGCTAGTGGAGTTGCCCGGCCCCTCCGGCCACGGCCCCACTTTTGGAGGCAAGGCCGGGGGAAATAATGAGAATAACAAGGAGGAGTCACTGGCCAGTCAGGACAGCCCCTAAGGTGTCCTGAGCTGAAGTGACTAACTTTTAGAAATCCTCCATCTTGCAGATGGAGGATTCCCCAATAGGATTAGGGATGTGCCCCCCTCCCCTCAGGGAGGAGGCACAAAGAGGGTGTACCCACCCTCAGGGCTAGTAGCCATTGGCTACTAACCCCCCAGACCTAAACACGCCCTTAAATTTAGTATTTAAGGGCTCCCCTGAACCTAAGGATTTAGATTCCTGAAACTACAAGAAGAGGACTGCTGAGCTGAAAAACCCCTGCAGAAGAAGAACAGAAGACACCAACTGCTTTGGCCCCAGTCTTACCGGCCTGTCTCCGGCCTTCTAAAGAAACCTGCTCCAGCTACGCTTTCCAAAGGACCAGCGACCCCTGAATCCTCAGAGGACTGCCCTGCTTCAAGAAAGACAAGAAACTCACGAGGACAGCGGCACTGCTCCAAAAGAACTGCAACTTTGTTAC
The DNA here is from genome assembly GCF_031143425.1 of Pleurodeles waltl. Taxonomy (NCBI): domain Eukaryota; kingdom Metazoa; phylum Chordata; class Amphibia; order Caudata; family Salamandridae; genus Pleurodeles; species Pleurodeles waltl. The sequence goes on along the minus strand of NC_090448.1, from coordinate 31,196,211 downwards.
AGAGGAGCAGATTTAAAGACCCCTGCAAATCCCCGCAAGAAGCGTGAGACTTGCAACACTGCACCCGGCGACCCCAACTCGACTGGTGGAGAACCAACACCTCAGGGAGGACCCTCCGGCGACTCCGAGACCGTGAGTAACCAAAGTTGTCCCCCCTGAGCCCCCACAGCGACGCCTGCAGAGGGAATCCCGAGGCTCCCCCTGACCGCGACTGTCTGAACCTAAAGTCCCGACGGCTGGAAAAGACCCTGCGCACCCCCAGCACCTGGAGGAACGGAACTTCTGTGCAGGAGTGACCCCCAGGAGGCCCTCTCCCTTGCCCAGGTGGTGGCTACCCCGAGGAGCCCCCCCCCTTGCCTGCATCGCTGAAGAGACTCCTTGGTCTCCCATTGAAATCTACAGAGAACCCGACGCTTGTTTGCATACTGCACCCGGCCGCCCCGCGCTGCTGGGGGTGTACTTTCTGTGTGGACTTGTGTCCCCCCCGGAGCCCTACAAAACCCCCCTGGTCTTCCCTCCGAAGACGCGGGTACTTACCTGCTGGCAGACTGGAACCGGGGCACCCCCTTCTCTCCATTGAAGCCTATGTGTTTTGGGCACCTCTTTGACCTCTGCACCTGACCGGCCCTGAGCTGCTGGTGTGGTAACTTTGGGGTTGCTCTGAACCCCCAACAGTGGGCTACCTTGGACCCAAAACTGAGACCTGTAAGTGATTTACTTACCTGCTAAAAATAACAATACTTTACCTCCCCCAGGAACTGTGAAAATTGCACTGTGTCCACTTTTAAAACAGCTTATTGTGTTTTATGTAAAAAGTATATATGCTACTGTGATTATTCAAAGTTCCTAAAGTACTTACCTGCAATACCTTTCAAATGAGATATTATATGTAGAATTTGAACCTGTGGTTCTTAAAATAAACTAAGAAAAGATATTTTTCTATAACAAAACCTATTGGCTGGATTTGTCTGAGTGTGTGTTCCTCATTTATTGCCTGTGTGTATGTACAACAAATGCTTAACCCTACTCCTTTGATAAGCCTACTGCTCGATCACACTACCACAAAATAGAGCATTAGTATTATCTCTTTTTGCCACTATCTTACCTCTAAGGGGAACCCTTGGACTCTGTGCATACTATTCCTTACTTTGAAATAGTGCATACAGAGCCAACTTCCTACACTCGTGCACATGGACCAGGCTGACCAAACTCTTGGTCTTCAGGAACCATGCTGCAGGGCTCAGGGCAGTTGATTCCGGATGGCATATCTGACCTCCCACCCCTGCATTGTCAACAGGTCCTGGTGTGTTGGCAATCTCACGACCTTGTCCTTTGCCTTTTCCACAAGGTCTTAAACCATATTTGCCTGGCCCACTGTGGTGCTATTGCAATTAGTGTCAATTTTGTTTGCATTTCTGTGTCACTAGCGGCATCAACGGAATAAGGGGCAAAGCATCAGCATATTTCTCCAATGATTCTATTAACATGGCATCACCTATCGACGGATTGTGAGGATAACTAGATGCAAAACTTTGACATTCTGTTTATGCTGGATTGCAAATAGGTCTGTGTGTGGTGTGCCCCATTCTCAAAGATGTTCTCAACCTGCTATTGCTTTAGCTCCCAATCGCGTAAAGCATTTGCCAGTGTGCCTCTGTGTTTTGAACCCCTGGGAGTTGCTTCACTACTAGCTTTTTCCTTCTTTGAACAACCACTTTCTCATGTCCTGTGCCACTTTGATCAGCACATGAGATTTTCTCTCCATTCCACCGCCTCGGTTTGTTGAGGTAGAACTCAGTGGTCATGCGGTCTGTCTGGACCTGAACTGATCTTCATTAGATCAGTCTGGAAGGCCTTGAGAGCCAAGACGACGTATTTTAGCTTCAACACATTCATGTGTTGTACTGCATCTTCTGTGCTCCATAGGCCCTTGATGTTTAGCTTTCTGTTATAGGCTACCCTGCCCCATGATGGGTAATCTGTTGTGATGGCTACAGAGGAAGCTGGAAGTTTGATAGGTTTCCCCACTGTAATGTTGTTTATATTCCACCACTGCATCACTTTCTGTACTCTCTATGTGATAACCAGTAGATGCGCCCAACTCCCAGGCGCCCGTGATAATTTCTGTTGCAGCCACTCGTAGACTGGCCTCATGTGAAGCCTCACATGCTTTAGGAGGATACAAGATGCCCTCATAACAATACTTTTCCCCACTGTCTTCACCGTCAGACGTTGACCATTGTGGTGAAGGCGAGTTGGACTTTAAGTACCGGACAATGTTACAGAGAAGAACTTAACTCTCACTATGGTTGGCCTCTCCCCTAAGAATTCCTTTTCCTTCTTTGGGGTTGGGAATGACTAAAACTCTGGGAGAAGCCCAGATTGGGAAGTGTCTTGATAACAGTCTATATGTTGTTCTGGCAATGTTTGCCCTGTTTCCCCTGTGCCAATCAAATTCCTAGACATCGATGAATGTGCAGTCACCTTCTCCACAGGTGTGCTGCTACTTCTGTGTATACACAAGAAAGGGTTTAGATAAACAAGTCTAATCCATCATCCACATATCATATAAACTGCAGAAGGAAAAAGTAGATTATCACATGCAAGAAAATCTCTCCTCTCATACAACACAGGGATATTCTTAAAGTCGATATCGCCCAAGAAGCTAGTTCATGAAAAAAATGCTAAATATTTATTTCCTCGGACTACAATTTAGGCTGATATATTTTAATCAGAAAAAAATTAAAGCTAGACTAGAAAACAGACCAGCATACAGCAAAATTGTAATGGTTCCTCAGATCTTGTATGATAATATTTTAGAAATGCCAGTCATTTTCCTAACATATTTTGTCGTATGGGCAGTATATCCTGATGGTATGTTCCCCACTCCAAAGCCTCAAGTTGTTTGGCAAGTAACATGTCAAATTTTATCTAGCTCCTGTGACTCCATTGAGGACAATCATGAGTTGGTCGTATTGCTCTGGTGTTATGCTGGTGATCATTTGGGGAGGGGGGGCATGTTAAAACCAATTACAATGAATTAACACATATGCAAAGACCTCAGACAAATATAATGCAAAAAAAAAAAAACAACTGCAGGATTATACCAATCTTTAATTTTAGCTATATATGATGATGTGCATAAAATCAAATACATCAACTCACGCAGTTTCTGCCATGTGGTGATACCCATACATATACAGTCTTTCTACAACAAGGCACCTGGTGAAAACCCTCAAAGCGAGCTTTGTCCGAAAGCGGAGGACCTTGAACTGGTAAAGTACTTTGTCCGCGACAAACAGCAAGAACTCCATGTGTACTCAGTTCATTGGGACGTGTAAACAGGCATCTTTTTGGTCTATGGTTGCCATTTGGTGCCCCCTTTCCATCAGTGGAATGATCTCCAGTGTCGTCATCTTAAAGTTTTGCCTCTTTAAAAACCAATTCAGTGCTTTTACATCCAATATGGGTCTGTGCGCCTTGTCCGATTTTCATACAAGGAAATAAACCAAGTAAACCCCTCGGTTCTTTTCCATTGACTGTACCTTTTCTATTGCCTTCTAGAGTGAGAGATAGTGGAGCTCTTGACACAGACGCCTCTGCGTTCCCTTGGGGTCAGATTGCTGGAGGCTTGTATAGCAGTTCTAAGCAGTAACCATATTGAATTAAGTTCAATATTCATTTGTTGGAGGTGTTTTTGTTCCTCTCCTGGATAAATCCCCCAATTCTCTCTCCTACAAGTGTTTTGTGTAGTTGGAGCTCCATTGTTAACTCACATGGTGGAGGATCCTGGCGCTCTAGGGGTGGCTCCTCTACCTCAGGCACTTTTACCCCCAAAAGTGTGCGACAGTGACCCATATTGCCACTGCGATGATGCACTCGGTGGGCCGCTTCACTGCGTAAAGGAGGCCAGCAATATTGTAGGTTGCAAATGAACCACTTGGGGTTCTCTTTTCCTCTGGATAATTCCTCCCACAAAATACCCTATGCATTACAAAGCCGTACCTGCTTTGGCCGTCTTTTTTCATGCACGGAAATGCATTGTCAACCATTAAGCCACAAAGGCTGCTGCTGGTGAGGAGCGTAATAACCACAGAGGCTTGTACCTCCTGCTTAAAACCAGACACCCTTCGCTGGCCATGTGTGCTCAGCACTGTGGCTGCTCACAGCTGTCTTGAGTTATCTGCTGGGGGATTCTCCAGAATGCAATGATGACTTCCTGCAAGTATTGGTAATATTCTTCCCTCCTGAATAACTGCTCTTGCCCTCTTCTTACATTCCTCTTCAAGGTGTTGCCAGAGGTCCTCAGTTTCATCCCACTGCTGGTGGGGATATCGATTTAGAAGTGTGCTGGAGTTAGATATAAGTCGCTGTGCCACCACTGACCTCTCCGTCTTATGTCCTACCATGTCCACTCGCATGCGCTCCTTTCAGGAAGGCGACCATTGGCAGTTTGTGCGCTTGCCCAGTTTTGTTCTATTGAGACGATCAGGAAGTCTGCAACCACACTGCCCTTAATGCAAGGTGGGTCTCTGGTGACTGCGCTTCTCGTCCATCCTTGATGTGACTACCTTTGCTGCAGCTGGTTGCCTAGAAGCCCCCTGATCCAAGATGCTGCGTCGCATAAGTAGGAACGGACTCCTCTTCAGGGCTGATGAGATTGCTTCCAGTAGAAAACATGTCAGAGCACTCTTCCTCATGGTTGAAGCTGTAAGTATCTTCTGTCCTCAATTACGACATTGTAGACTGTAATATAGTCGAGGGGGGGGCACCGGCCTGGATGAGTCAGAGCCCACCCCCTCTTGGGCAGGAACTCTACTCTGACTTGGCCAGTCTTCTGTAGCTTTCACTCCAAGGAGGGTCCTCCTCCACTAGACCTTCCTCTTCCAAGTACTCCAAGAATTCCTTTGCAAGCTCTTCTGATGTGGCACAAGGTTCCAACCCTGCAGGGCCCGGTTCACTACCCTTCTGTTCCAAATACTTCAGAGGAATCCAGTAGGATTTTAGGGAGTCTGAACTCCCTCCTTCTCTTCAGCAGGGCCTCCATTTCAGCCTAGAGGCGCTGCTGCTTTCTTTTTACACTGAGGGCCGTTTGGTTGACATTGATAGTTTCAATGTCTCTTTTTAGCATCAAAACGTCCCTTTTGAGAGGCTCTTTCTCCCTCCCACGCTCTTGATCGCCTTTCAGTGTAGAGACCCTTTCTGATGGCCTACCTCCAATGGTGCCGTTATGCTTGGACAAGTGAGGCTCTTTCGTTTTTTGCCTACCTTCGATTGCTGAGCTCTAGAAAACATTTGTAAGCTTCCAGACAGACTATTTAGACTCTGCCATGGTAGGCCTTTGGTATGTTACCTAGGTGTTTCTTCGAGTCTGCACCCTTTTCAGTGTTCTTTCCTTCTTGGCCTGGACTATTTCTCAGATGTTGAATCTTTCCCTTGCGCCCATTCGGTGTCCTTGTGGGCTTTCATCACTGAAGGACAACCCAAATCCTTGAGCGAATGCGATATGGCGTAGTGGGCGTACCTCTGCTCTACGCTTGCTTCGAGGGTCTTCGGCTGGCACTCAGCACACACTGTGCACCTCTGACTTCTAATCCTCCAGGAGGCAAAGGTTGCACACGTCGTGGTTGTCCTGTGTGAATGAGGTGGAAAATGGGGTAAGTTCTAAATGGGGTGCACTCTAGATACATTGATCATGGTCCGACACACATGGCTACGAGTGCTCTGGAAAAAAAACCTGAAAAACGGTCTCTTTTTCTCAGTGCTTTTGTCTTCATTGAACATTCTCATTTAACATCTGTTGGAAATACCTGCACCGAACTTATACAACCCCGGAAACTTTAGCTAGACCCGTCCCCAAGAGGCCAATTCGCCGCCCTAAATGTAAAGCGGGCCCTGCTGCCTTTGTCCACTCGACATGGAATGGCGCTGCAATGGCCTCGTACTGGGGAAGAGGGTCACCAAGATATCCCTTAGGATTGAACAAATGCTTGACCCAGGTCCTTTCATGGCCCTGCTGGGCTCTGTTAAACCTCTACCCCTGGGCCAGCGGCGCTGTACTTGCACCTGAGGCTGACAGGCCATGAAGAAGGCATAAGGAAGACAAAAGAGCTAGCTTTAAAAAAAATAAAAAATAAAAATAAAAAAAAAGGAATTTCCCCTTTAAATCTTCCACGCAACAATTTCACTTTTGCAGTGATCTCCAATTATAATTTGTCATTAGTAGGGCTAAGATCAAGCACAGGGAGCAGGTGGCCCCCTGTGGGGATTCCAAGAACCAGGAAGACAACAGCCTCGTACTGAGAACGACAGGTCAGGCACCCTCTGGGCCAGCAAGAGACACTCAGTCCTGTGTCTAGGAGAGGGCAGCAAAAGCGACCTGGTACTTCCAAGAACTCGCGCCCATAGTAACCCTCATGCCCTGCGGGCAACAAAATCATTGCTGCAGCAACAGTTATTTTGTTAATAAGGACTTAAAGGCGCTTACATCCCGGAGGCGTGATTTCCGTACAGCAGGTGGAAAGAACCCATCTCCCGAAGGGGCAGCAAAGAACAGCCTCGAGTCACAACAAACACAAGCTGGCTCCTATGTAACAGGTGCCTTTGTTTACCAGGCCTGCCAACTGATTGTGCAGCAGGCTTCTATCTAGGAGGCATGCCAAGTGCTGCAAAAATAACTTGTATAGCTGCTAGAGAGGAGGAGAAAGCTTTTAACCACAGAGGCCACATCGTGTCCCACTACATCATACTGTCAGAAAGTCAACTTCCCAGTTAGCCATAAGTTTACCATATATAATTCCATTAGGAAGCCTCCATTTGCAGCTATTTCAACAACACAGACCCCTTACATGAGTCACAGCCAGAGACTTCCAGTTCAGGTGGATATTTCTTCAGATGAGAGGTCCCCTACCCCTCTCAGTTCCCTCTGGTCCTCTTCAGTTAACATATTTCGGCAGAGGAAGTAAAACCTAGGAAAAGAGTTCACCTGCAGCTGGAACTCTCAATACCTACAAGCCTAACATCTGAGCATATATGACTTCTGTGATGAAAACATGGAATCAAAGGGGGAGGTACCGGGCAGAATCATCCTGTAACTCAAAAAAAAAAAACACACATGGGCAGAGCGACGACTGGGAATTGTAAGAGTCCCAACATGGAGTGGAGGGCAGAGATCAACACAAGAAAGTACATGTCTCAAGAACTTCCTCTTGGAGAGTTGTGTGTGGTGAGACATCCAGTGCGGCTAGCAATACGTAAAATGAGGAAGTATTTCTAGTCCGTTAAGAAAGAGTCTACATGTCTATGCTGTACAAGGATTCCAAACCCATCCACTGCTGTTACTAGGCGTTCTGAACTCTTATGTGAAATACAGAATTAAACAGACTAAGAGGAGGGTGCCAGCTTCAGGACTAGGCACTATTATCACAGCAGTAGGAAACAAGGGTATCTTCTCGCTGTTGTGGCATAATTGCAGTGAATAATACGTCTGAAAGGCCTACTTAAGACCATGGGACCAATCAATTACATTATGATCAATACTCTTGAATGTGCATCTAGTTACTTTGTAATAATCTGTTTTCTTGAAACTGTGGCAAGCAGTGATGTAAGAATGCCTGAATTATTCCCAGCCACTTATCGCTCAGTCTGCACTCCATGAGCCACTTAAGACAGGCACCAGCCATACAAAATCAGTCCAGCCTGAACTGACAGGATAGATTCCCTCCAGAACCAACACAAACAACCCTCGAGGAGTTTGGGCTGACCTGTCATTTGTTACAAGGCCTATAGGTGAATTATTAAAGATTTAGTAATGTAACAGATGCCTAAAAGTAAGTACAACCTGGGCCTTTCACTCAGGTTGGTTGTACTGTTTGATTCCAGATTCAATCTTTATCATGCAGGACTTCACTCAGCCGTTCATGGGGTCTGCAGTGATCAGGCGGTTGCACACCTTCTTGGCTGTGAGATGCAACACTGGAACAAGTAACAGTAGCAGATCAGGGCTTTCAGACTCAGGGAGTGGTAGCAGAGACACATGGGACTCCAAGCGCAAGCGGATTCTCTGTAGGGAAGGGTTGGCAGGCACATGGGCATCAGCATTCCTGAATCAGCTCGCCCAAAAGCAGTGACAAAGAGAAGCAAACAGGGCTTTGGCACAGCTCACGTCAGAGGATGCTGGTCCGGCTGTGCAGTCACTGCAGGCTCTTCAACCTCATAGCAAGGCTCGATAATGATGGGCTTGGAATCAGTAATGTCTGCATACTTGTTGCAATCAAACTAAGCAGCAGCAAAGTCTTCCCCTTGGTCCTTCGGGCATAGTTCCCACTCAAAGGAAAACAGCAAAGCCTTCTGCTTCTGATCATCACCGTCCTCTGAGCAGTATTGCAACACTGGGATACTGGCATGGCCCAGTAACTTCAAACTGGCACCTGACCTCAAGAAAAGGCTCCACTGGTTGTCACCATTATTAAATACACTACCAGGGAATTTTGATCCCGAATCGGACAGGTGAAGCTAGATGGAACTGTGCCACATACTGGCGTAGGAAGATCTGCCAACTGTGCAATGGTGCCGCTCGGCTAACCTGGGAATGGGCAGTGGAAGCCAAACTTTGTGGGAAGTCTTTGGACTTGTTATGTTGGATAACTCCACACTACATATTTGGAGAGAGGTGTACTGCAGGTTCAGTTTTGGAGATCGTAAGAAGTGCGCTTCAATGAGGCTGGTTCACTGAACTCAACAAAAATGATTGAAGCTGCAGGTGGTGCACACCTTCACCAGTGCCTGCTTCAGATAGGAGCAAAGCTACACAAATCTCCACTTACCTGCAAGTCGACTTCATTCTTAATGATCTTTCCATCTGCCCACTTCAACTTGCTTCTTGCCTCGCCTAAAAACAAAGAAAACAAAAAGTTATCACTTTTTAAGAAAAATTAAATTGCTTGGACGACAAAAATACAGCTTTTCAACTTCATTGCTGGGTAGCTAAGAATCTCAGAACTATGCAGCTGTCTTCACATTACTTTAAAAACCATGAAAGCTTCTGTATAACAAAAAATAAATAAAATCAATCAAAAAGTATGTCTTAATGCTTGTGCACATTGTGAATTGTCAATAAAGGAAAAAGTTACTTACCCAGTAGACATCTGTTTGTGGCATTTAGTGCTGTAGATTCACATGCTCCGCCTACTTCCGCCATCGAGTGTTAGACTCGGAATGTTAGAAGTTGTTTCTCTTTGGAACGCATTAGAGTCACAGGATTGAGTGACTCCTTCTCGGTGATACTGCGCATGGGCATAGATTGTTTTCCCGCAGGTGGGTGAGAGAGAGTATAGGAGAAGTACAGTGAAAGACGTCCATGCAAGAGTATATACATTTGTACAAAATATATGCATGTGAATCTACAGCACTACATGCCACAAACAGATGTCTGCTGGGTAAGTAAAATTTTCCGTTCAATGGCACGTCTGGCTGTAGATACACATGCTCTGCGTAGACTGTAAAGCAGTCCCTCCATGAAAGCAGTGGCTAGCCTGTGGGAGTTGCAGTTGTCTGGAAACGTGTTCTTAAGACAGCCTGTCCTACACTGGCTGGCTGACGTGCCAGTACATCTACACAGCAAAGCCTTGTGAAAGTATGTGGTATAGAGCAGGTAGCTGCTTTACAAATGTCAGCTAAATGAATGTTTCCCAAGAACGCCATAGTGGAACCCTTTTTCCTAGTGGGATCTGTTCCAGGAGTTCGTGGCATCTGTCTTTTTGCTTTAGCATAACAAGTTTGTATGCATTTAACAATCCACCTAGCTATGCCATTTTCTGAAATTGCATTACCTCTATGGGGTAGTGAAAAAGCTACTAACAGCTGTTTTATTTTTCCTAAACGGTTTAGTCCAGTCAATGTAATACATGGGTGCCCTTTTAACATCTAAAGCGTGTAGTGTTCTTTCTGCCATCGAGTCAGAAAGAAAACCGGTAATTTAATGGTTTGATTGATGTGGAATTGAGAAAATACTTTTGGTAGGAACCTTGAGTTTGTACGGAGGACCACCTTGTCTTTATGTATTTGAAAGAAAGGTTCTTCTAAAGTTAATGCTTGGAGCTCACTTACAAGTCTGAGTGATGTAATGGCGACTAGGAAAGCCACTTTCCAAGAGAGGAATTGAACATGACTTGAATGAAGTGGCACAAAAGGTGGGCCCTTGAGCCTACTGAGTACTATATTAAGATTCAAGGATGCGACTTGGGGCAGTCTATGTGGAAGCAAGTGAAGCAAATAAGCAAAATCTTGGAAAAAGGTTTTAAAGGGGTGAGTGTTTTTGGACTGGCAGCAAAAAACAAAGCGTTTCCATTTCACTGCGTAACATTCTCTAGTTGTTGGTCTATGGGCTTCCTTAAGAATCTCCATACACTTAGAAGGTAATTGGAGATAACCAAACTCTATGACTTCGGGATCCATATCACAAGGTTGAGTGATTTGGGATCTGGGTATCTAATATGTCCATGGTCTTGTGCGAGAAGGGCTGGCCTGTTGGGGAGCTTCCCATGGGGAACCTGCGAGAGGTCCCGTACTGGTGTGAACCATGGCTGACGTGCCCTGGTAGGAGCTACCGGGATCATGGTGAGAGATTTCTGAGTTTCCGAACCAGAAATAGAATGAGAGGACGTGGAAAAGCGTAAGCAAATATCCCTGACCAGTTTATCCACAGAGCATTGCCCTTGGACAGAGGGTGAGGGCACCTGGATGAGAAGCTTGGGCATTTTGTGTTTTCTACTGTGGCGAAAAGGTCTATTCAGGAGTACCCCACCTTTGTAAGTATTTTTGAAGGACTTGTGGGTGGAGTTCTCATTCTTGGACTTGTTGATGCATCCTGTTGAGCAGCTTTGTGTGACAGGTGAGTAAGGAAAGCTCAGATGACTGGAGATACCACTTGAAGTTCCAGATAACTGATGTGCATGGACTGGTGACTGAGATCCCAGATGCTTTGGACGGTGAAGTTCTGAAGATGCGGACCACAACCAGTCAGGGATCACTGTGGTCAAAGTGAGCTGAGGCAAGAGTCTCGAGAAGGCCACCCTTTTAATAGGCTGGTGGAGTTCCACCACTGCAGAGGCGCACAAGTTTGGCAGTCTAACAACACTAGATCCTAAAGGGATCCTGTGACTGAGACCACTGACGAGAGACATTGCTGCAATGGACGCATGTGGAGTCTGGCATGAGGAACGATGGCAATACAAGATGCCATAACACCCAAGAGGCGCATGACAGTCCTGACTGTGATTCTCCCGAAATTGAGGAAGAAGTTGCTGGAAACCTTGACTGCAGGCTGGATTGGGGTATGCTAACCCGAGCGCTGCATTGAGGAGGACTCCTAGGTTGAATTTGAAGAGGCTGTAGGTGGAATTTGACAAAGTTGATTGTGAACCTAAATTTGTGAAGAAGGTTTACTGTGGTTTGAGTGTGGGATTGACACTGCTATAGTATACTGGCTTTGATGAGTCAGTCGTCTAGGTAAGGGAACACATGCATTTTCTGTTTTCTGAGATGTGCTTCGACAAGGACTAGTCCCTCGGTAAATACCCTGGGAGCGCTTGTGACTCCAAAAGGGAGAACGAATTGATAATGTTTTCCTGCGACCACAAATCTTAGGTATTTGCGGTGTGGCAGATGAATGTGGACGCAGGTGCCCCTTAGATCTAGAGCAGTCATGAAGTCTTTTGTTGAAGGAGTGGAATAACATCCTGAAGAATACCCATGTGTGAATGTATTGGTTTAGAGGTCAGAGTATGGATCTGACTAAACTGCCCTTTTTGGGTATGAGAAAGTATAGGGAGTACATGTTCCCCGATACTGTAATGGGACCGGCTCTATGGCCCCTTTGAGGAGTAGAGACTGCACATCTTCTTTTAGAAGAGTGAGATGTTTATGAGATAACCTGGGTGTGGAGGGACAATATTTGGAGGTGGGGAAGTAAGCTCCATACAACAACCATGTTGGATAACGGAAAGGCCCCGTTGCTCTGATGTTATGTTTGTCCATTGGTGTGATAATACTGAAGGTGCCCCCCTACCGGTGAGGTGTGGGGTTTGGGAAAATGTATGTAGTCAGTGTTTGCCTGAGGAGGGTGAACCACGGGTGGAAGCGCTCTTACCCCTGTCTCTCTATGTCTCTCTGAAAGAACCTCATGAGTAAGAGGTTGAGAGTTGTTTGGTTCGGGAGGTGTTTGGGCCAGAGGTTGTTGATGGTCTAGAACCTCCTCTGTATGTTGGGTGAAAAAAAAAAAAAAAAAAAAAAAAACTGCATGTTTGGGACTGAAATGCCCCGATGGCCTTTGTGGAGTTCGTATCTTTCTTTAATTTCTCAAGAGTAGTCAACTTGAGGGCCAAAGTGATGCTCCTTGTCAAAGGGCATCTTAAGTATCGCTTGTTGAACTTATGGCTTGGAGCCTGAAGCCATGCACGCCTCCTCAAAAACAGCTGGTGTTTATTCCATGTGCAGCTGTATCAGCAGCATCTACTGCACATCGGATAGTATTGTTTGCGACTGTTGGCCCCTCTGCAACAATCTGCTGGCCATGTTTTTGGTGCTCATCTGGTAGATAATGGAGGAGCTCCTTCATCTCAAAGTGAGCCCGGTCTCACCTACAGAGCAAGAAGTGTGAACTGGAAAGACACATCAATGATTTGCTGCTTGCGCAGCCACCCTTTTGCCTGCTGCAACTAGCCTCTTGCTCTCCTTTTCTGGCGGAGGAGAGTCCCCAGTAGCCTGGCTGTTAGCCCTCTTCCTGGCGGTGGTAGCCACTGTTGAATCTGGTGGGACCAGAGACCTGATGAACAGTGCGTCGGAAGGTGCAGGCTTGTATTTCTTGTCCACCCTCGGTGTTATAATCCTAGAGCGGACAGGTTCTTGAAAGATTGTCTGCGTGACGAAGCATATCTGGGAGCATCTCAATATCTCCATGGGTGGTGGTGAGGGTATCAAACAAAAAATCCTGCTCTAATGGATCTTTACAGAGCTGCACTGTTGGAAAGGAGCCTCTCTGTAGTTGGGTTAGCCCCACTTTTTGCTTGTTTGTCAGTGTGTTGGTTTTCACTGGGCTCCTGCTAACCAGGGCCCCAGTGACTATGCTCTCTCCTCTAAATTTGGTTGCTGGTAACTTTTTGTTTCCACAATTGGCATACTACCCCCTGCCATGTAAGTCCCTAATATATGGTACCTAGGTACCCAGGGTATGGGGTTCCAGGAAATCCCTATGAACTGCAGCAGTTATTCTGCCACCCATAGCCCATGCAAAGGGTTCTGCAGGGCTGCCATTGCAGCCTGAGTGAAACGGGTGCATGCAACAGTTTTCACTACAGGTCACTATAAGTCACCCTTATGGAAGGCCCTCTCAGCCCAAAGGGCAGGGTGCAGGTAACTGGGGGAGGGGACCCCTGCACTAGCAGTGATGCCCCCAAGAACTCCAGCCCCATTTTACTGGACTTCGTGAGTGCGGGGATGCCATTTTATATATGTACTAGACATAGGTCACTACCTATGTCCAGCTACATAATGGAAACTCTGAACCTGGGCATGTTTGGTATCAAACATGTCGGAATCGTACCCCAATACTGCTGCAAGTATTGGAAACATGATCATATGCACTCTGGGGTCTCCTTACAGGACCCCCAGCGTTGCTACCACCAGTCTTACAGGGTTTGTTCCAGGCAGCCCAGCTGCTGCCACCCCTCAGACAGGTTTCTGCCCTCCTGTTGATTGAGAAGCTAAAGTCCAGGAAAGCAGAACATAGGATTTCCTGTGGGAGAAGGGGGGGGTCACACCCTCTCCCTTTAGAAATAGGCGTTACAGGCTTGGGAGGGGTAGTCTCCCAAGCCACTGGCAGCGCTTTGAAGGGCATATTTGGTGCCCTTCTTGAATAAACCAGTTTACACCGGTTCAGGGACCTCCCAGTCCCTGCTCTGGCATGAAACTGGACAATGAAAGGGGAGTGACCACTCCCCTGTCCATCATCACCCCAGGGGTGGTGCTCAGAGCTCCTCCACAGGGTCTCTGGGTTCTCCCATCTTGATTCCAAGGTTGGCAGGGAACTCTGGGAACATTGGAGCGGCCAGCCAGGCAGGGGATGTCAGAGGCATCCTCTGATAGGTAGTTACCTACGTGATGGAGGCCCCCTCTTTGGGCTATATAGGGTCTTCTTCTGGGGTGGTTCCTCAAATTTGGCTTGCAAGGTTCCACCAGGACTCCTCTGCAACCTCATCTTGGACTTGTGGCTTCCGGAACCGCAACAGGACCCTCTAGGAACCTACAATCTGAAGATCCATGAGGACAACTCTTATGCAACATTGTATTCAGACTTCCTGCCAGCTTTGCAACATTTCCCTGGCCGTGTATCCTCAGAAGACTGCTACTCTTCAGCCTGCACAAGAAGAAGAAATTTTCCTTGGGGGTGAAGGCATCACTCCCATGTAACTACAGGTACCTGGCTGCAACGATGACCAGTTTCATGGATCTCCCCTCATCTCGAGTGGCGTGGGTCCTGCATCAAGGGTGGTGGTCCGGAGAGTGTACCTGGGTCCTCTCTACCAGTTGTCGCACTTTGGTGGTGATAATTCCTTTCCACTCCACGCAAGACAGCACCCACGTAAACAGTGTCCTTTTCAGCTGCCAAGGCTTGTTTGCTTCACCTCCAAGAGGAACTTCAGGTGACTTAGCTCCAGCCCCCAGCACTCCCTCCTGCAACTCCTGGGCCGCTGCGTGGTTCTCAGGCGACGTGGGAGAAACTTCTGTGGTGATGCGTGGGCTGCTTTAGCGACTTCTGTGTCCCCATCCTGTGGGACACTTGTGGGTGCTGCCTCTGCTCCTATGGGCCTTCTGCGATACAGAGGTCCCCTTGTGACTCCCCCCTCCCTCCTGGGTAGGGTCCTCCTGGGCCTTGATGGTCCCGGCAGCACCTCTTATCCTCCAACCGCAAATTTGCCTTAGCCAAGGCTAGTTGGTGGGATTCCTGCACCAACACCTGTAAGCAATCTTCCTTCCAGCGTGGGATTCCATCTGCATTCATCAGGAATTCTTCTCCGGCTTCTGGGCTGCAGTGCTGACCTGTTCTTCTTCCCTGCCGACCAACTCCTGCATCTCCGGTGTGGTGGATAGGGGCTTCTGCCCCCATAGGACTCTGTTGTGCCATCGAGACATGGTCCAGTCTCTCCACAGGTCTTCCTTCTTCAGGAATCCACTGCTGGTTTTCTTGCAGTCTTCTCCAGGTCATCACACAGAAAGGATAAGGAATGTAGTCAAGTTCCAGACCCGACTAATTAAAAAAATCAACAATATTTTGAAAAAACGGCCCTCACCCACAAATTGTGGCATGGTTCATGATAGGGCCCTGCTAACACACTCCAAAAATATAAATCCCCTTTGGAGTGGTGCAGTAAGGGTGGGGGAACAATTAAGCACGAAAAACAAAACCAACAATTATGGTACAGGGACCACAGACGAACAACAGAAAAAATATCTTAAACTGACTCAGGCTGATCACTTAACTAATTTATTCTGGTGCAGCCTGGACAGGATTAAAATATTATTGGTGTTTTAGGAATTAATCACCTGTACACCCCAATCTCTGAGGAGGGCCAACATGTTTCGGCCTATTTTTAATGCCCACTAGGGTCATGCGGCCTTCGTCAGGACCTTCGCCCTGTCCCCACAAAGAAAGGTCCAGGAGGATGAGAAGGCAGGATTCACAGGATTTTAAGTATGTTCTCCAAGATGCAGATGGCCGTTTCAGTACTGTGTCCTGGTCCGATTTCAGACTGGAACTTACCAAACAATTTAAACTGTTCAAATGAGCTGGCAGAGTTGGTTGTGTACACATTTTCCCAACAGTTTCGCAAGGAAGGGTATTTAGGTCTGTTGGGTCAGCATCGTTTTTTTTCAAGAGAAATGTCACCTGCGCCCCATCTTCAAGCAGTTTGGTAATGTGCCTGGAGTTAGTGATGCAGTAACGATCATAGACGAGAAGGGGAAGAAAAGAGGACTGAGGTATTTTGTGACCGCAGAGGAGACTGGGTTGCTGTAATGTGAGGTGGGTCCATCAAAGCTTCTTCTACAGAGGAAGTTTATAGGCTGGTCCAAGTTCTACTGATGGGGACGATGTTAGAGTTGCTGGCGCGAAGGTATCTTGCAGCAGTAGCTCCAGGTCGAAGCCTTTGTGAAAGTATTGTTTCGTGAAAACTAGTTTGGTTATCTCTTGGGTTCATGTACTAGAGCTGCTGAAACTGGACATCCTGGGTGACTGGACAATAACATACCTCCCTACTTGCTCCTCTAGGGTTGCCCAAATGGTTTGTGACGCAGATATTGCAAGTGGTGCAGATTTGTTTTGAATGATCACACAGGAAACAGAATAGACAGACTTGGGAGCTGTTTGTACACATGGGCTGCATTTAGAGGACTTATTTTCCTTCTACAATACTTCACTCACACACAGTGTTGCCTGTGGCGCAGCCTATGGGTGTCAGAATGCTGCTTTTTAGCAATTTACAGCACGTTTGCACAGTATGTAATAACTTGTGGTTCCCATTTAACCATGTTGACGCCTCCAACGGTGGCCACATAGTTAATGATGCCACAATAGGTTGTAAAACCCTAGTAGACAAACAAAGCAACATTGTAGAATTGCTATTGTCACTGATTCTTAGAGATGCAGGACTGGATAAAGAACTTTTGTTCTCTGCGGTGGAAAGCCCCTTTAAACTTTGACCCAATGCTCTACATAGCTCACTAGATTACCTGTGTGCCTTCGCAAATCATCTGCATCACCTCTGCTGACTGCTCCACCTTCTCGGTTACCTTCAGTGGTCCTTGTAGGATAGATGTGTATGTACCCTCATTAATTCAAAACAAGAAGTTCTTATTGTTGAGTTTGTAGTCATACAACAGTTCCACCATGCTCTCGCATTCTATTATCTGTTCACGTGCTTAATAAAACCTTCTACCACTGAATTTTCTCCTGGAGGACACAAAGATATAAATAAGGATTGCATAGCATATGTCTGTCAAAGAGATGACAAATATTTATTAAAACAACTATCTAGGTAAAAGAGTTTGTAAAGAAATGGCTCCCTGTTGCAGTTACCCCCCACTTTTTGCCTGATACTGATGCTGACTTGACTGAGAAGTGTGCTGGGACCCTGCTAACCAGGCCCCAGCACCAGTGTTCTTTCACCTAAAATGTACCATTGATCCCACAATTGGCACACCCTGGCATCCAGATAAGTCCCTTGTAACTGGTACTTCTAGTACCAAGGGCCCTGATGCCAAGGAAGGTCGCTAAGGGCTGCAGCATGTCTTATGCCACCCTGGAGACCTCTCACTCAGCACAGACACACTGCTTACCAGCTTGTGTGTGCTAGTGAGAACAAAATGAGTAAGTCGACATGGCACTCCCCTCAGGGTGCCATGCCAGCCTCTCACTGCCTATGCAGTATAGGTAAGACACCCCTCTAGCAGGCCTTACAGCCCTAAGGCAGGGTGCACTATACCATAGGTGAGGGTACCAGTGCATGAGCACTGTGCCCCTACAGTGTCTAAGCAAAACCTTAGACATTGTAAGTGCAGGGTAGCCATAAGAGTATACAGGGAGTGCAGAATTATTAGGCAAGTTGTATTTTTGAGGATTAATTTTATTATTGAACAACAACCATGTTCTCAATGAACCCAAAAAACTCATTAATATCAAAGCTGAATATTTTTGGAAGTAGTTTTTAGTTTGTTTTTAGTTTTAGCTATGTTAGGGGGATATCTGTGTGTGCAGGTGACTATTACTGTGCATAATTATTAGGCAACTTAACAAAAAAAAATATATACCCATTTCAATTATTTATTATTACCAGTGAAACCAATATAACATCTCAACATTCACAAATATACATTTCTGACATTCAAAAACAAAACAAAAACAAATCAGTGACCAATATAGCCACCTTTCTTTGCAAGGACACTCAAAAGCCTGCCATCCATGGATTCTGTCAGTGTTTTGATCTGTTCACCATCAACATTGCGTCCAGCAGCAACCACAGCCTCCCAGACACTGTTCAGAGAGGTGTACTGTTTTCCCTCCTTGTAAATCTCACATTTGATGATGGACCACAGGTTCTCAATGGGGTTCAGATCAGGTGAACAAGGAGGCCATGTCATTAGATTTCCTTCTTTTATACCCTTTCTTGCCAGCCACGCTGTGGAGTACTTGGACACGTGTGATGGAGCATTGTCCTGCATGAAAACCATGTTTTTCTTGAAGGATGCAGACTTCTTCCTGTACCACTGCTTGAAGAAGGTGTCTTCCAGGAACTGGCAGTAGGACTGGGAGTTGAGCTTGACTCCATCCTCAACCCGAAAAGGCCCCACAAGCTCATCTTTGATGATACCAGCCCAAACCAGTACTCCACCTCCACCTTGCTGGCGTCTGAGTCGAACTGGAGCTCTCTGCCCTTTACCAATCCAGCCACGGGCCCATCCATCTGGCCCATCAAGACTCACTCTCATTTCATCAGTCCATAAAACCTTAGAAAAATCAGTCTTGAGATATTTCTTGGCCCAGTCTTGACGTTTCAGCTTGTGTGTCTTGTTCAGTGGTGGTCGTCTTTCAGCCTTTCTTACCTTGGCCATGTCTCTGAGTATTGCACACCTTGTGCTTTTGGGCACTCCAGTGATGTTGCAGCTCTGAAATATGGCCAAACTGGTGGCAAGTGGCATCGTGGCAGCTGCACGCTTGACTTTTCTCAGTTCATGGGCAGTTATTTTGCACCTTGGTTTTTCCACACGCTTCTTGCGACCCTGTTGACTATTTTGAATGAAACGCTTGATTGTTCGATGATCACGCTTCAGAAGCTTTGCAATTTTAACAGTGCTGCATCCCTCTGCAAGATATCTCACTATTTTTGACTTTTCTGAGCCTCTCAAGTCCTTCTTTTGACCCATTTTGCCAAAGGAAAGGAAGTTGCCTAATAATTATGCACACCTGATATAGGGTGTTGATGTCATTAGACCACACCCCTTCTCATTACAGAGATGCACATCACCTAATATGCTTAATTGGTAGTAGGCTTTAGAGCCTATACAGCTTGGAGTAAGACAACATGCATAAAGAGGATGATGTGGTCAAAATACTCATTTGCCTAATAATTCTGCACTCCCTGTATGGTCTGGGAGTCTGTTTTACACGAACTCCACAGCACCATAATGGCTACACTGAAAACTGAGAAGTTTGGTATCAAACTTCTCAGCACAATAAATGCACACTGATGCCAGTGTACATTTTATTGCAAAATACACCCCAGAGGGCACCTTAGAGGTGCCCCCTGAAACTTAACCGACTATCTGTGTAGGCTGACTAGTTCCAGCAGCCTGCCACACTAGAGACATGTTGCTGGCCCCATGGGGAGAGTGCCTTTGTCACTCTGAGGCCAGTAACAAAGCCTGCACTGGGCGGAGATGCTAACACCTCCCCCAGGCAGGAGCTGTAACACCTGGCGGTGAGCCTCAAAGGCTCACCCCTTTGTCACAGCACCGCAGGACACTCCAGCTAGTGGAGTTGCCCGCCCCCTCCGGCCCGGCCCCCACTTTTGGCGGCAAGGCCGGAGAAAATAATGAGAATAACAAGGAGGAGTCACTGGCCAGTCAGGACAGCCCCTAAGGTGTCCTGAGCTGAGGTGACTCTAACTTTTAGAAATCCTCCATCTTGCAGATGGAGGATTCCCCCAATAGGGTTAGGATTGTGACCCCCTCCCCTTGGGAGGAGGCACAAAGAGGGTGTACCCACCCTCAGGGCTAGTAGCCATTGGCTACTAACCCCCCAGACCTAAACACGCCCTTAAATTTAGTATTTAAGGGCTACCCTGAACCCTAGAAAATTAGATTCCTGCAACAACAAGAAGGACTGCCTAGCTGAAAACCCCTGCAGAGGAAGACCAGAAGACAACAACTGCCTTGGCTCCAGAAACTCACCGGCCTGTCTCCTGCCTTCCAAAGAACTCTGCTCCAGCGACGCCTTCCAAAGGGACCAGCGACCTCTGAATCCTCTGAGGACTGCCTTGCTTCGACGACGACAAGAAACTCCCGAGGACAGCGGACCTGCTCCAAAAAGACTGCAACTTTAGCCAAAGAAGCAGCTTTAAAGAACCCTGCAATCTCCCTGCAAGAAGCGTGAGACTTGCAACACTGCACCCGGCGACCCCGACTCGGCTGGTGGAGAACCAACACCTCAGGGAGGACCCCCGGACTACTCTACGACTGTGAGTACCAAAACCTGTCCCCCCTGAGCCCCCACAGCGCCGCCTGCAGAGGGAATCCCGAGGCTTCCCCTGACCGCAACTCTCTGAAACCTAAGTCCCGACGCCTGGAAAAGACCCTGCACCCGCAGCCCCCAGGACCTGAAGGACCGGACTTTCACTGCAGAAGTGACCCCCAGGAGTCCCTCTCCCTTGCCCAAGTGGAGGTTTCCCCGAGGAAGCCCCCCCTTGCCTGCCTGCAGCGCTGAAGAGATCCCTTGATCTCTCATTGACTTCCATTGCGAACCCGACGCCTGTTCTAACACTGCACCCGGCCGCCCCCGCGCCGCTGAGGGTGAAATTTCTGTGTGGGCTTGTGTCCCCCCCGGTGCCCTACAAAACCCCCCTGGTCTGCCCTCCGAAGACGCGGGTACTTACCTGCAAGCAGACCGGAACCGGGGCACCCCCTTCTCTCCATTCTAGCCTATGCGTTTTGGGCACCGCTTTGAACTCTGCACCTGACCGGCCCTGAGCTGCTGGTGTGGTGACTTTGGGGTTGCTCTGAACCCCCAACGGTGGGCTACCTTGGACCAAGAACTGAACCCTGTAAGTGTCTTACTTACCTGGTTAACCTAACAAAAACTTACCTCCCCCAGGAACTGTGAAAATTGCACTAAGTGTCCACTTTTGAAATAGCTATTTGTGAATAACTTGAAAAGTATACATGCAATTGAAATGATTCAAAGTTCCTAATGTACTTACCTGCAATACCTTTCAAACAAGATATTACATGTTAAATTTGAACCTGTGGTTCTTAAAATAAACTAAGAAAAGATATTTTTCTATAACAAAACCTATTGGCTGGATTTGTCTCTGAGTGTGTGTACCTCATTTATTGTCTATGTGTATGTGCAACAAATGCTTAACACTACTCCTTGGATAAGCCTACTGCTCGACCACACTACCACAAAATAGAGCATTAGTATTATCTATTTTTACCACTATCTTACCTCTAAGGGGAACCCTTGGACTCTGTGCATGCTATTCCTTACTTTGAAATAGCACATACAGAGCCAACTTCCTACAGAGTTCATTCACCTTAATTGTATGTATGTTTACAATGTGTGTGGATCCAGTAAAGCATGCTTTGAAATAACTCCTCTTGTCCCTATTTTGTGACAGCCCCAAAAAATGTATGTCCCACAACAAGGAATTCTAGAGCCTCCTCCTGCTTTCAGACTGAGACAGATTTCACTGCCACCCACCAGACGTTTTAGAGCACCTACCCCCTAGGAAACATCCCAACATAAATTTATACCAAGCTCAGTACTTCAATGGCTATCACTCACCACATATTCCTGAAACAACTGCAGCACAACTTCCTAGTAGCTTTTATCGCTTTCCTCTAGAGCAACCCTATTCACTTCCCTCACTGGCAGTCGATGAAGTCCATCAAATATAGAAATAACTTACGTCGACCTCCAATTTTTGAGTGAATTTAAAAAACTGCCTTTTCCTATTTTAGTATGGGTTCTACTAATGCTCTATTTTGTGGTAGTGTGGTCGAGCAGTAGGCTTATCAAAGGAGTAGTGTTAAGCATTTGTTGTACATACACGAGCAATAAATGAGGAACACACACTCAAGGACAATTCCAGGCCAATAGGTTTTTGTATAGAAAAATATATTTTCTTAGTTTATTTTAAGAACCACAGGTTCAAGATTTACATGTAATACTTCAAATGAAAGGTATTGCAGGTAGGTACTTTGAATTAGAAAAATAGCATATACAGTTTTCACATAAATCAGATATAGCTATTTTAAAACTAGACCGTGCAATTTTCACAGTTCCTAGGGGGAGTAAGAGTTTGTTAGTTTTTGCAGGTAAGTAAACCACCTATGGGGTTCAAGTTTGGGTCCAAGGTAGCCCACCGTTGAGGGTTCAGAGCAACCCCAAAGTTACCACACCAGCAGCTCAGGGCCGGTCAGGTGCAGAGGTCAAAGTGGTGCCCAAAACGCATAGGCTTCAATGGAGAAGGGGGTGCCCCGGTTCCAGTCTGCCAGCAGGTAAGTACCCGCGTCTTTGGAGGGCAGACCAGGGGGGTTTTGTAGGGCACCGGGGGGACACAAGTCAGCACAGAAAGTACACCCTCAGCAGCACGGGGGCGGCCGGGTGCAGTGTGCAAACACGCGTCGGGTTTGTAATTGAAATCAATGGGAGACCAAGGGGTCTCTTCAGCGATGCAGGCAGGCAAGGGGGGGGGGGGGGGCTCCTCGGGGTAGCCACCACCTGGGCAAGGTTGAGGGCCTCCTGGGGGTCACTCCTGCACTGGAGTTCGGATCCTTCAGGTCCTGGGGGCTGCGGGTGCAGAGTCTTTACCAGGCGTCGGGATCTGAGAAGCAGGCAGTCGCGGTCAGGGGGAGTCTCGGGATTCCCTCTGCAGGCGTCGCTGTGGGGGCTCGGGGGGGGGGGGGTGGGGGGGCAACTCTGGCTACTCACAGTCTCGCAGTCGCCGGGGAGTCCTCCCTGAAGTGATTGTTCTCCACAAGTCGAGCCGGGGGCGTCGGGTGCAGAGTAGCAAGTCTCACGCTTCCGGCGGGAAACACAAGTTGTTTCAAAGTTGCTGCTTTGTTTCAAAGTTGCAGTCTTTGGTGAACAGGGCCGCTGTCCTCTGGAGTTTCTTGGTCCTTCTAGAGCAGGGCAGTCCTCTGAGGATTCAGAGGTCGCTGGTCCCTGAGGAAAGCGTCGCTGGAGCAGTGTCTTTAGAAGGGGGGAGACAGGCCGGTAGAGCTGGGGCCAAAGCAGTTGGTGCCTCTGTCTTCTCTGCAGGGTTTTTCAGCTTAGCAGTCCTCTTCGTCTTAGGTTGCAGGAATCGGAGTTCCTAGGTTCTGGGGAGCCCTTAAATACTAAATTTAAGGGCGTGTTTAGGTCTGGGGGTTAGTAGCCAATGGCTACTAGCCCTGAGGGTGGGTACACCCTCTTTGTGCCTCCTCCCAAGGGGAGGAGGGTCGCATTCCTATCCCTATTAGGGGAATCCTCCATCTGCAAGATGGAGGATTTCTAAAAGTCAGAGTCACCTCAGTTCAGGGCACCTTAGGGACTGTCCTGACTGGCCAGTGACTCCTCCTTGTTTTTCTCATTATCTCCTCCGGCCTTGCCGCCAAAAGTGGTGCCGTGGCCGGAGGGGGCGGGCAACTCCACTAGCTGGAGTGACCTACGGTGCTGTAACAAAGGGGGTGAGCCTTTGAGGCTCACTGCCAGGTGTTACAGTTCCTGCAGGGGGAGGTGTGAAGCACCCCCACCCAGTACAGGCTTTGTTACTAGCCACAGAGTGACAAAGGCACTCTCCCCATGTGGCCAGCAACAGGTCTCTAGTGTGGCAGGCTGCTAAAACCAGTCAGCCTACACGGATAGTTGGTTAAGGTTTCAGGGGGCACCTCTAAGGTGCCCTCTGGGGTGTATGTTACAATAAAATGTACACTGGCATCAGTGTGCATTTATTGTGCTGAGAAGTTTGATACCAAACTTCACAGTTTTCAGTGTAGCCATTATGGTGCTGTGGAGTTCATGCATGACAGACTCCCAGACCATATACTCTTATGGCTACCCTGCACTTACAATGTCTAAGGTTTTGCTTAGACACTGTAGGGGCACAGTGCTCATGCACTGGTGCCCTCACATATGGTAAAGTGCACCCTGCCTTAGGGCTGTAAGGCCTGCTAGAGGGGTGACTTATCTATACTGCATAGGCAGTGTGAGGTTGGCATGGCACCCTGAGGGGAGTGCCATGTCGACTTACTCGTTTTGTCCTCACTAGCACACACAAGCTGGCAAGCAGTGTGTCTGTGCTGAGTGAGGGGTCCCCAGGGTGGCATAAGATATGCTGCAGCCCTTAGAGACCTTCCCTGGCATCAGGGCCCTTGGTACCAGGGGTACCAGTTACAAGGGACTTACCTGGGTGCTAGGGTTGTGCCAATTGTGGAGACAAAAGTACAGTTTAGGGAAAGAACACTGGTGCTGGGGCCTGGTTAGCAGGCCTCAGCACACTTTCAAATCAAAACTTAGCATCAGCAAAGGCAAAAAGTCAGGGGGTAACCATGCCAAGGAGGCATTTCCTTACACCATGTCTATGCTGACATTAATGCGAAACAAGACATGATTACATGCCACTACCACCATCTGTAACTGCAGCACATCTCTGAACCTCAAACTCTTCCTAGATCAGTCAAGTGACAACCCAAATACCATCAACCGTGATCTGCAAAAGGGCCATCCAGGGACACTATCGATCAGAGGACATAGTGGCATCGCGAGGGCTGTGAGGCACTGTAGAAATTCAGCACTACAATTTGTACTGCATCAGCTTTTGAAACAGAAACTAAGCCATAAGCTCTCTAGATGCCTGGCATCGACTCCCCATCATTATTCGATTCTTGTGATCACATTGACATCCTTCCAATGTGGGCTAGGGCTCTTAACAGGCCCTTCGTGGTGCGTAACGCAATCAATGGTTCGGCGTCAGTTGGAAGAGAGGATCCGGTTGCCCACACAAAAAAGGTCACATGCAGTTCCCCACGCGCACACAGGCCATGGTTATCAGTTCGTCTCCTTGGTCAGCAACCCTAAGTTTAATACTGCTTTCATTCCTAATACAATTAGGATGCAATCTCTAATTGCACTGCATGAGCTTTTTTTTACCAGTTCAAATGGCTTAACATTTATCCTTTGTAAGCTGAGCACCAGTCACCACCGTATATACAGCGGTGCTTTTGCTACACATTCAAAACATAATTAGCATAAAATGTCTACAATCAAAAAACAAAAAGGGCCATAAGTATCTGTATGTGACTTAGCTAGACCTTGCAGGAACAAGCACATGAAAGCTATATATTACACTCCCAGTCATCCTTACTTGTATTATGCATTTTCACTGCACTAAAGCAAATCTTATTTCTTGCAAAACCAACAGAATTTCCCCGTCATGCTATATGCTATCTGCCTTCATTTCCAAAATATTTTCTAGGGCATTTCAATACATTCCTTTCCGTCAAACATTCCACAATTCAAGAAC
Organism: Pleurodeles waltl; assembly: GCF_031143425.1. Classification (NCBI taxonomy): domain Eukaryota; kingdom Metazoa; phylum Chordata; class Amphibia; order Caudata; family Salamandridae; genus Pleurodeles; species Pleurodeles waltl. Next base: position 31,170,877 of record NC_090448.1, on the reverse strand, counting down.
TGGACCACAAGGCCGAAAGGTGTCCTTACACTGGCCACAACCCATGTAGGTGTGGTGGATGCAAAGAACAGTATGGCTTTCGCGGCAGCACTATTCAAAGAGAAGTTCTAACACATGAGCAAAGTGGGTACTTGCCCAGGTCTCCCTCCTTCCAAGGGCCCTCATGGTAAACTTTTTATTTCTGTAGCTCACCTCTGTCTATTTCTAGATCTCAGACTCTCTCCCCTCAGCCTACGTCTATTTCGGAGTCTCTTGATTCTCCCAGTGGCATTTTAAGGATTTTTGGGGGCCATAGAAAGAGATATGTCGACTTGTGTAAACCTCGCTGCTGAAAGTTTGTTCGGAGTTACGCGGCTTCAGTGGACAGAAAATGGAGAGTAAGGTAAGATTACAAACAGGGGGCCTCAAAATATGTCTTGCCCGGAGCCCCAAAAATATTTCAGATTACACCGACTATACAATGGGATGCGGCACAAACATGTGTCAGATAGCGAGGCGCCCCATTTGATACATTCTGAATGATACTGAAGAAAAGAGGTGAACCATTTTAGTACATTTTCTGACCACTCCATCCTGCATTCAAATATTTCCAAGAGGCTAATATGATTGACCGTGTCCAACGCCGAAGATAGGTCCAGGAGGATGAGAGGGCAGGAGTCATTTTGCTCAAGGATTTGGAGCATGTCGTCCATAGTGTTGTGCATACCACAACTTGCTTTGATATTGGATAATCCTCCCTACAAACAAATTTACCATCCTACCTTCTGGTAAGGATGTAAAGTCAACCAGAAGGAAGTCCATGGCAGATGTAATATTTGTATCTTCTCAATTTATTTTTAACTCCTCCTCCATTTTTTGTCTATGAGAAATGGATCTACTTTCACTTGGTGAATTGTCAATACTGAAAATTTCTTAACCATCATCTGCTGCTGCAAGAAAATGGCAATTATAGAGCTACAGAATAAGTCTGAAACACTCTTCAGCTATGGCAATCAACTTCCACTTTCAGCCTCTGCTCCTTGTTATCAGGATTCACCTTCAGCTTTGAGTTTCAGTAATTTCGTCACCTTTAGTTTTCACTGACCAACCAAAAACTGGGGGCCCATTTTTGCAACACATGACCCTTTGGCCTCCTATACTGAAAGTGGACACATTAATGAAAGACCCAACGCATTTATATATCTTGATGCACAACTGAGTCTATGTCAGACTCAAATGTTAAACATCTTCCCAGGCCCTATCACCCTTCAATGAAGCAAATACACCGTCAGCCGAACATTTACCCACTCATTTTCTACCACACAGTTGCTCTGGGACCCTGGTATTTATCTTCCCCAAATGTTTCATGTTCAACAGTAAACTACCAACATCACATCGGTGTGCTCCCTTTCATGAACCCTGTGCTACCTGCCTATTTTTTTTTTTTTTTAAACAAACATTTCTGCATAATTCCCCATGATCCAAAGCTCCACAACTGTATCAACCTGTGCATTTCTACTAAATCCAGGTTCCTCTTGCTCCACTGACATTTTCCTTTTAAAAACACCTCTGGGTTCCTCTCTACATGAATTTTACTCAGTATGAACCACGTAAGACATAGTTCGCTTACTATTCTCATATGCTACTTGGACACATTTACCATTGCACAACACCAAACACTTCATACATATAACTTGGGAGATCCCTTTTCTAGCAACTTTTATTTAACTGCCCAACTGCATGTATTGCAATCCCCCCTCACTCCACCGTACACAAGGTTTTAAATCCCTACCGGCTAGTCAAACAAGGGTGGACCTCCCTGAACCTGGTGGTCCTCTGCCCATCAAAATCTGGAACCTCTGGTGGAAAGACCCCCTCTATGTCCAACGTTATCCACTCTTGAGACTCCAACTAATCTTAGACTAGAGGGTGAGGTACTCAATCTACAAGGAATTTAGGACTCACCTGGTCAACTCTGCATTAGACTAAGGTACTTGGCTTTCCATCTCCCTGCAAATGAGCATCCTCAATCACAGACCTATTGATACCTTATTTCTCTTCTGTTGTTCCACTCTTACGCCAAGGATCAGATTCAACAGTCGTAATTAGGGAGGCATGTAGGACGCTGGAGGGGGAAGGAGGTATCACAACTAGAACACCCTGTCCTTAAAACTCGAGAAGCCTCAGACAGACTGGATTTCTCACAACTTTCTTCATGACATTACAACCACTCTTGCCAATTGCTCTGACGTGGCTCTTCAAAATTGCGTGTCCCCTTACAGTCACCTAAAATCATCTTATTAAGTAAGCCGAGACACTCACCCATCAGCAGGCCCATGTTGAAGTGGTAGCGCTCTAACTGCAGCTGAGCTTTGTACCTGTTGATGACTGCTTCAACCTTGAGGATAAATAGAGGAAGGCACATGTTTATGAATTGTAATAGCAAACAACTGAATCAAAAGAGACAAACACGGTTTTAGTTCAAATCAAACATGCATTTGCACCAGTCGCTCACAGGATTCACACTTACAGGGATGGGGTAATCAAAAATTAAAGGACTGGAAAGAGTAGATTCAGCATTGCACATCATTTGGCAAACAACAGAAATGTTATGATGCTAGCAATGGGACTGCTTGACAAAGGTCCTCTGCATGGCTTTGCTAAGCGGTGGCGCTCTGACCACGTAAAGGTTCTCAGACTCCCCTATGTTATTTCCAAGTGAACTCAACAATCGGGCAAGCCCACCTCACTGGGGATGCTCCATGCCTTTTTGTCTCTTTCCAGCTGATACTTTCCCTCACCAAGGACCCCACCAGCGCCAAGACCAACCTGCAAGATGGAATGAAAGACGTCGCAGACTGGATGAAACTCAGCCGTCTGAAACTGAACTCAGACAAAACGGAAGTCCTCATCCTCGGAAACACCCCGACTGCCTGGGACAACTCCTGGTGGCCCACAGCCCTTGGCACCGCACCAACCCCCTCAGACCACGCATGCAACCTCGGCTTCATCCTGGACCCACTTCTCACCATGACCAAACAAGTCAACGCCGTATCATCCTCCTGCTTCCTCACCCTCCGCATGCTCCGAAAGATCTTCTGTTGGATCCCCACCGACACCAGAAAGACCGTGACCCAAGCCCTCGTCACGAGCCGCCTGGACTACGGCAACACCCTATACGCAGGAACCACCGCTAAACTCCAGAAACGTCTGCAACGAATTCAAAACGCCTCCGCCCGCCTCATCCTCGACATACCACGCAACAGCCACATCTCCGCCCACCTGAGACACCTGCACTGGCTTCCCGTCAATAAAAGGATCACCTTCCAACTCCTCACCCACTCACACAAAGCCCTCCACAACAAGGGACCCGAATACCTCAACAGCCGCCTCAGTTTCTACACACCCACCCGCCAACCTCGCTCTCGCAGCCGTCCCTCGCATCCGCCGCACCACAGCGGGTGGGAGGTCCTTCTCCAACCTGACGGAGAAGACATGGAATTCCCTCCCCACCAACCTCAAGACCACCCAGGACCACTCCGCATTCCGGAGGCAACTCAAGACCTGGCTCTTCGAGCAGCAGTAACCCCTAGCGCCTTGAGACCCGCACGGGTGAGTAGCGCGCTTTATAAATGTTTATGAATGGATTTGATTCCCGCTGTGTCATTTAAGTAGGGCGAAACCCAGCATCACCCACCATCTCTACCTATGCTACCCAATGACTGACGGTGCTGGCAGAAAGACTTTAGTCCATGGACTTAGCCCTTTTTATCTGTAGCCCAGAGGAGAGACTGCTCCCGACACTTTCAAGTTAATTATCTGCTCATTACCTCTAACAGGGGTCCCTTTGACTTCCTTATGTTCTCATCATTTGTTAGGAATCTCTGGTTTACAAACAAGTGCGGGAGCCACTATACAAGATCTGTGCATCAGGCAAAATGGTGGTTTCCTTGTGCTGAGCTGATACGTTCTTGGCTGGATTAGAAGTGGCCTGAACAGAACACCCATTTGAGAAGAAGGGACCACAAATACAACTGGAGAGGTGTTCTACCCACTGGTTACCAGTGTACCTTTTTTTTTTTTTTTTTTTTTTACATTTCAGCAGGTCAAATCAGCGAAGAACTCAACAAGTGGAAGAAGTCTAGTATTTACCGGAACATGCAGTAAAGCACAAACATCCTTGGTCCAGTGGTTCCCAACTTTTCGACTTCTGTGGACCCCCCACCCCCCACTTTATCATTACTAGACCATCTATCTCCACAAACCTCAGCATATGCGATTATTACTGGGGATGATACATTTTGAACACGTCAGTGTATGATTTTTATTGGATTATCACATGGCCTACTGACTATCGGGCCCTATGTGTCCTCTCCCACAGCTAACCAGGTGAGTCTTCACCCCAGCGTTTGATAAGTATCAAGAAGAAAAAAGAAAAAAAAAAAAAAAAAAAAAAAAACAGGAAGTGCCAGGGCCCAAGGTATTTCATGGGAGGCTATTGCAGCCTGCACTGCCAATGTCCCTGTAGGAGATGCCCAAATGACGTCACCAGCAGCACTCTTATAATAACCATCACACTCAAACAAATGTGACTATTTTGACCATTCTAGGTCACCCAAAGTTGGCCAGAACGAAGTATTGTTATAATTTAAACTACTTTTGAAATGTTCTGCTTAAAGACTGATAGATGGGGCCACCTTGTGGTGGACTGCAAGAAGTGCTGGTTTAGTAAACTAGGTGCCACTGCTGAGCACCAGAACAAATTAAGCGCTGCTTCATCCATTACTCTTCTGTCCAAACATACACAAATCAGTCAGACAGCTACACCACATCTGCCCAGAACTCACACGTGCAGTCACACACACTGGGAACGTGCAATGTTCCCCGGTGTGGCCTGTAAAATAGTCTATTTTGCACTTTACTCACAGCCTCTTCAATTTCTTCCGGGGTCACTGTGACTCCAACACCGCACTCCTTCTCGAAGTCTGCAGTACTGATTGGATCGAGAGGGTGACTTTTCACGTAATCCAGAGCCGCTGGAAGAAAATAAATATAGAACAGTGTCCTTAAAATGCCTTTGCAGTCAACACTCTAGTGACTTCATTTGTACAGCAAATGGCACTTCAAAAGGCATAACATGACTAATACAGCTCAAATGCTGCATTATTAATAAGCAAGAACATTAAAAGATATTGATTTTTAGTGTCCGGACAACCTCAACAATTCACACGAGAGGTGTCATAATTGAATCACTTACCAGAACATCTAAATTGATACAAATCCTCAGAAGGACTAAAAATTTAAAAAAAACATAGATGCTGGGGTTTATAAAATAAATTGATTAGGCTCTCATACCTGCCTGCCGGCCTCACAATAGCTTAAACGCAGGTCGACAAATTCCTGATGGGATGGGCGAGTGTCCTGCTCTGTGCATGCATCGATTAGCAGAAAGTTAAGCATGGCAAGGGCACATCTGTTACCCTACCGAATCCTGGTAGAGGGGAACGAGAACTTGCTGCCGCAAAGAAGCAGCAACAAGTCCCTCAAAGTCTATGCTGCAAATAAGAGTCTTGGGAAACAAGATTGAGATCTCCAGTGGTTCTCAAAGTGGCACCATCAGGCTCAATACCATAAAGTGCAGGAAGGAGAAGTTGAGCTATCAGGCCTTCTGCACTGATGGTCTAGAACTCCATCCCAGCCCAGATCTGGCAGAATCAACCTTTTCTCCACTTCTGAAAAGGAACTAAAGACACAATTCTTGCCAAGTCATTAAGTTTATACTCAAGAGGACCCTGCCCCCACACACTTCTTCTGTAGGCAACCCTTCATCTCATCTAAAGTAGCCCCCACCCATTTACCCATTGTGTTCACCCAGTCTTCAGGATTGTAGGTCTTCCTCCGCCCCACCTTTACCACTCTCATCCCCTCTGTGCAGCAGCTCCTGGCCAAAGCCTTATTTTTCCAAAGCCCATTGCTAATATATGCTTCACCTGCTTCGCAGCTAGCTTGGTAGTGTATAAAAGGCACATAGACATGCAGGCTGCCTGAGAATCTATTTCTGCACATAGCCCCTTTATTAACGCCAAACCTTGATTATTTGGGCTGCTCAAATGTCTGTACCCACAGGTCTTTGTAGGAGTGCACTAGAGATCTCACTAAAAGTTCTAAAGACTGAAATCCACTGGGAAGATCAATTAAGTGGCTAAGACAAAATGCTAAGGGCTTTAGAACCCAGCGGTAAAGTAAACTCAGTTATAAAGGATGGATGTCTTCTGGTTTGTGACCTTACTGTAATCAGTCACTGAAGTCCTAACTAGACTACTCCGAGAATCTGCAGCAATATTTTCAACACTCAGGGGATGCCCTTCGGCCACCAGCACATTGTATGCTGAACTTGCACGCCAAATACACTGAACTGAAAATACAAAATTGCAAGTTCCAAAGGGGGAAGTGTTCAATTATAAATTGGAACTAGCTCAAGATGTCACTCACAAAAAGGGACAATCTAGAACATCTGGCAGCTTCTTCTGCATGTTAAAAGAGCTGCACAACAACCATTTCTAGAGACTGTGGGGCGGCTTCCTAGGAACTATCTAAACTAGGCCCAGGATAGTACCTTTTGAAAGGAGTACTCCCAAACTCCCAAACAAATAGCTCCTACCTTGAACTCTTTAATCTTTCAAATGTCTAAACAAGAGATTCCTTTAACCTGCAAACACTGACCTGGGTGGCCAGTTAACTGGAATCTATTAAAGTAAGTTTCTTCAGTTTGGGACCTCAAGAGAACATGGACATTTTTATCTAAGGAAACACCCCCTTGAAAGGCTACGGATTTGAACCTGGGGACATATCCGCTAAACTGTACACCCTTTTCCATCTTTGCAAAGGGTTTGTGTGCAGAGTTTAGCACATGCTTTAAATGCCATTTCTCTGTGGACACAACATGTTCATTTGCGCAGCATGAAAGTGCTGATCGCTCTTAGGACAGCCCAAGGGAGCAATGCATGGTTTCAAGCAGAATGCCTGTAAAACAAATTGCTTCCGAAGAGTGGATCATATTGCAAAATGAAGCATTTTCTGCAAAGCTGAAGTATCCACCATGATCTTGTTAAAGTGTCAAACTGCATCGATTGATTTGTTGTTAATTTATTTTATTTATTTTTTAAAGAAGAGCTTCCTTTGAAACACAAATGAAGTTGTAATTCACAACTAACACATGACTGATGTTACTCTGAAAGGGCAGTCTAACTCAGACATCCGTCTGCATAAAGCCAGGTATAACATAACTCCACTGTTAGGCACACGTGGAGTTGCTGTGCAGAGGCCAGGGCTTGCTTAAAGCCTACATTTAAAGCACATACCTATTGGCTCCCAAGTACTGCAAAGGCTTGGACCACTGAGAAGACTTCTATTGCAGCGGTGATGTGACACTGAGAAGTTGCCTGGGATTGGGCATACAGAAGCATGTGTGCAGACTACTACACTGCAAGTGTAACAGTCGAGAAGCTGGGTACCAGAGCATCTCTTCTTGGGCCTATAGCGAAGCCTCCGATCAGCCATGGTTACGTCAGCCTTGCGGGATTCAATACCATTGGAGTCTGACTGTACTCGATTGACAATGGCTTCCTTTTTCTGCTTCAGAACCAAGCTCAGAGCACCAAAACTCATGCACAAATGTTCGCATCTACCTGGGGCCGGACAGAAGGCACCGGTGGCTGAACCACAACATTATGGGTTTGAAATGCCCTTTAAAATGAATCAATCAGCACTTTGGACAGAACAGAGAGATACCTGGGTAGTTACTCAGAGTACAAATGCTTGGGATACCAGGACCTTCACTGTGGCCTATGGACAAGACTGGTCCATTCTACCCCTTTATTATTCGGGGGCATACCCCCAGAGACGCTAGTATAGAAAGGATCTAGCCTTCGCCTTTTATGTATTAAGTTTTATACTTTGACTGTGGTAACGATAATTCAGTCATTTCATTTTACCTAGGTAAGTGTGGCTCACAAATTTTTATTTGTTTGGTAATGTACCAAATGTCATCATAAGGTAACTACTTCACCGCATAGCCCAGCTTAGAGCTGCAGACTCCTCAAGCGCCCCCCCCGAAAGGTAACTCAAGGGACTTTCCTAATGCTAGAGCTGGCTTGGAAGGGAGCACAGTAGTGTCACCTCTGGAAATATCCCCCTGGCCCTTGCTGCTGTAGAACTTACAGCTCAGCAAGGAAGGAAAACCAACATGATTTACACATCAGGGCAAGAACTACTGTTTTGCTGTGAAAATCACCGAGAATAAGGGGGTTATGTAGCGGGAGGGAGACCCAAGCTCATTCTTTAGAACTGATTTTGTGAAATGTCTTTTTTCCAAATGATTAATCACAAGTGCTGCCCAAGTTCCCTTTCTGAATTCATGAGAGGGACAGAGCTTGAGAGAGTGGGTGTGTGCGAGTACGGGTAGGAGATGTGGGGTTTACAGAGTAGGACCATGACTGCCAAGCTCAGCGATTTGCATGTCCTATTAGACAATGTCATTGGGCTTGAGTCAGATAGTGATGGGCTCAGAGGGGACAGGAGTCCTGCTGTAGAAGGAGTGTTGAGGATTGGGTTTAACAGGGCAGTTGGGTAACCTGGTGACTATGTGTGACTAGCGCTAAAATGCATGGGTGTGGTCAGAGAGCAATGTACTTTGGTGAGAACGGAGGAGCTTCAACGTTCTGGGTGGGTCATCGTGATGGGCTCACGAAAGAGTCAACACTATCTTCAAACATATCGGTTGGCGAGAGGACCTGAGCTACAGTGGGTAGGTCAGAGTGATGGGCTTGGAGAAAATACAGCTCTGGACATATGGATGGGACACAGACTAGAGTTTCAGACACCTGGATGGATCAGTGCGTCTTGAGCTCAGGGGAGTGCGTCACAGTGAGGGACTCAGTTAGGAGATGACTTGAGCCTTGGAGGAGTAGATGTGTCATGGAGTGATGGGGTGAAGGAGAAGGAGGGCTAGAGATTCAAACAGGTGGCTGGATCAGAACAAAGAGCTCTGAGACATAACAGGACCTTAAGGGATGTAGGTGGATAAGATTTATGGAACAGGAACAAGCCAGTTTAGGTCTCCATACCGTTGAGCTGCTGGTCAGTGCTGATCTTCTTGCTGGTGATGTAACGCACAAGGAATCCCAGGCGCTTTGGGTCCTTGAGATGAGAGGCCACATTGTACAGGAGGGTACCGGTCACCTTATCCACCGTTGGACCCAAAACTGCTTGAGCCTGAAAACAGAATTATTGTAACATGAGAGGCATTTCAGAAGGGACACACTCGCATTAGGACCAGTATCAGGCCAAAAATACTGATCATATAATTCAATAATAATTACTATTGTGCACAACAGAAAGTGAATGGCCACTTGTTAATTTAATACCACGTCTCATGGCTTACTTTTTCATCCAGAAGAATTATCATCCATGTCGGGGTTGGAGCCTTTGATCTTCAAGGTAGACAACTCTACAGCAGACGCAAACTAACTGTGCTACCTACAAGATTTGACCCTGAAACACACTAATTGTTTCAAGCCAACACCTCTGGAGCCCTTCACGGAAGACTCTTCAAATTAAGCGCACTGCAAACAATTTCAATATACCTGTGCTCGTCGGAAGTTGTCAAATTTGGTTTTCCATGAAAGCAAAGCAATTATAGCATTCTGAAACTTCTCTCAGAGAATCCTCAATGAGTAAATGAATGAATATGTAGGTACTATGCGCCTGCAAATACTGCACCACCACAGTACATTTGTGTGTGCGACCATACGTTCAGCCATATTGGCAGATTTCATGAAGATAGCCTTGGTGACTCCGAGTAACAGATACACTTCATTAAGTAGTCAGAGCAGATGAAGCACCCCTGGGGAGGTCACGGTCTCTTCACCATCTCTTTTGCTGCAGAATCAGTTGAACTGATCATCTCACCTGGAATTCGGTGTAACGTTTCATCAGTCTAATCCGCAAATTAGAATTTCTGTTAATTAGCAGAGCTTGAGGCACTGAAAATGCCAAGACTAACATTTAACATTAGCATCACTGTTCTGTAGGTTCTTGAGGTCTCTCGGGACTCGGAAGGGCATGAATTGTGACAATTAAGGTAGTTTGCGCCTGCATACAGTGACTGGCCAGGAAGTTCCATTGGTACTGGACTCTCGGGGTGGTAGGGTCAAGCAAGGAAGGCTCGATGCAGGAAGTAGTGTGGGGGCAGATCATTTAACAGTTTACGCATAAAAACTTCAACTTGAATGCCTAGGGCGTTCTTCACTTTATAAAAACGAAACAACTTTGTTTACAGGTAAGTAAGAATTCTGCACACTAAACCGAGATAAACATCGAAAGCCAGAAGCGCCTAGCACCTGCCGTCCAGGAGCCAACATGAAACCGCTTTGTAGCCCCTAAGAAGTACATTAAGCCAAAAGGTCCATGTTATCCTATCAGGGAGATTAGGCTGCACTCTTAAGTACACAAGCCTCGTAATACTTTAAAGTTGTTTTCAGAGTTAAAGCCAATGCCAAAAATAAGGGCCCTGGTGTTTTAACTGCAGCGATCTGGTTGCTTTACCAGAGGTGCACAGCAGCTGCACATGCGCACTGACAACTAAACACAGTTGTTCAGAGATGCACAAACAACCACAATCCAAAACAATGAAATATCCTTCCTTACTGGTAAGGGAAACATTTCCTTTAGGGGTCGTCCCGGTGGTGTCCGAGTGGGGGAGAGGGGGCAAGTGACCAGTTGCTGGTGCCTGCCTGAGACGACTGAAAGAGCCACACCAGTCCAAAGTCGAGTAGAAAGTGTGCTGCTATTGGAGGACAGTGGCCGGCTATGGTGCATTTCACCACAGCTGTCCCTAGTGAAGGGGAGGGCTGTACCTGAGGACATGTCGGCTGCTGTAGAGATTTTCCAGGGAGAAAAGTATCCATTCCAGGCAGTCCAGTGGCCCGTTGGTGACTGGTCAGGAAGTGGGGTCTCATTTGGAGATTTCACCCACGATTCAGCTGGAACTGCAAGCTAGAATGAAAGTCAGGATTTCTCCTTACCTCCACAACTGGCTGAAGATAGGTAGAGGCAACTTAGGTTCAAGAGGAAATTCAGGGATTGAGCAGGCCGTCTCTCCTTACTGGTTGTAGGCAACTGAGACTCTTCTGACGTCAGCAGGTTTCTTTTCATGTGAAGCTGGTAGAGGTGGTCTTAGGCCTCTGGGACAGTCGCAGTTTATTGGGCTGCCCCAAATATGCCCTTCAAATAATTTGGGCTTTGGCAGTCATCATTGGAGGTGGCCATTTCCTCCATCTGATAGTGCAGGCAAGTAAGTCATTCCTTCTTCTACAAAGGACTTCCATGAAGTCCCAGTCCATGCGGAGATTGTCAACACCGCATTTGTCTCTCCTGGCAGCTGCACAGAATCTTCTTGGTTGCTCAGGTTCTAACACTGAATGCTTTGCTGGTCTTCTCCAGATGGCCAGGAATGCTCAATGAGGTCAGTGGTAAGGACCTTTTGAATTTCAATGGACCCCTGTGATCCTGCAGGGCAAGATCCCAGTGAGATCACTATTGTGCATTTATGCAGCAGTGTTGACCGGACAGACCGGTTTAGGCTGGGTCATGTGGAAGGTGAAACTGCTCCAAACACACAAAGTAATCTCCAGTAGAAACGTAGTCCCTGACCAGGAAAGAGGAAAGTGTTTATGGTGACAGGGGAACTGTGGCTATGAAGGAACTGGTAAGCTACCTTCTTCCACCCTTAAAAACAACTCACTTCGGGGTGGGCACTGGGGGATTGCATACACACAGGCTCCTAAATTTGAGAACAACAAAGGCAGCCTGTCGCAAAGGCAATCACCATCCTGAAAAAAACGCTAACGTGAAGTCCAAGGGAATTCACAATTTACCTACACATGGACACGCACACACAACCTACCAAATATACATGGCAGCATCCTTCCTCCATCTCCCAGACATAATGAAGCTAAGAGACCATCTCAGTGGAGGGCTACACAAACCAAAGTATATGTAGGGAGTCAGTAGGTCTCCCCCACCACAATATGGATGCAGGTAAAACAGCCCGTATCCCCCTTGTAGATAATGTTGGCATTACAGTCAGTGGCTCAGTTCACTTGACTGCCCTGTGCGTTTTCCCCCAGTGAGCTCAGAGGCTGAGGGGTTGGCTTTAATAAGCCATGCAGAAAATAATTCTTCCAGCAATTCTTGAAATATCCCAGGTTGCAATCAAATTTGTAGCTGTGGCCCTGTCTTGAGGCCTTTAGACACTGCATCAGATCTTAGGATCCCAAGGTACACATGGTCCCCCTACAGGCTCCCTGGTACCATGGGGACCAACTGGGGCCCTAAGTGTAAGGGATAAGGGGAAGGTGAACAAGTGCTTGTTCTATGCTGCCAGAAGGCCTCTTGCACATATTCAATTGCCACAGGACAACATACCTTTGCAGGTGCTAAAGAGAGCTCAGAGAAAATGGATTCCCACAGGTTTCCAGGTTTGAAGGTACCACGTTCCAGTCTATCTTTTCAGAACCCATATTTCAAGAATTATAGTCATAGTTCTTTTCAACTGAACTGACTGGACTAACTTAACAGATTACATTTGGTTTGGAAAACAAAGTGCGCCACCGGAACAGGTGTCAGCCGGTTATACATCTCATTGGGTCACTAAAAATCTCTTTTGGTGGAATGACTCTCAGAAACACCCTTCGCTGCTTCTTCTCAAGAAATGAATCTAAAATCTGGAGTGCCCAAGTCTCCAAACCCATTTATTTAGTAAACTGAACCTCACCTCTTCATGCCACAGCCTTCCGCTGAGACCAGCTCCTTCATTCTAATATAGATTAATCAGTGCCCTAAACCAGACAGAAGAATTTGCTTTTGAGTAGTGGTCACGAGTAATCCTTTCTACTCGGACATCCGACTGCCTCCATAATGCAGGCATCTGTTCTCACTTTATCTTCATAACCTTACACTTTGAACTGTACTTAAGGGTCCAAGTTTTCCATTTTGCCTACTGTCTCACAAATACAGAGGAATGACAATATAGTTCCCCATCAGTCTATTCCAAAAAACTGAAAATTACAGAAATGTGATCTTTAAAGCATATATCTGATCGATTATTAACGGCAGACTAACAACTGTACACACTAACAGAAGATAATTAAAAAAGCGAATACATAATAAATCTTAAACAAATACAAATGTGGGGAGGTGCAAGTCATAAAATGCTAATTTTTCTAACGAGAGTATTGTTTTATTATCCATATGAACTTACAGATATAGACTGTGTACTCTGATCAGTTAAATAAATATGAATTATGCTAGGGGCAAATATCATTTTTTCCACCAACCATCTAAATAAAGATAGGTAAATACAAAACACAACGAGGAGAGAATAAAGTAAAACAAGACCAATAATATATAAAATAAACAGAAAAACGAGAACTGTAAGTGTAATTAAACCGTATACATCTATTTTTGCTAAGATTATGTTGCTTCAAAAAAAATTGTTGCAGCCATCAGGGTAATTCAACATTAGAAATCAGAAGATCCCACATAAAGAACTCAGCGTATTTTCACAGTGTTTCTTCTCTGCCCCCCCCCCGCCTAAAATCGCATCATTTTTATGATTTGGGGGTGGAAGAGGGTAATCCATTCAGAATCCTATTGAAACAGTGCATAACAGCTGGCAAAGTTCATGGGTCTTAAACTGCTCCACCCATTACATTACGTCAGCTGCTATTCAAACGATAGCTCAATTTGGGTATTTACTGAATGTTGAGTATCGGGATTAAAGCAAAGACCTCCATCTAAAAATAATTTACTTACTACTAATAATGCATGACAGGACCATGCGGGATAAGTGACATCAACTGCCGCCAACTCCGTTTTCAGCGACTATGCAAACCCAGATTGTATATCATAAGGTTACTGACACCATCTTTAACCTTTTAATGGCAAGGGGCACTGAAACTAAGGCATGGGGGCACCAGCAAAGCCAAGCAGGACGCCTTGGGAGTCTGATCTCCCACAAACGAGCAAGGGGTACTTAGGGAAAACAAGAAATTAAAGGAAAAGCACGAAAACCACACCTGCATGAATAAATTGAGATTGTTTGGCACTCCCCCAGCCCCTACCAGCAGGCCCTGGAGCACCTGCTGTCATCAGGTCTAACAGGCACATCCTCCAAGTTAATGCAAACAAAATGTGTTCCCATGTGAACGGGGCCAAGTGCTCATTAAACCGCAAGCACCATGTCTCACGGTGGCATTCAAGGGCTTTTAAAAGAGGGATTGTAGTCAGCTGATTACTGGGCACCTAAATGTCACATTTTGGAAAGGCCAAGCTGTAACCGGACCTGCTTCACCCACGTGCAAGAGTTACCACTATAGACTGGCCTCCCTAACCTCAATGGGGAGCTCGCAGAAAAGAAACTGATAGCTGGATGGACACGTTTTTAATAGCGCCTTTTTAAATTAGATTTAAAAAAAAAACAACACACTAGCTTAATTTACTAAGTGCAATTTTAAAATTCTGGGGGAAAAAAATAAAAGCAGGTTGCATCTACCGGCATAAGAAAACAGACTCCAATTGAATGAAAGTAGGACTATGGTGGTAGCAGTGCTTTTAGGCCTGGCCTAGCATAACTTTTCACCACGTGTTTCCACAAATTATATATGTAAACACAATACAAACAGGGGGCTTGCAGTCAGCTCTTTTCATTTAATGGTCTCTTCAAATGCTATTCGCATTTTGCTTTTGCTCACCACAGTTTACACTATGGGACAATACATCAGCCAACTACAGCCGCTGTACTGTAAATGACAGGATTTTACCTCTTCATGGCTACCTAAAAAGTGGTCCACTTCTATGCCAGCGCTTGGTAACCAATTTCTGCAATTTTGTTATTTTGGCAATTAGCTTTTGTTTATTTGGAACTTACTTTTTGGAAACACATGCACACCAACTTCATACAGGAACATTTTTTTTTTTATTTTATAACTTTTCCACTTCACTTGGAAGATCTATTGCAAATGTTTGCTAAAAACACTGCAGGTTTGCCCAGGTCAGACCTACTGGCTTTGCCAATGCTTGCTAAAGCTAGAAAACCAAAAAAACACGCCAAGCAAACATTAAATGGCACCTCCTGTCCAGATCTGGCACCAAAAATAATGACAGCAGGAAAGGACCACCAGTCCCATGTGCTCCGAACGTGCCCACATGCCACATACAATAGGCTTCCACTTGGTCTACAGCCCATTCTCCATCTCAGGAAACAGCATTACATTTTTTTCAACACCCTTTATTTATTGGAGGTTTTCGATGGTGCGGATTATATCCGGACAATATCGGAGCACTTTAAAACTGGCCAAAAAGCACTTACACAAACAACAAATCAAGCAGATGTACATAAGCAAATTTGACAGTACACTTTATGATTATAAACCGTATGCATGAGAGTTTCGGCTTCATGATAAAGCCAAAACAAGAAGAGGGAATTTCCACACTGCCCAGGAGTAGGTAAAATGTGTAGTTTATGCGGAAAAAATGAATTGCGTTGTGAGGAAGGCCAATGGATTTCAAGAGGATTAATGTTTATGGGGTTTGAAAAATTAAAGAATAGGGCAAATACTTAATTCAATTTTCCCCTTTTAAAATAGCTTAAAACATAAGTTTACTTTTCCACTTTTAGGTTTCAAATGTTTTTACATTAAAAAAAAAAATGTTTTACTAGCAAATACAATAGCTTAGCACTCAGCTTACAAAGGCAGGACTGCTGGCCTTGCAGGTGCAGGCTTGTGATCAGCCTTGCTCCTCAGTTAGAACCAACTTTTAGGGGAGTCCAGCCAGATGTTGGAAGGTCAGCGAGTAAGACAGATTACACTCCAAGTAGATGATTAAGGAGGGAAATAAACGTTTACGTATCTTGTTCGGAGATCTTGTCCCCGAGACCAAGAAATTAAGGTTGCGAACAGTGTGTTGTTGCCATTGGCAGCTAGTGATGTTAACTTGCAATAAGAGGTGGCTGCCAAGTAGGAAACCCTAGGGGGATGGCTTTACTCACAATATGTGATTTGTTTCCCAATGGGTTTGAGATCAGTATCCAGTTGTCAGCAAGTGTTACACTGTCAGGAGACGCGAGAATGACTACCTGAGCTTTAAAATAAATTGAAAAACCATGACCAGATTATTTTGAAGGATTTCTTTAAACTGGTAGCGTTTTCCTCAGAGCAAATTTTTAGATAGTTCCGATATCCTTAGCACATTGATGACTAGTCAGAACTAAGCATCACATTCTTTTGTTGAAGAATTCAACATACATCATACAAGTTGAAGAGCGTAGAGGGCCACGTGGTGTCTTCTACTCAATGTAGAGACTGAAGGACCAGAAGAGACATTTCACATTCTGATATCTAGGATCAGCTTTCTAAGTTGGGCCGTATTCATGCCAACACAGTGACATTTATTCTGATTCTCTCTGGGAGTATACAGAGGTGTCTCTTGGTCGACAGTGTTGAAAGCATGCAGCGGGTAAAGGAGAACTAGGGTGTGAGGCTTTCCTATGGGTAGTTTATTGAAGTATGTAATCAATAAATAATGAGGTTGCAGTACGAGTGATGTAACCCTGCTTTGAATAATTTCAGCAAGTACAAATAAATAAGGAGCAAGAATTTCGCTAGTAACAGGAGTCAATCACCCCAGTAGTTCTAAAACAATCAGAGCTACTGGTTTACTCCCAAAAAATATATAAATAAAGTATGTCCAACAGATTTCAAAGTCATGCCTAAATAAAAAATTATTTTGTTTTTAAACATTAGCACCTTCCACTTTTAGCCTTCTCCTTCTATCCATTCTTTTTTTTAATCCTTGATATGTCTCAAATATTATTCATTTTCCCCATATTATGTGGCAATCTAATTCAGGTCCATCTTCATTCGGCACCTGTGTTTCACTGACATTTGTTAAAAATATCAAAAACCCACCAAATAAATTAAAATTAAAATTAAAAGAAAAAAAAAAGAAAAAAAAAAAAACACAACACACCATAAATGCCGCTCACCCCCTTATTTGTTGATATTAACAGAACTATCCTAGCTGTATTGCACTAATCTGTGACACCGCCTATCACCGGAACTCTGCCTGACAAAGGCACCCCATGGCTTGAAGTACAAAAAACAGATGCGGTGACATTGCTGCTTTTTCAAAAATTCAGAGCTTTGAAAGTCACTGCAAGTGGGAATGGGTCCATGACATCACCTTTTATCAAGCTATTCAAGTGAGCAATCAAAGAGATGACATTCTGGTAAACTGATGCACAATACTGAAATTTCACAGAGAGAGGCCTTTACCAAGCCCAGACAGTGCTCTTCAATAACGAGCAGTGAGGTGATTTTAAAACTTTCTTTATCATGTATTAGCAAACCGAAGATTTCGAAGCATTTGTCACACCATTGTTCCACTCGGACATTGAGCAAAACTTCCTGTTTCTTGCATTAAACCTGCAAATAGTTTTACACATCAGGTTTAGAAAAAATATTAAGTGACAAGTACATAACCTCAAATTCAGCTCAAACTTAAATACACCAGATGAGGTATAACTGCAGCTTTCTGGGCGGTGCAAACTGATGAAATTCTAGGAAGACTGAAGTTCAAAAGTACGAGATGGTACCACACTAGATTGTGCATCCACTGACAACCAACAAAAAGTCCAACTTCCTTGCGATTTTATGACAAAGGGTCAAAGGACAATTGCCAGTTTCAAGAATCCCACAGCTCATCTTGGTCGCCAAACTCGAGGAATTGAGTTATTTTTTTAATTTATTTTTTTAATTTAATTCCAACAAATAACTTTCCAAATATATACAACATTGTGGAATCATCTCCCACTGTCACCTTTTGCTTACAAAGAACAAGCCAAATTGAATTTGTTCCATCACCTCTGCACTTTATTTCTCAGTTTTATAAAGAAGGGCTTAGAATTGTACAACACTCAATACCATTGCCAGCCGCGATCATAAAATTATCTTCGATGCTCCATTACAAGGTTTTCAATTTTTTTAATAAGAGTTTTACTATATGCTATAAAATAATCTACCTGTGGCCCAATGTGTGTCAGACACTGTAATAAATGCCTAACTATGTTTCGGCAATTCCTGGGCATATTTATTGTGTACTGTCTCATGCAGCTCCAGGTATGATGGCATAACAGCACATCCTTTGACCCAAAATTAATTCACATAATGGTCTCTCCCTGGTGTTTCCTGAGCCCCTCTTCACAGAATTTAGCTCAAACAACTGTCCTAGAAATGCCACACTGGAGGGAGGGCTGTTCTGATCACATCCTAAAAAATGACCATATCCACGAATGCCAAGAAATGAACGCAGAAATAATGATAGGTACTCCTTGAATTGGATGAGAAAAAAAAAGAAAAATCAACAACAGTAAACACAATCAAATGTGCAGGATAAGTACTTTAAATTTAAGCAATCCAAGCTTTAGAAAGAGTTAGGAAAGGAGAAGAAGCAGGCGAAGTGTGATGGAACAGTTTTAGTTTCAACACCGATCTTTGGGCCTTCATCAGGGCACTAGTCGAAGAAACTGACTAATGCAACCTGCATTTTAAGTTGGCTGGTCACGCAAAAGCACCCCACACATCATAGATTAAAATTATCTTCTGGTTAATTTATACGGTGTAAGGAAATGCCTCCTTGGCATGGTTGCCCCCTGACTTTTTGCCTTTGCTGATGCTATGTTTACAATTGAAAGTGTGCTGAGGCCTGCTAACCAGGCCCCAGCACCAGTGTTCTTTCCCTAACCTGTACTTTTGTATCCACAATTGGCAGACCCTGGCATCCAGATAAGTCCCTTGTAACTGGTACTTCTAGTACCAAGGGCCCTGATGCCAAGGAAGGTCTCTAAGGGATGCAGCATGTCTTATGCCACCCTGGAGACCTCTCACTCAGCACAGACACACTGCTTGCCAGCTTGTGTGTGCTAGTGAGGACCAAACGAGTAAGTCGACATGGCACTCCCCTCAGGGTGCCATGCCAGCCTCTCACTGCCTATGCAGTATAGGTAAGACACCCCTCTAGCAGGCCTTACAGCCCTAAGGCAGGGTGCACTATACCATAGGTGAGGGTACCAGTGCATGAGCATGGTACCCCTACAGTGTCTAAACAAAACCTTAGACATTGTAAGTGCAGGGTAGCCATAAGAGTATATGGTCTGGGAGTCTGTCAAACACGAACTCCACAGCACCATAATGGCTACACTGAAAACTGGGAAGTTTGGTATCAAACTTCTCAGCACAATAAATGCACACTGGTGCCAGTGTACATTTTATTGTAAAATACACCACAGAGGGCACCTTAGAGGTGCCCCCTGAAACTTAACCGACTGTCTGTGTAGGCTGACTAGTTCCAGCAGCCTGCCACACCAGAGACATGTTGCTGGCCCCATGGGGAGAGTGCCTTTGTCACTCTGAGGCCAGTAACAAAGCCTGCACTGGGTGGAGATGCTAACACCTCCCCCAGGCAGGAGCTGTGACACCTGGCGGTGAGCCTCAAAGGCTCACCCCTTTGTCACAGCCCAGCAGGGCACTCCAGCTTAGTGGAGTTGCCCGCCCCCTCCGGCCACGGCCCCCACTTTTGGCGGCAAGGCTGGAGGGAACAAAGAAAGCAACAAGGAGGAGTCACTGGCCAGTCAGGACAGCCCCTAAGGTGTCCTGAGCTGAGGTGACTCTGACTTTTAGAAATCCTCCATCTTGCAGATGGAGGATTCCCCCAATAGGGTTAGGATTGTGACCCCCTCCCCTTGGGAGGAGGCACAAAGAGGGTGTACCCACCCTCAGGGCTAGTAGCCATTGGCTACTAACCCCCCAGACCTAAACACGCCCTTAAATTTAGTATTTAAGGGCTACCCTGAACCCTAGAAAATTAGATTCCTGCAACTACAAGAAGAAGGACTGCCTAGCTGAAAAACCCCTGCAGAGGAAGACCAGAAGACGACAACTGCCTTGGCTCCAGAAACTCACCGGCCTGTCTCCTGCCTTCCAAAGATCCTGCTCCAGCGACGCCTTCCAAAGGGACCAGCGACCTCGACATCCTCTGAGGACTGCCCCTGCTTCGAAAAGACAAGAAACTCCCGAGGACAGCGGACCTGCTCCAAGAAAGGCTGCAACCTTGTTTCCAGCAGCTTTAAAGAACCCTGCAAGCTCCCCGCAAAAGGCGTGAGACTTGCAACACTGCACCCGGCGACCCCGACTCGGCTGGTGGCGATCCAACACCTCAGGAGGGACCCCAGGACTACTCTAAGACTGTGAGTACAAAAACCTGTCCCCCCTGAGCCCCCACAGCGCCGCCTGCAGAGGGAATCCCGAGGCTTCCCCTGACCGCGACTCTTTGAATCCTAAGTCCCGACACCTGGGAGAGACCCTGCACCCGCAGCCCCCAGGACCTGAAGGACCGGACTTTCACTGGAGGAGTGACCCCCAGGAGTCCCTCTCCCTTGCCCAAGTGGAGGTTTCCCCGAGGAACCCCCCCCTTGCCTGCCTGCAGCGCTGAAGAGATCCCTAGATCTCCCATTGACTTCCATTACAAACCCGACGCTTGTTTCTACACTGCACCCGGCCGCCCCCGCGCTGCTGAGGGTGAAATTTCTGTGTGGACTTGTGTCCCCCCCGGTGCCCTACAAAACCCCCCTGGTCTGCCCTCCGAAGACGCGGGTACTTACCTGCAAGCAGACCGGAACCGGGGCACCCCCTTCTCTCCATTCTAGCCTATGTGTTTTGGGCACCACTTTGAACTCTGCACCTGACCGGCCCTGAGCTGCTGGTGTGGTGACTTTGGGGTTGCTCTGAACCCCCAACGGTGGGCTACCTTGGACCAAGAACTGAACCCTGTAAGTGTCTTACTTACCTGGTAAAACTAACAAATACTTACCTCCCCTAGGAACTGTGAAAATTGCACTAAGTGTCCACTTTTAAAACAGCTATTTGTGAATAACTTGAAAAGTATACATGCAATTTTGATGATTTGAAGTTCCTAAAGTACTTACCTGCAATACCTTTCGAATGAGCTATTACATGTAGAATTTGAACCTGTGGTTCTTAAAATAAACTAAGAAAAGATATTTTTCTATACAAAAACCTATTGGCTGGATTTGTCTCTGAGTGTGTGTACCTCATTTATTGTCTATGTGTATGTACAACAAATGCTTAACACTACTCCTTGGATAAGCCTACTGCTCGACCACACTACCACAAAATAGAGCATTAGTATTATCTATTTTTACCACTATTTTACCTCTAAGGGGAACCCTTGGACTCTGTGCATGCTATTCCTTACTTTGAAATAGCACATACAGAGCCAACTTCCTACATTGGTGGATCAGCGGTGGGGTACAAGACTTTGCATTTGCTGGACTACTCAGCCAATACCTGATCACACGACAAATTCCAAAATTGTCATTAGAAATTGATTTTTGCAATTTGAAAAATTTTCTAAATTCTTAAAAGACCTGCTAGGGCCTTGTGTTAGATCCTGTTTAGCATTTCTTTTAGAGTTTAAAAGTTTGTAAAAGTTTGAATTAGATTCTAGAACCAGTTTTAGTTTCTTAAAAAGTATTCCAACTTTTAGAAGCATAATGTCTAGCACAGATGTGAATGTGGTGGAACTCGACACCACACCTTACCTCCATCTACAGATGAGAGAGCTAAGGTCACTCTGTAAACTAAAGAAAATAGCAATGGGCCCCAAACCTACCAAAGTACAGCTCCAGGAGCTTTTGGCAGAGTTTGAAAAGGCCAACCCCTCTGAGGATGGCAACTCAGAGGATGAAGATAGTGACTTGGAGGGAAATTCCCCCCCTCCAGTCCTACTTAGGGAGAGCAGGGCTTCTCAAGCCCTGACTCCACAAATAATAGTCAGAGATGCTGGTTCCCTCACAGGAGGGACCAACAACTCTGAAATCACTGAGGATAACTCCAGTGAAGAGGACATCCAGTTAGCCAGGATGGCCAAAAGATTGGCTTTGGAAAGACAGATCCTAGCCATAGAGAGGGAAAGACAAGAGATGGGCCTAGGACCCATCAATGGTGGCAGCAACATAAATAGGGTCAGAGATTCTCCTGACATGTTGAAAATCCCCAAAGGGATTGTAACTAAATATGAAGATGGTGATGACATCACCAAATGGTTCACAGCTTTTGAGAGGGCTTGTGTAACCAGAAAAGTGAACAGATCTCACTGGGGTGCTCTCCTTTGGGAAATGTTCACAGGAAAGTGTAGGGATAGACTCCTCACACTCTCTGGACAAGATGCAGAATCTTATGACCTCATGAAGGGTACCCTGATTGAGGGCTTTGGATTCTCCACTGAGGAGTACAGGATTAGGTTCAGGGGGGCTCAAAAATCCTCGAGCCAGACCTGGGTTGACTTTGTTGACTACTCAGTGAAAACACTAGATGGTTGGATTCAAGGCAGTGGTGTAAGTAATTATGATGGGCTGTACAATTTATTTGTGAAAGAACACCTGTTAAGTAATTGTTTCAATGATAAACTGCATCAGCATCTGGTAGACCTAGGACCAATTTCTCCCCAAGAATTGGGAAAGAAGGCGGACCATTGGGTCAAGACAAGGGTGTCCAAGACTTCAACAGGGGGTGACCAAAAGAAAGGGGTCACAAAGACTCCCCAGCAGAAGGGTGATGAGACAACCAAAACTAAAAATAGTAAAGAGTCTTCCACAGGCCCCCAAAAACCTGCACAGGAGGGTGGGCCCAGAGCCTCTTCACAAAACAATGGGTACAAGGGTAAAAACTTTGATCCCAAAAAGGCCTGGGGTCATAGCTGTAAACAGCATGGACACCAAACTGGAGACAAGGCCTGTCCCAAGAAAGGTTCCACTCCAAACTCCCATCCAGGTAACACTGGTATGGCTAGTCTCCAAGTGGGATCAACAGTGTGCCCAGAGCAAATCAGGGTCCACACTGAAGCTACTCTAGTTTCTGAGGGTGGGGTGGATTTAGCCACACTAGCTGTCTGGCCGCCTAACATGCAAAAATACAGACAGCAACTCTTAATTAATGGGACTAGAATAGAGGGCCTGAGGGATACAGGTGCCAGTGTCACCATGGTGACAGAGAAACTGGTTTCCCCTGGCCAATACCTGACTGGAAAAACTTACACAGTCACCAACGCTGACAATCAGAGAAAAGTACATCCCATGGCAATGGTTACTTTAGAATGGGGAGGGGTCAATGGCCTGAAGCAGGTGGTGGTCTCCTCAAATATCCCAGTGGACTGTCTGCTTGGAAATGACCTGGAGTCCTCAGCATGGGCTGAGGTAGAGCTAAAAACCCATGCAGCAATGCTGGGTATCCCTGAACTGGTGTGTGTGAAAACGAGAGCACAATGCAAGGCACAGGGTGAAAAAGTAGAGCTGGAGTCTGGAAAAATGGCCCAGCCTACCAAGAGAACAGGAAAGTCAGTTGGGAAACCAACTGCAACACAGCAAAAGAAAGGGAACCTCTCTTCTCAGGAAGAAGTTCTGCCCTCTGAGGGAACTGAGCCTTTGGAGCTTGAACCTTATCAGGTTGAGCTCTTAGGCCCAGGGGGACCCTCAAGGGAGGAGCTGTGTAAGGGACAAGAAACCTGTCCCTCTCTTGAAGGCCTTAGGCAGCAAGCTGCTGAAGAGTCCAAAGGCAAGAAAAATGGAACACATAGGGTCTATTGGGAAGATGGGCTCCTGTACACTGAGGCCAGAGACCCCAAACCTGGTGCCACTAGGAGAGTGGTAGTGCCTCAGCTGTTCAGAGAGTTCATCCTAACATTGGCCCATGACATTCCCCTTGCTGGACATTTGGGACAAACCAAGACGTGGGAGAGGTTAGTCAACCACTTCTACTGGCCCAATATGTCCAACATGGTTAAGGAGTTTTGCCTCTCCTGCCCCACCTGTCAAGCCAGTGGTAAGACAGGTGGGCACCCAAAGGCCCCCCTCATTCCACTTCCAGTGGTGGGGGTGCCCTTTGAAAGAGTGGGTGTGGACATAGTTGGTCCACTGGAACCTCCCACAGCCTCAGGAAATATGTATATCCTGGTAGTAGTGGATCATGCTACCAGGTATCCTGAAGCTATTCCCCTTAGGTCGACTACTGCCCCTGCAGTAGCCAAGGCCCTCATTGGTATCTTTACCAGAGTGGGTTTCCCTAAGGAGGTGGTGTCTGACAGAGGTACCAACTTCATGTCAGCATACCTAAAGCACATGTGGAATGAGTGTGGAGTGACTTATAAATTCACTACACCTTACCATCCACAAACTAATGGCTTAGTTGAGAGATTCAACAAGACATTAAAGGGCATGATCATGGGGCTCCCAGAAAAACTCAAAAGGAGATGGGATGTCCTCCTGCCATGTCTGCTTTTCGCTTACAGGGAGGTACCACAGAAGGGAGTAGGGTTCTCACCCTTTGAACTTCTGTTTGGTCATCCTGTAAGGGGACCACTTGCCCTTGTTAAAGAAGGCTGGGAGAGACCTCTCCATGAGCCTAAACAGGACATAGTGGACTATGTACTTGGCCTTCGCTCTAGAATGGCAGAGTACATGGAAAAGGCAACCAAAAACCTTGAGGCCAGCCAACAACTCCAGAAGTTTTGGTATGACCAAAAGGCTGCACTGGTTGAGTTCCAACCAGGGCAGAAAGTCTGGGTTCTGGAGCCTGTGGCTCCCAGGGCACTCCAGGACAAATGGAGTGGCCCTTACCCAGTGCTAGAGAGGAAGAGTCAGGTCACCTACCTGGTGGACCTGGGCACAAGCAGGAGCCCCAAGAGGGTGATCCATGTAAACCGCCTTAAGCTCTTCCACGACAGGGCTGATGTCAATCTGTTGATGGTAACAGATGAGGATCAGGAGGCAGAGAGTGAACCTCTCCCTGATCTTCTGTCATCAGACCCAAAAGATGGCACAGTAGATGGAGTGATCTACTCAGACACCCTCTCTGGCCAACAGCAGGCTGATTGTAGGAGAGTCCTACAACAGTTTCCTGAGCTTTTCTCCCTAACCCCTGGTCAGACACACCTGTGTACCCATGATGTGGACACAGGAGACAGCATGCCTGTCAAGAACAAAATCTTCAGACAGTCTGACCATGTTAAGGAAAGCATCAAGATGGAAGTCCACAAGATGCTGGAATTGGGAGTGATTGAGCGCTCTGACAGCCCCTGGGCTAGCCCAGTGGTCTTAGTCCCCAAACCTCACACCAAAGATGGAAAGAAAGAGATGAGGTTTTGTGTGGACTACAGAGGGCTCAACTCTGTCACCAAGACAGATGCCCATCCAATTCCAAGAGCTGATGAGCTCATTGATAAGTTAGGTGCTGCCAAATTTCTAAGTACCTTTGACTTGACAGCAGGGTACTGGCAAATAAAAATGGCGCCTGGAGCAAAAGAAAAGACAGCATTCTCCACACCTGATGGGCATTATCAGTTTACTGTTATGCCCTTTGGTTTAAAGAATGCCCCTGCCACCTTCCAAAGGTTGGTGAATCAAGTCCTTGCTGGCTTGGAGTCCTTTAGCACAGCTTATCTTGATGATATTGCTGTCTTTAGCTCCACCTGGCAGGATCACCTGGTCCACCTGAAGAAGGTTTTGAAGGCTCTGCAATCTGCAGGCCTCTCTATCAAGGCATCCAAATGCCAGATAGGGCAGGGAACTGTGGTTTACTTGGGCCACCTTGTAGGTGGAGGCCAAGTTCAGCCACTCCAACCCAAGATCCAGACCATTCTGGACTGGGTAGCTCCAAAAACCCAGACTCAAGTCAGGGCATTCCTTGGCTTGACTGGGTACTACAGGAGGTTTGTGAAGGGATATGGATCCATTGTGACAGCCCTCACTGAGCTCACCTCCAAGAAAATGCCCAAGAAAGTGAACTGGACTGTGGACTGCCAACAGGCCTTTGACACCCTGAAACAAGCAATGTGCTCAGCACCAGTTCTCAAAGCTCCAGATTATTCTAAGCCGTTCATTGTGCAGACTGATGCCTCTGAACATGGGATAGGGGCAGTTTTGTCCCAAACAAATGATGATGGCCTTGACCAGCCTGTTGCTTTCATTAGCAGGAGGTTACTCCCCAGGGAGCAGCGTTGGAGTGCCATTGAGAGGGAGGCCTTTGCTGTGGTTTGGTCCCTGAAGAAGCTGAGACCATACCTCTTTGGGACTCACTTCCTAGTTCAAACTGACCACAGACCTCTCAAATGGCTGATGCAAATGAAAGGTGAAAATCCTAAACTGTTGAGGTGGTCCATCTCCCTACAGGGAATGGACTTTATAGTGGAACACAGACCTGGGACTGCCCATGCCAATGCAGATGGCCTTTCCAGGTTCTTCCACTTAGAAAATGAAGACTCTCTTGGGAAAGGTTAGTCTCATCCTCTTTCGTTTGGGGGGGGGTTGTGTAAGGAAATGCCTCCTTGGCATGGTTGCCCCCTGACTTTTTGCCTTTGCTGATGCTATGTTTACAATTGAAAGTGTGCTGAGGCCTGCTAACCAGGCCCCAGCACCAGTGTTCTTTCCCTAACCTGTACTTTTGTATCCACAATTGGCAGACCCTGGCATCCAGATAAGTCCCTTGTAACTGGTACTTCTAGTACCAAGGGCCCTGATGCCAAGGAAGGTCTCTAAGGGATGCAGCATGTCTTATGCCACCCTGGAGACCTCTCACTCAGCACAGACACACTGCTTGCCAGCTTGTGTGTGCTAGTGAGGACCAAACGAGTAAGTCGACATGGCACTCCCCTCAGGGTGCCATGCCAGCCTCTCACTGCCTATGCAGTATAGGTAAGACACCCCTCTAGCAGGCCTTACAGCCCTAAGGCAGGGTGCACTATACCATAGGTGAGGGTACCAGTGCATGAGCATGGTACCCCTACAGTGTCTAAACAAAACCTTAGACATTGTAAGTGCAGGGTAGCCATAAGAGTATATGGTCTGGGAGTCTGTCAAACACGAACTCCACAGCACCATAATGGCTACACTGAAAACTGGGAAGTTTGGTATCAAACTTCTCAGCACAATAAATGCACACTGGTGCCAGTGTACATTTTATTGTAAAATACACCACAGAGGGCACCTTAGAGGTGCCCCCTGAAACTTAACCGACTGTCTGTGTAGGCTGACTAGTTCCAGCAGCCTGCCACACCAGAGACATGTTGCTGGCCCCATGGGGAGAGTGCCTTTGTCACTCTGAGGCCAGTAACAAAGCCTGCACTGGGTGGAGATGCTAACACCTCCCCCAGGCAGGAGCTGTGACACCTGGCGGTGAGCCTCAAAGGCTCACCCCTTTGTCACAGCCCAGCAGGGCACTCCAGCTTAGTGGAGTTGCCCGCCCCCTCCGGCCACGGCCCCCACTTTTGGCGGCAAGGCTGGAGGGAACAAAGAAAGCAACAAGGAGGAGTCACTGGCCAGTCAGGACAGCCCCTAAGGTGTCCTGAGCTGAGGTGACTCTGACTTTTAGAAATCCTCCATCTTGCAGATGGAGGATTCCCCCAATAGGGTTAGGATTGTGACCCCCTCCCCTTGGGAGGAGGCACAAAGAGGGTGTACCCACCCTCAGGGCTAGTAGCCATTGGCTACTAACCCCCCAGACCTAAACACGCCCTTAAATTTAGTATTTAAGGGCTACCCTGAACCCTAGAAAATTAGATTCCTGCAACTACAAGAAGAAGGACTGCCTAGCTGAAAAACCCCTGCAGAGGAAGACCAGAAGACGACAACTGCCTTGGCTCCAGAAACTCACCGGCCTGTCTCCTGCCTTCCAAAGATCCTGCTCCAGCGACGCCTTCCAAAGGGACCAGCGACCTCGACATCCTCTGAGGACTGCCCCTGCTTCGAAAAGACAAGAAACTCCCGAGGACAGCGGACCTGCTCCAAGAAAGGCTGCAACCTTGTTTCCAGCAGCTTTAAAGAACCCTGCAAGCTCCCCGCAAAAGGCGTGAGACTTGCAACACTGCACCCGGCGACCCCGACTCGGCTGGTGGCGATCCAACACCTCAGGAGGGACCCCAGGACTACTCTAAGACTGTGAGTACAAAAACCTGTCCCCCCTGAGCCCCCACAGCGCCGCCTGCAGAGGGAATCCCGAGGCTTCCCCTGACCGCGACTCTTTGAATCCTAAGTCCCGACACCTGGGAGAGACCCTGCACCCGCAGCCCCCAGGACCTGAAGGACCGGACTTTCACTGGAGGAGTGACCCCCAGGAGTCCCTCTCCCTTGCCCAAGTGGAGGTTTCCCCGAGGAACCCCCCCCTTGCCTGCCTGCAGCGCTGAAGAGATCCCTAGATCTCCCATTGACTTCCATTACAAACCCGACGCTTGTTTCTACACTGCACCCGGCCGCCCCCGCGCTGCTGAGGGTGAAATTTCTGTGTGGACTTGTGTCCCCCCCGGTGCCCTACAAAACCCCCCTGGTCTGCCCTCCGAAGACGCGGGTACTTACCTGCAAGCAGACCGGAACCGGGGCACCCCCTTCTCTCCATTCTAGCCTATGTGTTTTGGGCACCACTTTGAACTCTGCACCTGACCGGCCCTGAGCTGCTGGTGTGGTGACTTTGGGGTTGCTCTGAACCCCCAACGGTGGGCTACCTTGGACCAAGAACTGAACCCTGTAAGTGTCTTACTTACCTGGTAAAACTAACAAATACTTACCTCCCCTAGGAACTGTGAAAATTGCACTAAGTGTCCACTTTTAAAACAGCTATTTG
The DNA here is from genome assembly GCF_031143425.1 of Pleurodeles waltl. Taxonomy (NCBI): domain Eukaryota; kingdom Metazoa; phylum Chordata; class Amphibia; order Caudata; family Salamandridae; genus Pleurodeles; species Pleurodeles waltl. The sequence goes on along the minus strand of NC_090448.1, from coordinate 31,142,093 downwards.
TGAATAACTTGAAAAGTATACATGCAATTTTGATGATTTGAAGTTCCTAAAGTACTTACCTGCAATACCTTTCGAATGAGCTATTACATGTAGAATTTGAACCTGTGGTTCTTAAAATAAACTAAGAAAAGATATTTTTCTATACAAAAACCTATTGGCTGGATTTGTCTCTGAGTGTGTGTACCTCATTTATTGTCTATGTGTATGTACAACAAATGCTTAACACTACTCCTTGGATAAGCCTACTGCTCGACCACACTACCACAAAATAGAGCATTAGTATTATCTATTTTTACCACTATTTTACCTCTAAGGGGAACCCTTGGACTCTGTGCATGCTATTCCTTACTTTGAAATAGCACATACAGAGCCAACTTCCTACATACGGTACTACTGCTTCTGCTATTTGTATCCTAGTCTTATTCTGTGCTGTAAAAGAATTAAGCAAAAGAAGAAAACTGTTTAGTGCCCATCACCATGACTTAGCATTAAAGTACGGATATACTCACATACACAGCTGATAGTCGCTAATAGATAACTAACCCATTTAGCAGCTGTAAAGTATATACAAATAAGGCAGCACAGGCAATCTAGGCTGCCGGAGGCAGTTGACACCCGACAAAGATCTTTAACATGACATTTCATTGGAGTTAATCTTATAAATAACTTAGGACAGTCGGTCCTGGAGAGCCGGGTCCATGCCAGGTTTTTAGCATATCCACATTTAGAAAAAAGATGTTTCAGAAATCTACATTTTTCTAAATGTGGATATGCTAAAAATCTGGCATGGACCCGGATCTCCAGGACCGACTTTGCAGAACCCTGACTTAGGAGAAGCCACCTAAGATTTGTCAAAACTGTCAAACCTTGTTAAACTCTGCCGAAGGCCCCATGCTGTGATGTGTATAACATGCTGTACTGATGTCTGTCTATTCAGCAAATGTCGGGGTCTCACAGCACCAGTATTGCTCCGGCAGCTCTACACCTGCTGGTGAGAGGTGTAGGACATGCTGTACTGATGAGGAGAGGGAGGAGAAAAGTAGAGGAGGGAAAAAGGTGCGATCGAGAGAAGGGGAGAGGGAGCGAGACTATGATCTCCATTGGAGCTTTGAAAGGCAAATGAAAACAAGGAGGGACAAACGTAAAAGCATTTACGAATGATAAAGGATCTTTGAAAGGCGAGCCCAGGAACGAGTGAAAGTGATGGGCGTGGTTAAAAGCCCACAGACGGGTTACAACAGGACAGAGCGCCTGCACGCTCGACCTAAAGAAGTTCCATGATGTCAGCAGTGATAGGATACAACTCAAACAATGAAAAAGATACTAAAAGGAGAAATGCTCCAAAGGAGGACAAACATTTCGAAGGAAAGCCAACAAATCGGAAGGTTGTAATTGAGAGACAATAAAAAGGTAGCCAATCCCACGCGAGGGAAGGATAGACCCAGGGCCGGCTTAGGGCAGTGCCACTGGTGCGGCCGCACTGGGAGCGAGGAGCCGACCTCAGCAATAACTTACCATTTAAAAACACCTGCTGTAGAGTTTTTACATCCAGTTTGCAGGCAGCAATAAAAATGTCAAGATAACTCTACTGATTAATGTTCCTGCTAGAAAGAGAAAAATCAAGTTCTCTCTAGAGCATGTATACTCAAAGTACGGCCTGCGGGCCTCATGCAGCCCCTCTGACCTTTACATGCGGCCCCTCGGGCAACTTGAGCACTGGGCAGTTGTTTGCTCAACTCCACACTAACAATAAAAATATTAAATAGACACACAATCATTTATTTCAAACTTATTTGGTGTTAAAGAAAAGAAGTAACTAGGGACTCCTGCACTTAACTGCAGCACAAGTGTAAAACCAAGAAAGTCTCTTCAAGATTAAAAAATTGTATTTAGTTAACATTCAGAACATTTTTGCCATAGTACAATTTATTTCATCAGTGCATTGAGATGTATTAATTTAAAAGTGATAGTTTTCATACATAAATTTGGAAACAAATTCTTTCCTCTACCCTGAGACATCATCAATAGTAAATGAAAGAGGCAAGTCACTTGGTATGTGCACTTTATGGGTGGGCTGGGTTCCTATCATACATTAACAACATTATAGTTTAATAAATCAAACATAGAAGCAGGTTTTGTGCAGCGCACACCATGAGTCATGTATTTCGAGGTCATCTTAAATGTGATAATGCCGAAAAAGGAGGGAAAGTGAGACTAAACAATTGCCTAGGATCACACAATTTGGAAAAGTGGGTAAGCTGCGATTAATCCCAGGTTTTCTTGTTTTCCATTGTTTTTTTCAGCCACTAGATGTTTATCATTTGCTTCTCTTTCACCTACCTTGCCACCAATCCCTCCAGCTACCCCACCCGACCGCCACTGCCCTGACATCAATGCGGCCCCCAGGCACGTCACAGACCAAACTTTTTGGCCCCTGGGAAAAGGTTTGTGAGTACCCTTGCTCTAGAGGCAGTATTGACGCCATCAAGTAGCGTAGAAGGTTATTACGCCTGTTGCAACAAACGCGTACTGTGCAGATCACAGATCTGTGTTTTGTGTGGTGAGCTCAGGGGATTACTGCTTTTGTCAAAAAGATTCTTTTGTAGCTGCTGTTCATGGGATAAAACTATTTTTTTGTGTGAATCTTTTTATTGATGTTGTATTTTGTGGTTGAAAATACAGCAAGAGTGTACATAATGGCACATTCTGGTTAATAACACCTTCGATAAGCTACATGCGTTTTAATGGTCGACATTGGGCACAACGCCGTAAGATGCATTATTTCACAGTCGATGGGATTAATGTTTTACATGTATAGTTACATGCTATGTCAGTCTATTTAGCGACCGCTAACTGTGTGCGTCTTCAATTAACAGATTGATCATTTATATTATAACATAAAGAAAAAACGAACTAGCCAGTTCTGGTTTAATATAATATCTACCAGTTGTGAGGGTGTGCAACTACATTAACTGAGACATCTGTGGAGACAATAGAGGGAGGTCCAAGGAACCAATTCCATTGATTTATTACGTTGTCTGGTGTGCAGATTGGGGCAGTGTTACATTATCTGACACTACATCCGCTGACGTTTTTTCATAAGATACAACTATAACATATAAAAGTGAGTGTTACAAACTCATGAAAGAGCTGCCTGCAAACTGCATAAAATATGTTTTGATGTTTTCCCCAGTCTTCGATTCTCATTTCTTGATGTTGCTAAAGAGAGTTTGTTTGGGTAGCTATACATTCTTGTTTGTAAAGTCAGCGCATGCGAGGGCGCTGCCATGGAGGGATGGGGGCACTTTTTCTCAGTGGTAGTGAGGGAATCCTAGGAGGAGCTCATGGGGGAGTTGGGGGTGGGGGGGAAACTACACCAAAAATGATTGTCGCACCAGGCACCACCAGCCCTAAAGCCAGCCCTGGGTGGCCCGAAGCCTGCGCTGTCTATTACTGCACTGGAGACAATATCTTAGGTGAGATCTACAGCTAGGGAGAGAGATGTACACACAGTTCTACCAAGGCTTCCACCCATTCCAAGTCCCTTCTGACCACACATGCTCCTCTCTTGTGGTCATTGATAACTCTGACTGGTTTAAATTCTTACACACTGTGGCATACGTTCGCTTTTCCACCCGAATGGATTTGGAAGGTTGCAAGTCGTCAGACTAGTCTAGTGGGGAGTGCAAACTGACCAGCACTCACGTTACAAATGTGAGTATGTGGGTGGAGTGGGATGAATAGTTTGGGAGCTCGCCAATGAAATAATGGCAATCACGTGTGGTCTCAATTAAATATACAGAGATGAAGCATGGGCAGAGGTACGCAGGTGCCATATACCCATTATTAGGAACTAAGGAAGAATGTATTTATTTTAAGATTCTTGTGGTAGCCTAACTGGGGCGGGGCAGCAAAGGTGGAGCAGAGAAGATGCAGGGTGTGTAAACGCCATGTACACAATCTACATAAGAATGATCATTAGCAAGCTTTGAGGCAAAGGTAAAAACCCCATATGGGCACAAACTGGTTGGCATCACATTTCTTTGCTCACAGATTATTTACTAAGCCAGTTAAGCAGACCGATCCTCTGTTCTAGAGGGCCAGCTGAACTGCAGAGCTCAGATCTGAATCAGGGTCGAGTCAGCCTTCAACTCTTCAAAGTTTGAGCTGGGCGATAGTTACACCCATTATTGAGAGGTCATGAAACAATTCAGTTTGTTGTATGTACTACAAGAACAGTCAATATCTTTATTGAAGAGTGTGACACCTAAAAAAATAAAATAAAAGTTTACATAAGTTTTATGGAGCACCAGGAACATTTAAATACCCGCTGTGCCTTTGGGAAGTATCTCCTTATCTTTATCACTTTGAAACAGGGTAAAGCAAAAGTATTTTATTTCTTTGTTACGCAAGATAGTGCTGAGGAGTTGTCTGGGTTTTCCGAAATGGATGGCCAATAACTTTCTAAATCTCACTGGAGGTAAAACTGAGGTGCCTAGTCTTCAATGCTTCTGCTTAACATAGGTCACCCGAATTCTGGTCCCAGCAACAAAGGGAGGGGCACACACCTGGCAACACCTTAGGAGTTGTATTTAACCAACATCTAGCATTTCTCCCCCAAATCCACAAAGTATGGACCACTGGATACCGCCTTTTGAGAACACCCTTCAACAATAGGCTTTTTCCTTCTCAGGAAGAGGTTTGTGTCAGCGGTATGGGTATGTGCTCTTTCACATGTAGATTACAATAACTATCCGCATGGGTGTAACAAACACGACTTTACCAAACCTTCAAAGCGTGCGGTGGTGGCATAAGAAATCTAAGCACCTCACTAGCAACAGTAAAACTATTGCAAGGCCACCATAGCAAAATAAGGTACCCCAAAAACTAGCCTGTCTTAGTCATATAGTCCTTTATAAAACTGGGCAGACTCCAATACTCCATAGTGCCCATTGAGAACCCTCTGCTCCAGTCCAGCTCCCCTGGTTAAAGTACCTAAGAGCTACAGAGCGTGAGCAGATGGACAATCCTTTCGAGCAGCAGGGACCAGCATCTAGGATGAACTTTCACAGAAGTCATGAATTGATTCAATATTTAGAGGATTTAATAAGGCAGTTTGCGTTCATCTCTCTCCACCACACAAGGCGCTCGATGAGTCTGTTTATGCTTTTGGAATACTGCGGATCATCGTTTCTGGATTCTCTACCCTTATGAAGTATGGAAATTGTATTTAAGGCTTGGAATGCTTTCTCCTCATTCACCTGGATTTGTTGCCGGTGCCATAATGCTCAAGTGAATGTGCACTTAATAAATATTATAATAATATTACTCCCACAATGTTTGACTCTGTGTAGACACCATTAAAGTTATTTCCAAATGCCACATAAGATGCTTTTCCTTTGGATAAAGGGGAAACAGATGAGGTGGGGTGGACACGAACCATGGATGAAATTGGGCAGGCCACCCAAGTACTCCAAGCGATTAC